>NC_056744.1:135321146-135643646 GCF_019279795.1 Protopterus annectens
CTGTTAATCGAACTTAGAACATTTGGACTGCAGTCAGGGATCCATCCCTCTGTACAACAGATATGTGTCTACTATTAAAATTAAGTCTTATTTATTTATATGATTTTTAAGATATAAACTGTTGCTGAAAATTTGGAATATATGGCTTTACAGTTACAGTGTTAGCAAGACTTAATGTTCTGATTGGTACTTTTTCCCTTCATACTGAGAGACAGGCATGTATGTCCATGTCCATGTGGGTGTGAGAACTGTAATGCAAATAATAAACTATCCCATATATATCACAAAATGAATTACAAACAGGATTTCCAGTCAGGATGAGGACAGAGTAATATGCTCTGTTTTGTTTTATTTGCTGCCTGGTGCAGCATATATACACTACTCTCTCAACATATACGGAGAGGGTGGACAGCACGTTGACAGTTATCAAACCTGCCTTGAGATACTATGGACTGAATGGGTTCTACAGAGGCTAAATCTGGTGGATTTCTTTGAGAAAGTCACTAAGGCCATGGAAGAGGGTAGAACACTACATACCACCTACCTAGACCTGGCCAAGGCATTTGACCCAATTCCCCACTCAAGTATTTTAATTAAACTCACAAAACTGGGCATGAATCCCTATGTCACCAGATGGATGGCCAATTGGTTTACAGACAGGACATGTGGTTAAAGTGGATAAATCCAGTTCCAGCAAGAAGCTAGTTACTAGTGGTATGCCACAGGGCTCAGTATTGGGACCACTCCTGTTCAGAACAGAGTTCTCTGAAGTCAAGGCAAATGGGAAGGAATCTGGATAACAAAGTGTGCCGACAACTGCAAGCTGGGGTCAATCACTGAATCATTGGCTAGGCTTGTAAGGATGAAATATTAAGCACTGAGTGGGCTCTACAGAGGCTAAACTGGAGCTTGTAGAGGCTAAACTTACTGGCATGGAAGACTGGGGATGTAGGAAAAACCTACAATTCACTGGAACCCTAGCGATAGAATAGGGTAATGACTGCCCTCAATATATGCACACCTCCTTTACTCAGTGGACTGGTATTGAGTCAGATATCATGAGAATTGAGAAAAAAAAATTTTATACGATAAGCGAGTTTCATTAACTTCATCTTTCTCTGTCTCAAATTAAGGATTTTTGTTCTCAGGACTGATAATGGAAGACCAAGATTGTTTTATACAATCTTAATGATTTTAATTGTTCTAATTTAGAGCTGATTGTCCTTAATTAATTAATTAATTATGATGATTGTATTTAAATGCTGAAATGTGAATGATAGAAATCTGAGGAAGCGTGCCGAGGTAGCACGTGAATGCACTTATTTATCTACAATAAAAGTTTGAGTTTAATGTACTATCTTGTGGTGGTCATGTCCTGTTCTATACTACTAGAATTGAGAAAGTGCATAAAGTGTTTGTTCAGCAGTATTTATGAACAAAAAATGCCCAGAAGACTTTAAATGAAATTTGAGGTATATGCCTTAAAAGACAAAGTATTATTCTCCCTCTAGTGCCCTGACAGAATAATTAAAAAAAAAGTGACTCGCATGCCCTTTGCAATCCCAATTATTCTACAGACACAAGACTTAAGCATGCAGTGTTTCAATCAGTTATCTACATCTGCAGACAAGCCAAATGGAAATTTAAACTACAGTATCCAGCCCAACTCCTGCTTCATCTTCCTGGGGGAGGGTAATCACACCAGGAGAGACAATAATCAAACTTAGAGAGGCAACCCCACATTCTCCCCAGGCTGTGGAACCAACAGAAATACCTGTGGAGGAGTCAGCATTAGAGTTAATGGGCAATCAGGCAAAGGTAATCTGTAACCACTTTCCTCTCTTCAGCAGAAGAGGACCCGATAGATGACTGAAGGATAATTCCCTTTGGATTTTCCTTTTCTTAGAAAAAAAAAAAAACCTACAGGAAAGTACACTTGATTGCTTAACCCTATAATGACTTGATGAGAGGCATGAAGAACTCTTGAAGATATCTGAACACATCAGCTGGGTGCTTTAGTATTGCCTTACGGAGTTTATTTGCCTCAGTCTTTTTTGTGTGGCTCTTTGATGGGGGCTGCTTAAACAGTCCTGATGGCTTGGTCAGCAGATGTTTGCTGCCATGCTTGCTCAACCAGGGGATGTGTAACAGTATATTACACTTAATGTCGGAGCTGGGATCTTGGGAATTTGAATGTGTTGGGGTTGCAGGTGCACAGACTAGCTCTGGTTTGATTGGTTCTGTCTTGGAGAGGGTAGATTAAAATAGCGTTAACCCATATGCAACTTAGAATAGTAATATTTTCAGGACAGCCCCATTATTGGCTGTTATAAGCTGTATAAAAACAAGGTTTTAGCAGTGTGGCACTGTCAGTGATACCAATGTTATAGTGGAATTACTTAGAGTGGCACTGCCATTGATACCAGTGTTATAGTGGAGTTAATTAGTGTGGCACTGTCACTGATACTGATGTTACAGTGTAATTACTTAGTATGATACACTCACTGATATCAGTGTTATAGTGGAACTACTTAGTGTGGCACTGTTTCTGATATCAGTGTTATAGTGGAACTATTTAGTGCAGCACAGTCACTGATAGCCATGCATTAGTGGAACTGCTTAGTGTGGCACTGTCACTGATACCAATGCTATAGTGGAATTACTTACTTTTGCACTGTCACTGATACAAATGCATTAAAGAAGCTATTTAGTATGGCACTGTCACTAATATCAATGTTACAGTGTAACTGCTTAGTGCAGCACAGTCACTGCTACCAGTACATTAGTGGAGCTACTTAGTGTGGCACTGTTTCTGATATCAATGTTATAGTGGAATTATTTATTGCAACACAGTCACTGATAGCCATGCATTAGTGGAACTACTTAGTGTGGCACTGTTTCTGATATCAATGTTATTGTGGCACTATTTAGTGCAGCACAGTCAGTGACAGCCACGTATTAGTGGAACTACTTAGTGTGGCACTGTCACTGATGCCAGGACTATAGCTTAGAGATCAATTTCTCCAAAATTATTTAACAGTATGAGTTAAGGGAAGCTCCTGTATAACAAGAGGGGCAGATGTCTGCCCAGCTATCAAAGAGGCTAGAAGGGCTAAAGCCCTTGACAAGCTCAAAATAAATACATTCACTGACTCTGATGACCTTAATAGCTACCATCTCAGCATGATAGATGTGACCATTTTACTTATATCACTAGTTTCAAAGACACATGATGACTGGGTTTGTAGTGTACCATAATCTTTGAAGAAGGTGTTATCTGTCCCGATCATAAAAGTGGATAACCAAATAGTAATGGTAACTGCAGGCCAGTTAATTTAACTTCAGTTATTGGGAAGCATTTTGAAATAAATTTGTTGAGCTTACTCCTTTGTAACTTATTGCTAAACTCTGACATTTAATGGTGCTGATTTGTACAGAGATAGCCCTGTTTAATCAACATAGTCAATATTTAAAGTAACATGGTTAATGCAGAGGACTCAAATATTTATTTAGACCTGTCACACTCATCAAGCCATCTGAAATGTATTTAAGTGCCTAGGGGTCAGCAATTACATTGCTATCTGGATCCAGAACTGGCTATTTTAAATGATTCATACTCTTCAGCCAAAGTAGTATGTAAGGGACAGCCCTGGACTTTGTCCTGGGTCTTTTTCTGTTCACTATATTCATATCCAACTAAATGAAGAAAACGTCCAGAAAGCAGAACATATACTCGATACCATATTCATATGTTCATAGATGTGTGCTAGGCTAATGGCCCTGGAGGTTTTACAAGTCTAGCCCATAGAAATACCTTGGCATCATGCCACTCAATGTTAGTTCCCAGTGCTTCTATCAAGTAGAGCCAATGCAGTGATCCCCGGGGTGAACTTTCTATTTCCCATCCACTCATCATGATTTCTCTTGAAGAGTGGTCTGTCAAAAAGTTGCAAAAGCTCCCTGTGAAAAGGCAAATCCACCACCAGGCCAGTGTGAAAACACCAGAGGTGCAAAATGGAAGCATTTGCAAAAGAATGTGATAAATTAAGGGAAATGTTTCTTAAGCATGAGTATCCTAAGGGATTGGTATTTGAAGTCATGGCAGAAGTTAGAACCAAAAAGGAGAATGGATATTTTTCACCGATCTTAGATGAAAATTTTGAAGTTCATAACAATCCTGAATCAATGGAGAAAAATAAGCTTGATGTTGAAGTTGTGGATGAACAATTTGCCTGGAATATATGTCCTCAAATGGGTACAATTAACAGTTCATTTAATAGCTCTTTCATTACTGCATTTGGCATTAACAGCTACCTTGCAAGGGATATTTTGTTTATTATTTTGTAATAAAGTGAAGTCTTATTTATTGGAGTGAATAAACTTACATTTTGGAGTATATACACGTCGACCTGCTTTCTGGACATTTTCTTCATTTAGTTGGTTTGAGTTTGGTTCAAATTCATATCCACCTTACCATCATTCAGCCACGTTTTATACAAGTAAGTTTGCAGATGACTCAAAATCTGGTACATGATTACCAACACCACACAATTATTGCAACATCTATTTGATTCCCTTTTTCAGTGAGCTGTGTCATATAATATTTCATTCAATACCAGTAAGTGCAATGTTATCACATTTCAAATGTAACAAGTGACATCCTTACTCTAATGTTGTTGTCTTTCGGCTTTTCCCGGTTAGGGGTTGCCACAGCGGAACTCTGTTCTGCTAATGATTGGCAGTAGATTTTCATGAATGCCGAGGTGCCAGCTCGAAGTTCAACCTTCAGCGAAGGCACGCCCATTTACGCATGTCTTTTGAACACCCACCCAACCGCGGGGAGTACATGCAGACTCCACACAGAAGGCACTCCCCGCACTCCAGCCGAGAATCGAACGGGAGAACCTCTTGCTGTGAGGCAAAATGCTACCACGACATCCTTACTCTAATAATAATGAAATTATTTCAGAGAGTAGTTTTACACAGGATCTGTTTGTTCTTGTCATCAGGTGCCTTGGGTTTGAAGGCAATGTTGCTATAGTAACTAAAAGGTACTTCCCGTTTATTAAGAACATCCTACCTATTATTACTTTAAGAAGTTTGTGTGTAATGATGACTTTGTATGAGATTCTAATAAGGCCACATATCAAGTATTCCACCTATTTTTATATTGTAGAGTTGGTGATGTTAGGAAACCCGAATACATGCAAAAATTATGTGATTAAGTTGAAGGGATTTACATGGGAATCTGACCTGACATGTTTACCAAGCATAGTAACAGAGCCCATGGAGGTGGAATTTTTAATTGTATATGGTGTAGTTAGGACACATTCCATTATAATCTTGTGGGCAGGGGCACAGGACTATGTAGAACTTCAATGACCATTTCTGATGTAAAACTGATACTAAATGTATCTATAGGAATATTAGTAATATCCTTAGGGTCAGAGTGGGTAATGTCATTATGAATTAATTTAAAGCATTGCTGAGAATTATTTCCTAATGGTCTGATGTAGCTAAAGAAGATCTTCTAATTCTTCTTTGCTTCAGAAGCTAATCGTGATTCATGTTCGACATTAACTCTTCCTGATGGTGTCTTACAGATTTTGCTTATATTTTTGGTCAAGCTTTTAATATGGGTAGATTTTTATTTCCTGTAGGCTTTAATTAGCTTTTTTTCATTTACTACGAAGTTTATTAATTCTGGCAATCCATCAAGGCTTTTCATGTTTATATTCCCCAATATATTTGGCTCTAACTGAGATCATTTGGTTTATGCTACTTGTCAGATGGGGGTATTTTTTTTTTTGTGTGTGTAACTGGCAGCTGAGGCCACATGGCTCTGGAAATTGCACAGTTGAATACTGAAAGTTTATCACAAATTTTGAATATGTCTGCCTTTCTTTTTTTTAACAATTATTTTTTATTTTAATAAGAATAAGAAATATTAAGTTATAATCATTAACAGAGAAACAAACAGAAACTATATACAACATCTATAACAAGTCCTGCATTGTTATATATACATTCAGGAAATCATTCAATCAATTAATATTTCTGTAACAGAGAATGTAATTTTTCCCAAGCAATTAGTCTATGTGATGGTTTTTTTGTTCTCAGCTGTATCGTTGCAATTTCTTTATCACACAATGACTTGGCTAAATAAATAAACTCGTTGCTAAAAGAGAGAGGAGAATTAATTTTCCAATTTTTTGTTATAGCTTTTCTTGCAACTGTAAGGATCGATTACAATATATATATATATATATATATATATATATATATATATATATATATATATATATATACTTGTGTTTTTGGTATAACCTCTGGAATCGGCACATTAAATAAGATAAGAAAATATGTTTGCCTTTCTGAAGCCCTAGAATTCAGAGTTGCCCCTTAGGGTGGGTTTAGATGCCCTATAAAAGATTACAAATATGTGATTGGATTTTAACAAGTCATGAGGATACAATAGGAGTACCGCAAGTGGGAGCAATGTTACTGAGGACAAAGTGATAAAGATGTTACCCCCTAGTGGTCTGGTTAATTATTTCTCCAAGGGAGTTAGCATTTACTGGGTCAGCACAGTAGCGCTGTGGATAGTTTTGTCACCTCACAGCAAGAGGTTTCCAGATTCACTTCTCGGCTGGAGTTCCTTCTGTGTGGAGTCTGCATGTCTTCCCTGTGTTCGTGTGGGTTTCCTCCGGATGCTCCAGTTTCCTCCCACATCACAAAGACATGCGTCTGGAGCATTTCTCCCCAGGCATCTGCTGAAAATTGGCTCGTTCCAAGTCAGACTTTCATGGTAAACAAATGTTGAATAAATAAAAAATAAATTAAATAAGTGCACAGAACTTACAGAGGCTGTCTTCACATTTCTAACATGAAGAACACTTGCATCACTTTGCAAAGAGTTTTTACTTTGCAAGACCAAAACTCAGATGGTACAGACCACTCATGTTATGTCTGTGATCCCACGAACAGTTTTGTTAAAAAATATATTTGCTGAAATAACAGAGTCATCTTCATCACACATTACCTCAGGGCTACATTTTTCTAGATGGAATAATCTAGCAGAGACCTTTTTCATTTGTGATGCATTCATATGATCTACAGCTCATAGAAACTCATCAAATTGTAATAATATAAAGTATATCATGTATGCTATGCTTTAACAGTATATGTCACCTCTTTGCAGAAATAATTAGGCCATGCAGCCATCCCCACGTACCGTCTCTTAATTTCACTCGGATTCTGCTTTTCACTCCATTTCAGCATTTTTAATGTGCTGCAAAGATACAGTAGTGGAGATTTCTCCTTACAAGTGTTATGTATAATGTGACCTGCATAACAGTTGTTTTTCACTGTAGCACAAGTTGGGGTATATGTGGAATCTGCCACAATGTATGGCCAGTGTGAGTTTTTATTCCAGTGGGTGCAGTAAATTCCCATCAGTTTCTGGTGAAAATTAAAGTGAAAAATACATCAGACTGTCAAAGTGCAATCTCATCAAGCCGACACTGCAAAGTTTGTGAAAAAATGAAGTATTTTATTTTGAAGAATCATTAGTTAGAAATTATATGGGCCTTAATGCTCTTGTTTCGACATTTGTTAATTGGATAATGGAGCATGCTGGCTTACTAAGGAACCTGGAGTGGGTGGCCCTCATCAGAAAACCATTCATAATGTAAACCTCAGAAACATTTGTGGGATTTGGTGGTAAACAGAGCAATTATAAACTTTTTTATGATAATCAGAGAAGAGAGAACAAATTCAATAGAATAACTCTCTAGAACTGATTGAACAATATTTTTACCTAGCATTGCGCTATAAAAGATGAACAATATTTTTACCTAGCATTGTGCTATAAAAGAAAGGGAATTAGAAACCTTTAGTATTAGATAGTAATTTTGAATGTTATTAACTTTTAGAAACTGCCACCTCCCAGTTATACTGCATAATTCCAAAAGCAGATGAGAAAGATTTTGTAAAAGAACATGCAAATTGGAACAAATGGTGAGGCTCCCAGCAGTGAATAAAGTTAGATGAAATACAGAATGCAAATAGAATAAATAATCACAGGGAGATCTAAGCAATATAGGATGGCATTAACGTATCAACAACTGAGCATTTCAACAAAATGATTCTATGTCTGAGGTGCATTCTTAAGTACAAATGACAGTCAAGCGTCATTACATGCACTTTAGATGTACATCTGTTTTTCCTTAATGGTACAGACATTAAGTATTATATTGTTCTGAAAATAATGATGTCTGAATATTTTATTTAGAAATAACATTAAAAAGCAAGTAAGAGACAATACTGCAGCTGTTAACAATCCATTTTACAGAGAGAAAAAATTAAAGTGGTGTCACATTGGCACCTTGGGCATTATAGCAACAGAGACTGCAAAGTGAAACTTGAAGCATTATGGCTGTGTAAAGCATAGTAAATATTAATATAAAAATCTCACACAGAGTGCCAAGTGGATGATCTGATTTTATTGTGTGCTGTTTGAAACAAAACTGTGCTGAGAGTGAGTATATGGTATGCAATATGAGATTGTAGGCTGATACAGAACGCTGTGCAACATTTATTCCAAAAACTATAAACCACTCTGATCAGTCTTAGTCTAGAAACCATAGAATTGCCATTTTTTTCAGATACCTAAAATGGGACATTTTTTATTAAAATGTGAAATTTTTGCAAGACAAACCATGCTTGTAAGCAATGGTGAGGACTGGATTTAACTTTTTGTCAGACTAAAAACTCATTCTTGTAGAACTTGAGTTGCTTATGTTGTTTTGTACAATATTAAGGTAACAAAATAAGGCTTTTATGTAACTAGTAGTGGAAACTTGAGACATATTTATTTTATTCTAAAATCTTGGGACACTTGTCATTTTCAAATTATTTTGTAGGACACAACTGCCCAAATAGGAACTGTCTTGCATAAGATATGACAGGTTGTAACACAAAGAAACCTCTGTATGCTACTTCAAAACTTCCCACATAATGCCAAACAAAACTTTTTTAATAAGACCATACTGTTCCTACACTTTTTATACTAGCCGCAAACTGATTTTTTATATCTAAAGTTATGGATGTGGCATGAGAATGAAAAAGTTGAAATTTTAGATGGCACAAAACTACACACAGAAACATGAATTACATCAAAACATACCTTCTGACAGCTGCTTTCTATGGGGATCTACACTGCCACCTCCACACATGAACCTCTCCTTCCTCCCTTGCTTACTTATTTCCCCTGCATTACTACGGCTTGAGAATAGGAATAAAAACCCATTCACATCCTGGGGCTCAGACGTTTGACTGTCACAGTTCCTGTCCTTGGGTTTTCATGTTTTCTTTTGTTTATAAAATTGCCATATTTATTGCTCCAACATGCATGAAAAAGAAGTCTTACCTACTTTTTCCCAATGAATTTTGCCCAGAACAGTCAGCTCTTAAAATGGCATATGGCAATGAATATGGCAGTTTTCAAGGTCTCAGCTTAAGCTCCACAGTAGGCTGCCATAATGAGGAAAAATTACATTCAGGCAGCATTTGCAGGATTTCCTCTATAAAATGGGTGACCTGAATGCTTGTATTGGTTCAGACAGAACAGGATATGATGATTGCCTGGTTCCACATGTTTGGGACATTAGGAACAATGAAGGAAACACCATCCTATATTTCTGTCTGGTGAAAGACTTAAGGGTGGACACATGGTTCCCCAAAACAGGCAATCACAAGCTCACTTATAAAACTGGTCATTTGCAACTCAGCTGGACTTCATCATATTGAGGAAAGGGCTTTGGGCTGAAATCAAAGACTATAATTTCTAGTGAAGCAGTTTGCAAAAAAAAAAACATAAACTACTGCTGGCCACAATCTGTTGTTTACAGTCTTCAGAGAATGCTCTATGGTCAGCAGAAAATAACCTGAAGACCTAGAAGGTGACCGGAACAAAAGCACATGAGTTTAAGTGAATACTCAGGGCTCTAGCAACTCAGAAAGCTGAGGAAATAGCTGGAGTCAAAAAAGAATATTAGCATTTCAAAATAGCATATGTGAAGATGACAGAACAGACATCAGGCAGAGCCAGGTATGGAAATAGGTTTCACAAATAACTTTGATAGCAGAATGCAGAAGTCCCAGGAGTTATCAAAAGCAAGAAGTGTAAGAAGCACAACTTAGAAAAGAAAGGTCAGGTAAAGAGGGTATATTGAAAGAATAACTCCAGAGGCAACACCACGACTATCGGAGCCAACCTTTATTTAAAGAGCAAAATCTAAAAGTCTGATGAAGCATTGATGACAACGTGAAAGCGCTTACTGGCCTGATTTTATTGTCAGTTTTTGTTCTTTAAATAAAGGTTGGCTCCGATAGTCGTAGTGTTGCCTCTGGAGTTATTCTTTTTATTTTCGTGGTTTGCTTTTTGGAGGCACTTCACCCTGGAATATTATCTTTCTTCTTTAAAGAGGGTATATTGGTTGGCTAACAAAGAGGCTGACAGAGGATTCTCAATGGCAAAGAAGAAGGCATCAGAGAAAAAGTACCAGCGCCTGGAAAATGACTCAGCAGATGATACGAAGAAGTTATATTAGGCTGCAAAGCAATGACAAAAACTGAAGACAGGCGGCTAATGACGTTCATAAAGGAAATGTAGTGACAATCTGTACTGCCATCCAGAGAACATCACTGATGGATGGAAGAAGTATTTCTCAAAGCTTCTGAATGAAGAAAACCCTACAGAAGCTGTCTAACTGCATATGTAGCTTATGTTGAAAGGGAAAGAGAAATACAACCCTACTCCAGAAGAAACACAAGGTGCACTTGTGAATATAAAGTCAGGGAAAGCTGCAGGCTCAGATGAAATCACTGCAGATATGATCAAGCAGTGGACATTTTAAGGGGAGACTGTCACCTGAGGGAACTCATCACAGTATGGAGACAGAAACTTATCCCAGATGACTGGAAAATAAGCATTTTAGTGATAGGATAAAAGTGTAAAGAAGATATTCGCAAATGCGGACAATACAAAGGTGTCTTAACTCTTGTATGCTTGATGAAACTGCTGGAGTGGCTGATTGTTAAATGACTATGTAGAGTAGCAGAATGTAGAATGGGTGCAATTCAGATTCAGATCAGGAAGCAGTACAACTCACCAGATATCTGCAGTGAATCACATACAGAAGAAGACAGAGGTGAGGAAAGATTCCAAACTGACATCCCTAGATTTAAAGACAGCATATGACAAGGTCCCAAGAAAGCTGATTTGGGTAATACTGAGTAGGGTACAAAGTCTTGGAAACACTGGTAAAATTAGTTTGTGCCATGTGCTAGTTTTAAAGCACTTTCATTAATTGTGTCATGCTGAGACAAAAGTATTTAATTCATTAAACACACATTTCTGGTTTAACTCAGACAAGTCACAGTGTTTGTTTGTATTAGTTTGTTTTCACGATGCAATGAAGCATTGCTTCTCAATTATTATGTGATTTTAAAACATAGATATTCTGAAGGTGAGTCTAAGGCAGCCATGAGCCAAGGGTTTGTGAAGAGGCAATATAGCTGAATCAACAGAAGATGGCAGTGTTAGGTCAAATAGACGTGGTTAGCAAAGACAAAGGTGCCAATATCAAGAAGAAATCAGAATACTTGTACTAGACTTCAGTAAGTAAGCTGTTTATGAACTATTATTATATTTGTTTTTACTGTATCTCATTATAGGCTGAATAATACATAGTGACATATCGGACTGTATTTAAGAAAATATCTTAAACAAGTGGACTTGTACTGAGACAAACGTTAGTTTTCCTTGTTATACATGCAGGAGGTTTACTTGTCTAAAAGTCATTTAATAAACAACAATTTGACGGAGTCCTTTTAGTTGCGTTTCGTTTATGTAAAATTAGTGAATGAGACTGTTTTTGTGTGACTGTTGCACTAAATGAAATGCCATTTAATTAAGTAGGGTTGCTGGAGTATTCATGTATACATGTATATATTTATTTGTGGGTCAGATAATATATGTTTTCTTGGATTTAAAATGTAACATTTATGTGTTTCATTAGATGTGTATAATTTTTACTGTTTTCTTTCAATAAAATTAAATTGTTTACTTTTACTTTTGCGTGTTCACAGTTTTGCTGACAAACTAAATTATTTCACCACAAAATGAAACTCTGGGCATTCTAACAGCTTGTTTTAGTATGAAAGATTTCATTTTTTTTGTTTCACTGTTATATGAATTTTAAGATGCCATCAAAACTATGTAAAAACTGAATCAGAGCTACTGCTTTCTCATTCTATCTGTTTGCCTGAGATTATTATTAAGACTTAAAAAAATTATAACGTATGGAGAAAGTTAAACCAAGTATTTGGGATCGTAGACTTGTTGTACCTTATTCTCATTATGAGGCTTCACTCAGCTGCAATAAGTAATTAGAAATAATAACAATAAATGTATTTCTGTTATCAGTCTATTCACATGAAACATGTTATTTTCTTTTCCCTTGGTCTACTGCAGTACTGACTTGTATGCATAAGCACTTCTTTTTAAAAGGTGGTTTCATTTGTTTATTTGTAAAAGCTTGTGGCTTGAGTCTTATTTTATTAATGAAGGATATCCTGGCAGCACTGATGTGACTGATGGCATCCACCACTTTAGAAGGGAGACTACTTGGCTATTTGGTCTTACAAATCTCTGTGCCATTATCTTATTGAAAGAGTGTTTAGTAACTGGGATCTTGGTATCAGTAATCTGACTTGTACCAGTATGCACCATGAATATAAGAAAGGGGTACTGTCACTGGAAGCTTATCAGTTATTCTCCTGAGAAATGCTGTGAGAGTATCTGTATAAGAAAATAATTTGGTTAAAACTCAAGGTACTGTTAACAGGATTGCAGTAAAGGTACTGGGTCAGACAGAGATAGATTAACTCTGGGGAAGTCGCTGATTATAAATCTGTTCTGCAGCTGGTGATGTAAAGCATATTTGGCTGTGATAGGAGTCAGTCTTAACCGAAGGTAGTAATTAATATTTCTCATAAGATCTAAGGGCCACCCACCCCTTACATACATAATAAGTGTCAGTGGTGTGGATTTAAGCTTTATAATCCCTATACCATAAATTATTTTGTGGCAGTGGTATGATTCAAACCCCGTCCATCTGTTACATAATTTAAGGACAGCAGTACAAGATTTAATGTCTATATCTCTGTTCCATCTAAGTGTGTATGTATGTTTTATTAACTGGTTTAGACCTACTGTGCACTACCCAGTCTAAAGAGGACACAAGTGGGGAAGCCAATAAAACTAAACGTATGATTTTCTTCCACAACAAACCATCAGACCTCCTATTCCCCTTCACGATACATTCTTCTAATGACAATAAAATAGAACCCATTTCTTACACTGTTTCTTGGTGTTACAATCGATAACAAGATAAGATTTGATAAACACATTACCCTAACTATAAAAACGTTCACATTAAATTAAACTCTTTCTATAGACTCTAACCCTTCCTTACTGAGTCCACAAGACAACCTATAGTCATATACAACTAATCTCTACTCTTCTTTATGCCTCACACATTCTCACCAACCTGTACAAAACAGCCCTAGCAAATCTAGATGCCTGCTACAACAAAATTGCCAGATTCATCACCAACTCTCCTCATAGATCACTGTACTGCCCTATACCATCTAAACTGGCTTGAGCTGCCAGTTACCTGACATATACCCAACTCACTATGGCCCATGGTATAGTTAACCTCCCAGACAGGTGTCCTGCATTCCACAACCTACTTCACCCTCAGTCTAATAAAAAATTACTTAGATCTTCTGACAAATTCCTCTTACAAGTCACAAAAGCTAACAACTTTTCTGGTGATTGTCTTTGCTCCAAACACATTGCCAGAACATGGAACTCAATCCCCCAAAACGTATTTACCACACCAAATCACCTAAAGTTCACATTTCTCCTCAAATCTCACCTATCTAATTTTTGGCTGTACTCCTGCCTTCCATCTGGCTGATTACTCCCCCCCCCCCTGCCTGCCATCTTTTAGGCTTTATGTCACTACACCTCACTGTAGATCTTTATTCAGTCAACCAGTTAGGAGTCTCTCTTTTCCATCTATTTCCCCTTCAACACTCTCTCTCTATATCCCTGTCAATTCCTCTGTGCCTCATCCTTTCTTCTTTCTTTCTGAACTTCTCTACTACATCCTACTCTAAGTCCCCTTCTCTCTTAGTAAATCATACCCATCTAAACAAAGAAAACTAACTACTTCCCACCGTCCTTCTCTTGTATAGTCATCTGTTCTGTCTATTCCTGAATAACTCTATTTATATCTTGTTATTCTTGTATGTACTCTTATTGAGCTTATGTATTGTATAATTTGTTATTTATAACAATCTTTATTCTGTGTGTGGCTTTTCTCCCTAGGCCTAAGATGAAAAAGGGCTCTTGCCACCCCTATAGTGACTTTTTTTAGGTGGTGCTCCAAAGACCAAATTACCACCATAACAGCTACAAACAAATGCAATCTGAGGGTCATGCTGCTCAACGCTAGAAGTCTAAATCTCAAAATGCACTTGCATGAAGTACTCCTTAAAATGGAGAACATCGACATTTGTGCTGTAACAGAGACCTGGTTTAAGGCAGCAGAAAGGACCCCCACACTACCAGGCTATAACTCATTCCACACCTTTTGGCCCCAGAACTTGGACTGAAGCTCCAAGGGTGGTGGTGTTTCCATATTCATAAAGGATATGCACACCTCCAGACTGGTAGCCCAACATAACGCATCTGAGATACTTTAGGTGCAGCTAACATTGGGTAAGACAGTGTTTCAGGTCATAGCCTGCTATAGGTTCACAACCATGTCACAAGACTCACACTCCATATTTCTAAGCACCCTGGAGAATAGTAAGGTCCACCCTAACACTCTCATACTGGGCGGCTTCAACTACCCCTCCATTAAGTGGGAAAACTACTCATGTACCAATGCACTTGCCCAACGTTTCTTGGATTTCATTAATTCCAATGTCCTCTATCAGCTCATTCTTACCCCCACTAGAGGTAGCAACATCTTTGACCTGGTCATTACTAACATGGGTGACCATTGCTCTACACCAATAGTCAACTCCTCCCTGGTTAGAACCAACCAAAAAATACTCACCTTGGAAATCCACATCCCTCACACCCCCACACCCCACATCCCACACCCCACCCCCCTGCAAAGGTAACCACCATGAAACACTTCTCCAAAGCTAACTTTGGGCTCCTAAAAACAGAAGTGGCTAACTTCATGGCACCCATGCAAATGGAGAATAGTTGCATGACCACCGAATCATACACCAATGCACTGTATGAATACATACACAAATGCATGGATCTCGCCATAACCAATAGAACCAAAATGCTCTCCTCCAAAAAAAGGAAGCCAAGCTGGTGGTCCCCCTTTCATAAACAAACTCTACAACATAAGGAGGAAACTGATGCAGAATAAGGTGAAGTCCCAAGACTGGAAAAACTCCCTTATCAGCCTCAACAAAAAGTTGAGATCCCTCATCAAATCCTCTAAAGCTAGCTATGAAAACAGAATTGCAGCAAATAGCAAAGACAACCACAAGGCCTTCTATAGTTATGTAAAGAATCTCCACTGCAATACCCAGATTTGCTCTGAGCTACTGCACAATGGCACCGCCTATACCGAGCCAACAGATATTGCCAATATAATGGCCGAAAGATACAGTGCCAACTTTACCCCTCTCTCCCACCCCAAAGAACCAATCACAATACCAGTAGATTGCCAGGCACCTGCTGCACAGGTTAAAACAGCACTGTCCAAGGCCAAGAATACAGTTTCTATGGGACCTGACAATATCCCTGTCTGTGTTCTACATGAACTACAGAGTGAACTGGCACCTCACCTGTGTGTCCTGTTCAATCACAGCCTCACCTCAGGCTTTGTCCCTACCAAATGATGCACTGCTGCAGTCATCCCTCTCCACAAAGGAGGAGCGACTACAGACCCTGGGAACTATTGCCCCATTAGCCTTATGAGTCTGATATGCAAAGCTATGGAACACATCATCATGGACCTAATAAACAAGGATATAGGGAATCTCCAAACTCTGGATCCCACACAGTTTGGTTTTGTGAAGGGTAGATCATACCTGCTCAACTTAGTTGACTTCCTTGAGTCAGTCACCAGAGCTGTGGATGAAGGTAAGGTGGTTGATCTAGCCAAGGCCTTTGATACCATTCCCCACTCAGGAATCATAGAAAAACTTATTAAGCTAGGCATCAACCCCTATATCACTAGGTGGGTTGCAAACTAACTCACAGATAGAACCCACAGTGTGAAAGTAGCTGACTCCAAGTCAGACTGCCAACCAGTCATGGGTGGAGTCCCACAGGGTTCGGTCCTGGGTCCTCTCCTGTTTTATCTACTTCTCTGAAGTTCAGGCCAACATGAAGGGACTCTGGCTGACAAGGTTTGCAGACGATTGCAAGTGGGAGCTATTATTAACTCCCCAAGTGATGTTGACATCATACAGAATGGCCTCACTGAGACCAACGACTGGTGTCAGAACCATGGCCTTAAGCTTAATGTCATTGCCAAAATATATGTCATCATCCCCTTTGGAAAAAACTCAGTTCCCATGAATTATCACATCAGTGGTAGTCCACTGAACACAGAAGGTGTTATAAGAGATCTGGGAATACAGCTTTTGGGATAGGAAGTTACTCCTGCCAGTATAACTAGTGTTTACTGTAGTTGTATCAGCTTTTATTAAGTCCCCAATTATTGTTCCATTAGTTGGGGCCACCAGGAAACCATGTCAAGAACACAACATCTATATCATTGCAGGGAATTCATAGCCAAAATATGAGCTGTATTTAGCAGAAGAGGTACTGAAATTATAAGGAAATGGCAAGTCTGTGTTCAACTGTCCATGCACACACAACCAGGCTAAGATCCAAGGAGAAAATGGAGGCAGGATTGTCATAAAAATACAAGTTTATTTTACATGAGGTCTATGGGAAATCAAAATAATAGCTACTTGGTTTGAAACAAAACATAACAGCACATGTGGTTTCATTCCAGCAACAATGGTATGGAATGTCTCAGCCCTTCCATGAAATAGTCCCCAGCTGTAACTATTAACCAGCCCCCAAATAGAGATCTACTCTCAAACAATTTCAATAAATAGAATCCACACGTTATTCTAACTGGGCATTCACAGTCCACACTTCAAGGTTCCTCCAGACAAGGTCCATCTCCCCCAAACTCTGAACCTCTACTTGAAGAATGAGCTTCCTCATTTTGATATAAAAGGACACCCTCTTTTATTCAGTAGTAATGATCAATCTTCACCTCATTACCTCATAACTAGCTAGCTAATAAAGAATGTTGCCTACCTGGCCTATCTACCTTTATTTATTTTTATTTTTATTTCTCCTTTGTTGAATGGGTTAGACCCACTAGGCTAGTTGCCTCTTTTGGGGGGAGACCTGAGTTGGTATTTACACTACTATGAGAAATTTGTCCAGGGCATTAGGAAACTTACTTGAGTCATTAAGAAAATGTTTGTTCTGATCCTAGCACAGTGGCGGCTGGTGGAAAAGTGATCAAGGAGATCCAAGATGTTGGATAGAAGAGAAGAAAACACCAGTGTGGTGTTTTAGGCTTTAGAAGATTCTAAGGAGCTGTTTCAACAAAATTTCTTTGTTTCTTCACAAGCAAATGTTCAAGACAATGATGGATGTTTTAATACTACCCTCCAGTCATCAGGGTTGCGGGATTATATTTTGGGTGAATTATTGCAGAATGAACCAGACAGCATAAAGAATGTTTCATGGGGTAAAATTATGAACAAAATCTAATCAGAAGAATTGGAAGTCATTTTAAAAGAAAATTGTCAGAAAAAGAAATCATATGCTAAGACTGTTGAGGAAACTACAGGGAAAGTGATAAGATATGAACAGAGGAAAGAAAATGTCAACAATCAAAGGAAATTCATGCTAAGAATTCAGAACAAAGAAGAAAAAGAAATGGACAAGTATGACATTTGTAATAATTTAATGGTCCTATTGGGAATGAAGGCGCATGAATAAGAGCTTGAAGCTGCGGTAGTGCAGCGGTAGCATTGTCGCCTCACAGCAAGAGTTCTCCCATTCGATTCTCAGCTGGAGTGCCTTCTGTGTGGAGTCTGCATGCCCTCCTCGCTGTCGAGTGGCATTCGAAAGACATGCATGAATGGGCGTGCCTTCGTTGAAGGTTGGGCATCGGGCTGGCACCTCGGCACCATAAAAATCGACTGCCAATCATTAGCAGACCGGAGTTTCGCTGTGGCGACACCTAACCTGGAAAAGCCAAAAGAAAAACAACATTCTTATTCATAAAGAGATATTTTGTGACATTTTTGGGGGAGAGTATGAAAAGAAAAAATAATTCTAATCCTTGGAACTCATATGTGGTTAAAGCTTTTCACAGTCAAACAAAAAATAAAATACATCTTCAATATCAAACTGAATTTGAAAAAAAGACTTTAAAGAGACATTTAAGCAAATTTTGTAAATAAGTTATGGACATTAGCAAATTGTATGATAACAGAAGATTATGGACTAGTGGATGGGACTGCCATATTGTACTGAAAATGGAGAAAACAAACAGTTGTTCATATCCCTAGTATGATAAATGTAGAAGGTAACAGGGGTATTGTAAAATATTGTTGACAACCTAAAATGTGTTTTTTCTGTGAAAAAGCTGATAATTTAAAAAGTAACTGTGATAACAGGAAATGTTATATTTGTGGGGAAACAGGACACGATGCAAAAAGTGTGAATTTAAATGTTATAAATGTAATAAAATTTGGGATTTATGGAAGAATTGTAATCTAAAAAAAGGAAGAAAAAGAGGAAAACAAAAGTGATGACCGTTATATATATATAAAGGAGTTAGAAAGGAATGATAGATGATATTACATGACAGAACAGAGGATTTATGGAAATAATTAAGAGAAAATTAAAGAATTATTATTTAAGCAAAGATATTATTTACAAAGTAAAAGAGAAGAGGTGCCAGGTTATTTGAATAACATAGCTAAAGAGAATACTAGAATAATGAAAGATGATAGAGGAGAGGTTAGAAGGTTTCAGGAACAAATTATGACTATTGTAATAAATTATGTAAAGAATGTGCTTCAAGATAGAAAGTACAAAAAAGAATGAAGTTAAAAATTAACATAAGAAAAATAAATAATTAAAATAATAGATTATATGAACTAGCTAAATTACTTGAAAATGTTAATTTACTGATGGTTTGAGGGCCAGGTAGAAAAGGATACCAATTTTATAAAAATTTTACAGATTGGAAGAAAAATCACTTCTTAAAATTATGAATGAGAGGTATACTTAAATTTGTATGGAAAAAGTAAGATACAAATAAAAGTAAAAATTGGAGACCTATAGTACTGAACAATGCAGATTATAAGATTTTTATGAAAATTATTCAAATGAGAGTGGAAAGTAAAATTAAATGTGTTATGGAAGATAGTATATGTAGTTTAAGTGGAAAAGGATGTCAGGAATTGGTATTCATAGTAAGGGAAATTGTGGATGATATTATAAACAAGACTGATGAAACCATGATCATGATAGGATATTTAAATAAAGCATCTGATACAGTACAACATGAACTTTTGTGGACAAGTATGGAAGAGTATAACATTAGTGAAAAAATAAGAATGTATATTGTTCTTCACATGATAACTGTAAAGTAAGAATTTTAGTGAACGGATGGTTAAGCAAAGAAATAGATATAAAGAATGGCATGCATCAGGAATGTACTATGAGTAGCATATTATTTGCATTATTTATAAATGCATTAGCTAGAGATGTAAATTTGCATATGAAATGTGTTACTTATATTACTAAAGATGGGCTAAAAATTCCAGTTATGTTTATTTATGTAGACAATATTATATCAATTACGAGAAACAAAGTCTGCATGAAATAAGTTATATGTTATATGCATAAATGTTTAAACATAATAAGCATGACTTTAAATGAAAAAGCAAAGGACTCTGTGATGTAGTAAAGGCAGGATCATTAAATATATATATATATATATATATATATATATATATATATATATATATATATATATATTTTTTTTTTTTTTTTTTCTTGATGAAAGAAATCTCTGTGTTAGGAATAAGATTTGGGGTAAAACTGTAAGTAAGAGACAATGGATTATAGATAAATGAAATAATGGACCTTCCTGTTTTTTGGAAAACATTCAAGCTATGTTTATAGAAAAAGGTTTATTTGATTAATTCAGTTATAATTGAAAAGAAGATTGCAAACTTATCAAGTGCCTATATGTTGTCAATAATTTATGAAAAAAAATACTGCTAGTAATTTTCTTTTATATGGGGTTTGAGATTCAATCCACTGGAGATTGGAGTCTTTATGGATTGCAATTTAGGATTAATAAAGCCAATTGTTTATGCTGCTTATCTGAATTTTTATAAAGTTTTGTTTTGGATAAATGATAAAAATGAGAAATTAGTGGTAAATTTACTAAAGTCCAAAAATGAGCACCACTTGGATATGTTTAAAAATGCAAAGGAGGAAAACAATGTATAAATGAAGAATATTTTATGGAAAGTGAGAATTGATGTAATTGAAAATGTGAGGAATTGTATTATATTGTTAATCCTTGGGCTGAGTTAGTGAATGAAAAAGTTAAAGCTATAAAAGCATGAAAAGCATGATGTAATAATTAAGTAGAATGTCATTTTTATGGAGATTAGAGATTAATAAATTAAATGTAAAAGGAAGTATGCCATATAGAAAAATCAGTGAAAGACTTTGTATATATTTTGGTAAAGAAGAAACTATAGAACATGTTTTCTTATAATAAGAATTGCAAAATTGTGGGAAAAATATGTGATGAAAAGTTCTTTGAAAATATAAAGGAGGTAAATGAAGTAAATATGGGTGTGATTATGCATGGATATTATAGCTACAAAAATGAGGAATAGGTTAGTAAACAGATAAAGATTATTTCATATCGAGTGGACCATTTTGAATGAAAGGATAAATGAAATCATGTTTAATAGTAAATGAAGACTAGCAGTAATTTTAAGGAAAATTAGATGATGGTTGTGGAAAAAAAGAGTGGGGATCACATAAGGATAATGAAGACAGAAGTTTAACACAATAATGAAAAGTAAGAGATTTATGATTGCATGACAATAATAGAAAGGAATGAAAATCATACACTGCATAAACTGTAAATATGTAAGGGTGTAAAGAGTATTGTAAATAGTTTTTTAAATAAAGAACCTCTACTGCATCCACCTGAACTACCAGTAACTCAAACAGATGGGGCCTCAGTTTAATATCTCATCCAAAAAATTCACTGCAATGCACTGCTTTTAAAGGGTTCCTTATTATCCATTATATGACAGACGCAAGTTGTCAAATGCATCTTTGTCAAATAGTAAAGCGTGAAAAGGCAAAATAGCGAAGCGGGGTTTCAGCAAATTCTTTCCCTGGGAAAGAATTTATTTGGCTGCTTTCACTAATTTGCCTTTGTGGCACTGTAGTATGATCTTGGAGTTCATATATTTAATTAGGAGGGTGTGGGAGGCATAGTCCCCCACGTCAGGGGTGTGGGGCCCCCCACATTAAGTAATGATTTACTTTTTTTTTCTGAAACAGTGATTGTTTTCCATTGGAAAATAATCACTGTTCTGAAGTTTCGACATTGTAAGCTTTCATTTACATGAGGTTGATTATCTGTCGTTCGCTCTTCTGAGCGTGTGATATGATAATATAGACCTTTTTAAAGAAACATTATCTTGTTTGTTTTAAGACCAATATGCTATGATGCATATATCTATCTATCTATCTATATATATATATATATATATATATATATATATATATATATATATATATATATATATATATATATATATATATATATATATATATATATGTGTGTGTGTGTGTGTGTGTGTGTGTGCACGCATGTATGTATATATAATACTTAAAAACCAACAAGAAGAGATAAACTAAATAACAAAACAACTTCTTGGACTAGCAGAAAAAAACACAGAGTGAAACCGTGTTGAGCTCTTTGGTTCTTTTATGGTGTCAAGAACTTCATCAGAAAATGAACCACAATACTAGTGTCATGCATTTTAAAATCTATAACAGCCAATAAAAACAATAGCTACCAATGAGAAACAAATGTGTACACTTTTTAATAAAAAACAATACTTAAGCCAATAACAGGCAAGAATAGCATCACTAAGGGTGGAGTTTATTCCATCTCAGTGTGGATCTGATATTCAGGTTTTCATTAATACCAGGAGATGACACAGCATTTAATAAAAGTTGCCACTTTAATTCTCACACCTCATGCAAAGTTTCAGTGTCTCTAAAAGAATTGTCTAATTGTTCAAGCACTATAAACTGAAAGCTGAGGAAACCATTACAAAAACTGTTGCGCTTGCCTAAGGCACAATTTGATTTTTGGACCTAATTGCAGCACAGTGCTCTTTAATTCAGTCAGACAATTTCCTGAATGATTTCATCACATAAAAGAAATGGCAGGTGACACAAATACCTGTGTAGACCACATTACTAGAGTGTCAATTAAAATATTTCTTAAAAACAACCTTGTAGCTACAGTGTTTGAAAACAAATTCCTTTCCAGTGTAAATACACTTACAAACCACACAACCCTCACATTCAAGTATGCCTGGAGACTTGTTGTCACTCACATTATTCATGATTAAGAATGCTTTATCATTTTTCTCAAAGGAACTTCGCAAAGGTTTGGTTCTTTTGTAAGAGAAACTTGGGCTATTTTCCAACGCTAAAGCTAAATCACTGTTGCTTGTTACAATGTTCCTATTTTTGGAAATAATGTTTCTAAAGGAACTCATGTCAGTACAAATACGTATTGGGAAACTAAGAGTTCAATCGGTGTCATTAGTTTGTTTTTCCTTACCTTTAAAACCAAACCGCAGTATGGGTTTGAATTTATCAGTGCGTGCTAGCATGACCTCACTAACAGTATGATCAACCATTTGCTGTAGCAGAACATCACACTGGAAAAGACTGCACCACGGGAAGATGAAGTAAACAACACACACAGTTGACTTTAACAGAAACAAGTAAACAAAAATCAGTAGGCACGCTCACACACTTCTGTAAAAATATAAATAAATATACTAACTCTGAGACTGTGCAACCTTGGGGTAAGAGCAATTTTATTACCCTCAGCTCCTTCATCTGCTTGATTTCAGTGACACAGATTTTGACAATAATGTGAGCCTATTAAAAACTATCAGCTGTTCCCATTTTGAGTTTATTCTGCACAATCATACCCATGTACTTTGTAATTAAATGAATAATAGCTAAATAGAAAAATAATAGAAATGATAAGTTTTGTAAGGAGAAAAAAATGCTTTTTTTAAATGGTTCTATTAAATGAAGTATGGAAAAGCCTAACCTGTGAAATTAAATGTTAAAATATAAAATCATGTTATTTGCATTTAATGCAATATCTCCAGGTCTATATCACAACATTGAATCACAATTAAAAAAAACGCTTCTTCTGCAAAACACCGATTCAGCGAACATACTATCCATCGAACTAAGTTTTCATTGAAAAGTTTCTTAGGGCAAACCGATAGTTGACCACCATCTGGAATTTGCCCTTTTCCCCCACTGTAGTGTGACCTTGGATTTGGTATATTTACTTGGGGGGGGGGGGGCTGCAGGTGCTGAGATTTATGGTTTTCTTTATGGTCGGTAAGGCAGACTACCATCAGTTTTCCCTAGGAATCTTAATTGTGACTCATTGATGTGAGATAGACCCATTATCTCCACTAATGCTGAGAATTAAAGGAAGCAGAAATTGAAATGGGTAAAATACTTTCTAAATAAAGACAATGAAATGTAAAACTGATGTAATAAATATACAACTTTTGTAGCCCTTTAACAATATATATATATATATATATATATATATATATATATATATATATACACACACACACACACACACACATATATATATATATATATATATATATATATATATATATATGTACACACACACACACACACACACACACACACACACACACACACACACACACACACACACACACACATATATCTTCTTCTTCTTTCGGCTTTTAGGGGTCATCACAGTGGATCATCTGTCCGCTCATGATTGGCAGTGAAGTTTTTGCAGTGTCGAATTGCCAGCTCGGTGCCCAACCTTCTACAGAAGGCACACACACACAGACTCACACCTAGGGCCAATTTAGAGTGTCCAATCCACCTACTGCATGTCTTTGGGATGTGGGAGAAAACAGGAGCACCCGGAGGAAACCCACGCGACCACAGGGAGGACATGCACACTCCGCACAGAAGGCATCCCAGCCGAGAATCGAACCGGAGAATATATATATATAAACTGTTAAAGGGTTGGCCCTGCAGCTTTAAAAAGTGTAATTTCCTTGATAGTAGATTAATATATGATCAGGTAGAAAGCATCAATGAAAATATACTGTTGAGGATGTCTAATAAATATGGAGATATAAATCTACTCCATAAGTCATTATGTGTTTGTCATTAACACTTCGATAAAGGATTCAACATTGGGTGGGGGGAACTTACTTGCATTTCTTTGTTGAATGTGCTGCTATTAGAATATGCAGCTTTGTGTATATAATAACTTTATGTACTTTGTTTTAATTAAAAACTGTTTGGCTTACTGATCTGTGCCTATATTTGTGAAGGTTTAAGTTCTGGTGAGTTATTGACGTAGCACTGAGGCACTTGAGAATTTTAAAAGCTTTTATATGAAGTTCATATTTTTTTTATCTGCTTTTTGCTTCAATGCCTGATGAACATCAGCCTCTTCATGCAGATCTTTAGTCCATTTGACACCCTGTAGTAAGTATCCCAAGCACAGGCATGAGACACAAACAGAGGAGATACCATTCATACAGCTATAGAGGTGGTTTGTGCCCCCGTTGGCATTCCAGCAATAACAGCATTTCTTGCAAGCTCCTAAGTCCCGCATTGATGATGGATGTAATTGCTTATATCACCATGGCACATCCTTACCCCTTCTTCTATTTATGCATGTCTCCACCCACACATTAATGAGGGTTATCATCACCAGCCTGAGATCTCCATCCCACATCTCTAGTCCTGACCACTTTAGTGCCATGTATGCAAGAGGTCATCCACCATGTGGAAGCCACCTCTCTCCTGCCCCCATAGGATGGGGGGGTAGCATCAACAGCTCACTCATACCCTCCCTGCCCAATTGTTCTAGTACCAAATCTACTATTTGAACAAAGGTCCACTGGAACATAGTCAGAGCTTTATCACTCTACACCACAGAGATGGATTATTTATATACATTTTCTACGATAATGATTATACAACTGATTGATTTTATTATATTCATAAACTGGGAGCATCCAGATGGGAAAGTTAAAATTTCAATGAAGTCAAAGTGAGGAAAACTCCAAGAAGCAGGTAAAAGCAGACAAACAAAAAAGCTGAACAAAATGCACAAACATTTCCAGAAATAAATTTGTTTGTGAATGGACCTTGGTAACTATCCATATCTTGATCTTCATAACTGGGTGGCACACTGGCACAGCAGTTACAATTCTTACCTCATAGCAAGAGGTCCTCCAGTTTGATTCTCAGCTGGGGTGCCTTCTATGCACAGTCTGTATGTCATCCCCATGTCTGTGTGGCTTTTCTCTGGGTGGTCCAGTTTCCTTCCACATTTGAAAGATGTACAGTAGGTGGACTGGACATGCTAAACTATCCATAGGCATGACTTTGTGTGTGTTTGTATGTGTGTGAGTAGGGGGGGTTAGACACCTGGCAGTGTGGATATCAACTCTAGATGATAGTCACTATTGATGTGACTCCAACCCTATGTGCAAATAAATTGAGAAGAAGGGGATTATGGATAGATGGATGGATGGAACTTGGTAATCATAGGATAAAGACATGCTACTATTAAAAAACTACTAAAGTATAAAACATAACCAAGGCATAGAACAAAGAAGCAGCCAAATGACATGCTGATTAATACAAAAGTAAGTTAATGCACGAGAGAATCAACACACGTTGAGTGGATAGATTGTAAGCTAAATAGAAACTGACGAGGAGAATATTGAATACTAACTACATATAATATAGTCTACCTAGCTATTAAATTTGTAGTATCACAGAGTGTAGTGGAGTATACTATCTAGGCACTTTATCTGTAAAAGTGTGTAAAGGTATGAGGAAGTTACATTATCCTAAGATGCTTCTTGACACTCCCCAAAATGCAAATGCTCCTTTAATGAAATTTAAATGTATTGATACTTGGCATTCACCTTAAAGTAACTGGTAATGTGTTCTACAGTTTAACAAAACAGTTATGGTAGTGGGCATCATCATATTAGTTTACTTGAAGTGCATCCCTGCATTGCTATATTTATGAAATTAACTAGTGGGAAAAAAAGTAAGCATGGTATTTCTTCCAAATATTGGAACATTTTAAGTGCTGCTAATTGAGTTTCAGACCAGACAAATGTGTTGCTGAATGAAGTCATGGTGAGAAGATAAGTGATTGGATAGTCAGACAACCCATCACTGCAAACAGGTGATGACAAGGAAGGGTGGCAATGAAGAATATATGGTGCACTGAAGATATGCACATATCTGAGACATGCCCAGGTGTCAAAAAGTAATTCTAAAGATGTCTGCAGAAAGGGCACTAATTTACACGTTGTGCAATCTTTTCCTCTTTGAATTGTGTGTTTATAAAAAAAAAATCCAAAATAAAAAAAGATTGAATCATTCAAATCCTAAGGTTCAAAAGGTTTCCTTTCTATGTTATTGCCTTTATTTTATTTATTTATTTATTTTACATTTGTTGACCGGGATAGTCCATCTGGGTGTGAGACCATTTTCAGCGGAGGCCCGGGGAGAAAAGCTCCAATAAAACAAGAACAACATTGAAAGGTACAGTGTCAGTTTTACATAGAATTTAACAGAAATATCTAGAGACAATAAAGAAAGTACAATATACAAAAGAGAAAGTTATTAAAATATAGTAAAGTCATATTTATATATATATATATATATATATATATATATATATATATATATATATATATTTTTTTTTTTTTTTGAGGGGAGGTAACTAACTGCAGGTAATTTTATTGGTCAGGCATATTTTACATTGTACTTTTCTGAGCTAATTTCATGTTTCAAAAGATCTACATCTTTATACAGGTTAAATTAGTTGTCTGTTTGTATTTTCTTTTAGTCTGTACTAAGCCACCCACACTGAGTGGTACTAAACTTCAGGATAAGAAAGAAGTCTACCTGAGCGGTGAAAAGGCATGGTATAGCTGTCCTCCAGGGTACGTAATGAGGAGTAGCAGTTCCTGTTCAGAGAATGGCTTATGGAGTGCTCCATCAATCTGGTGTGAATGTAAGTAAACCAGCCTGTCTCTACACAGATGTTTCAACAGGAGTTAAGGTACTGAAGAAACAAACAAGAAGAAGTATACCAAAAGCAACTATTTACCGAAACCGAATGTATAATATACAGCATTAATCATAGTAGTTACTGACCCTTACAGCACTCAAATAAGTACAGTAGAGATACAATTTTCTGGTGTGAGTCAGATATAACACTTCGTAATGTTTTTTTTTTTTTTTTTTTTTTTTTTTTTATGGCAGACAGTTCCATCCTGCTCTACATGATACCAACTATCATACAGACTGCCTCAGCTCTTTCACTGGCATGAGATGTACTCAGCATATCACAGAAATGGATGGGGGGGGGGGGTTGAGTCTAACATTGTGTGAACATAGTACCACCCAGAGGATACATTTGTGTTTCTGACTTGATCATCTGTTACAAAGATGCTTCTATTGCTTTCCATGCTGAGGATTAAGAAGTTAGGAAGGTACATTTTGAATTAGAACAATTGTTTCTAGCTTAATAGCAGTTTTCTGGAAAAAGTGAACACTGTTTTCCTCGGGATAGCTTTCCAAATCTCCAAGAAAATGCACTTTTATGAGTTGTGATTGAGGCCGTTTTGCCTGCTGTTAAGCATGCTTCCGGTTCAATAATTTTCTTCTTGCCTCTTTTTGACAATATCTCATAGCATCTAGTAGTAAACATGCACAATTCCAACTTAAACTGACTTTCTTCAGCCCCCTTGTCACTTCTCAGGAGCAGTGTTATCTGATTATCATTTATTTTAGTATGGCCTGACTGTTATTCACAGACACACACACACACACACACACATATTCATATACATATAAATATGTGTGTATGCAAATATATTTTTATATATATATATATATATATATATATATATATATATATATATATATATATATATATATATATATATATATATACATATATATATATATATATATATATATATATATATATATATATACACACACATATATATATATATGCACATATATATATATATATATATATATATATATATGTATACATATATATACTTTTGCAATTTAAGTCAGTGTGCCTTTACTTGAGTTAGATATAAAACAGTTTGAGGAAAAAAATATAAGTGATTTTTCAAGGATGACATGCAAATGCCATTTTTTTCTTACCGGATTTTTTCCATCTTTTTTAATATGAGGCTTAGAGAGCCAAATATGGCATCATTTAAGGACTTCTCCCTCTTCAAGCTTATCTATATCATTCTGCATTCTCTGCCTATAAGCCATTTGACTTCTCTTGATATTCCACATTTTTTCCTTTTTGAAATTTCTGAAGCATCTGACAAGTCATAACGGCTGAGACAAACAAATTCTGTCATTGTGAATTATTAACAATTTACATTTCACAAAAGGTGAGATGGTAATGTGATGGAGTGTATTACAGTATACTTGCTATAATTCTATATTTTGCCACATTAGCAATGCTCATGTCGGTTGGTGAATTACAAATGGGTGCCTTGATTATTATGCCTTTGTTTACTTTCAGGAGGGGTATCTTGGATATGCAATCTATGTTCCTTTGTGAGGGGTAACTTGGCTAGGCATGCTACATTGTACTTTCTACAACTGTAAACATTACCTCCTTAGCAGAACCATGAATCACAGCACTTTAGCAACCATTTTGTCCCTCTTTTGTGTACATTGTAGATGTATATTTGCATAATAGTGTACCTTCTGTGTTCTCTCTTTGCACCAGCTTAAAAAAATGTTGTGCTTGTCTGCTAACTTTAGTTGTATTAATGGTCATGCAAACTTTTTATGTCATTTATAATCCTTCTGATGTAATGTCTGTTTTTAGTATTATGTAAATTCAGTGGCAACAATAATATTTCACTTGTTGTATTATCTATTCTTAATATACTGCCTTGTCCCTGTGACCTGAGTCATGTCTGAAATGAGTCCTTGGATAAGTCAATAACATAAATAAACATAGAAGAAAGGGTCTTGCAGGTATGAATTTAAGTAGCACCTTTAAAGTAGAAAGCAAGTAAAGAGTGGAATAAAACCTGCACCAAAGACATGAGACTAAAGAGACTTATAAGCAACAAATCTGGCAGCTGCTTATGGACAAAGCAAGAAAAGAATAGTACATACCCAAGTAGGAGATTGCAAGTAACAAAAATCAGTCACTGAACAAACCCTGTTTAAACCATCTCTAGATGCATTCCAACAAAACATGACTGATTTGTATTTGTCCTTTGTTGACTGGGTTAGTCCCACTAGGCTAGTAGCCTCTTTTCAGGAGAGATCTCAGGTGGTATTTATAACATTGGGGGAAATTTTGCCAGGGCATTGGAGAACTTATACTACTCACAATCAGCAATCATGTTGTTGTATACAAGTACGTGTATCTTGTTCCTAGCAAATAGGCAGCTGGGAGGATGCCGTGTGAGATGGAACATCAACAAAAGGGAGAAGAGGTAAATGTCAGCTCAGAAAAAGTAAGCAGTGTATTAGTAGAAGACTCAGGAGAAGTTTCTCAAAGAAAGCTTTTATCAGACTAAGGAGACAACTGAAGAGGAGTGTATAACTACAGCCCTCCAATCAGGAAACAAAGGACATTTAGCTAACAGTTGTGACAAAAATAAATGTAATACATGTGTTAAAACAGGACATGAAGCAAAAAAAAATGTGAACAGGACATTTATGGATGGATTGTAAAGAAAAAGAGAATGACCCAAGTAATATAAATCAGAGTTAAGAGAAAAATACAAGAAAGCTCTGAAGATGAGATAGAAATAGATGAAACTTCAGGGGAGAGATTAAAATACTGAGAAAAATAATAAAACATATGAATTAGAGATAGAATCAGAAATTAGTTATGAAGAAGATACAAGATGAAAAATAGTAAGATGGAAATAATTCCATAAGTATAAGAGTTAAAGATATAAAAAGAAAATTTAAAGCCATTTATAAATGAAAAGAAGAAGCAAAATGGATAAACCTTATCTTATAAGAAATTAGTATAGAATTTTATCTCAGAAACCAAAGTTGAGTGTGTGTCTGTGCAGCTGAAAATGAAACTCAACAAACACAGGCAGCTCATGTAGTGTGGTGGGAAACAACATAATTTCTTTCAAACCTCTGCTTCTTTTTTCTTTCAAACCTCTGTTTCTTTTTTTTCACTTGAACTAAGAAACAGGGAAAGGAATAACTTAAGAATTATTTCTGTGAATGTTAATAGAATGAGTATTACTAGGATAACAATTTTAGAGTTGTGTAACTAATGTAGTGTTGATATAATTATTCTTGAGGATATAAGAATTCTGACATACGAAGAATGATTACAGACACAAAACATATGGTATGGAGAAATAATATGGAACATAGGGAATGAACAGTGTTCAAGAATAGTAGTTCTATGTAGAAGGATAGTAAGAATTCTGGATATTATATTACTCAAAATGGGAAGATTGACAATTATAGATATAAGGTGGCAAGAAAAAGTTTATAGAATTATTGCTATATGTGCATATGTGATTAGTAAAGAAAGGGAGAATCTATTTTAGAAAATATTGGATTATGTATTTGTAAACATGGATATAATACAGGAGATTTCAATTGGGCTGTAAGGGGAAATAAAAAGATAATAGTGAAAGGCATAAAACAGAAGTAACAACGTTTGGAAATGTAGTTATATGGAATAAAAAAGCATGGCCTTACAGGAGAGGTACTTTAAAATCTGAATTTGATTATTTTTTTATATAAGAAGGAGTATGTATAATGGAAGATAAAACTATTGCAATAGGTTTCTCAGATCATTTGGCAATATATTTGGAAATAGATCATAGTAAAGAGTATATAAAACTGGGAAAAAGTATGAAAAGAATAAATGAAAATGAATGGAATAAAAAAAGAAAGGAAGATATTAAGCAGTTATGGAAGGATCATATTACTATGAAAGCATTTTATGTTAGGTCAGAATGGTGGATTACATTTAAAAAAATATAAAGATAGTTATCTATTTTAGAAAAATAAAGAAAGAAAAAAGAAAAGCAGGAATATGCCAAAACACAGAAAAAAGATGAATAATTTAGAAAATAATAATAGAGATTATTATGAGAAGGAGAATGAAATTCAAAGAAAAATGATGAGAAAGTTAGAGAACTATTGTATAAACAAAAATATTTTTACAAGAAAGAAAAGAAGAAGCTTCACCTCTTTAAACAAGGTAGCAAAGGATGATAGTAGCATAATGAGAGAAATTATTATAAAACACAGGAACAAATTATAGGGAATTATTGCAAAATATTTAGAAGAAATGTTTACTAAAAAAGAGGTACAGTATAAAGAAATTGGGAGTAAAAAAATCTTTACAAATTAATAAAGAATTTAAAAAAGAGATCACATAGTATGAATCTGAATAAATTGTTAAAACAGTTAAATGTGGAATCAGCATCCAAACCAGGTAGTACTGGGTTCGAAATGTATAAAAATCTAGAAAGATATCAGAAAAACTATCGAATATGTATATTCAATGAATTGTTAAATGAGGAATTAAAATATATGAAATTGGTAGTGTATTAAAATTTATATGGAAAAAGGGAGAAAAAGAAGATATAAAAAGTTGGAAACCAATAGTTGTAAATAATATGGGCTATACAATATTTAGGAAAATAATATAAAACAGATTTAAGAATAAGATACAATACATAATGGAGGAAAGTGTGTACAGTATAAAAGGAAAAAGTAAGCCAAGAATTATTTATTATAGTGAGAATAATTACAGATGATATAAGTAAAAAAGAAAGAAGATATAAAACTTATGGTAGGCAAGATTAATAAAGCATTTGATTCAATACAGCATGATATATTGTGGAAAACAATGGATATGTATAATGTTAATAATAAAATCAACCAAGTGTATAGAACATCTTATAAGAATAATAAAGTATGAGTCATGTCCTATGAGTATTATTTTATTTGTTTTTATCATGAATCCAATAGTTAGAGATTTAAATCAGAAAAGGAAAAATGCAAATTATAAAATAAAACAGAAGTTGAAATTCCAATTATGATCATATGCAGATGATATTATTATAAAAATTAAAATTAGAGAGTGGGTGAGAGAAGTTATCTATTTAGATGAAAATTTAAAAGAAAGAAATATGATGCTTAATAAGGAAAATAATAAAGGAATGGGTGATACAATAAAAATAGTAGGTGTACAATTTCTATGAAAGAAGAATCTGTTTTAGAGATAGATTTTGATAAAGAAGAAAATAAGATGGGGTGTGTTATAATAATAAAGGAAATAACCAATATTTCTATACCATGGAAAATGTACAGATTACATATAAAAAGTGTATTTGATTAAGTCAATGTTAATAGGAAAGATAGCATATTTATCCAATGTTGCCCTGATTCCTAGAAAATATCAAAAACCTTTACTAGAAATATTCTTCTCCTTTACTTGGGGATATTGATTAAATTCTGTTAAAAGTGTTGTATTATATATGACGAAAGAATAAAGAGGATTAGCTATGACAAATCCAAAAATGTATGCTGAGTCATTACATTTATATAAAGTACTGAAATGGTTAAATGAAAAAATGAGAAATTACTGACAAATGTATTGAAGTATATATAAGTATAGGGGAAAATATTAGAAATAATAAAAGAACAAAAAAATGTTTTAATGAAGAAATAGAGAATTATCAACAAAATATAAGAATGTAGAAAATAAAAATTGATGAAGTAGAAGAAGATAGATAAATGTGGTATAATAATATTATGGGAAATATTATTGTATTAATCCATGGGAAATGTTCCAGATGTAAAGATTAAAGCAATTAAAGAAAGAAACAAGTGGTCGATATAATGTTGAATGTCAAGATTTTTTGTATATATTGGGAATAAAAAGTTACCCATAAAGGAAAATATGCCTTATAAAAACAAATGTGAAAGAATACACTTGCATTGTGGTGAAGAAGAAACAGCAGAACATGTTTCCTAAAATGTGAAAGAGTTAAAAAGCTGTGGAATAAATTATGTATAGAAAACATTTTGAAAATATCAAAAATGATGGGGCTATAACTATAGACATTAATGAATATAGACATTATGAAAACATAATATAAACCCCTATGTCACTAGATGGGTTGCAAACTGGCTCAAGGACAGAACCCACATGGTTAGAATTGCTGGAGCCATGTCAGACTCCAAACCTATAAGCAAAAAATTGAAAATATATATAGGTAAGAAATTATTTTATGTCATTTGGGTATTATTGAATAAAAGAATTAATGAAAACATGTTTATTGGTAACTGGATAGTGTCACTAATATTAAAGATTAGATTATGCTTATGGACAAGTAATGGGGTCGATATAAAAGTATACAAATGTCAAGTTTTGATGTGTAAAATATGAATATGAAAATGATGTAAAATGACAAATTTGTGTGTGCATGTGTGTGTGTGTGTGTGTGTGTGTGTGTGTGTATATATATATATATAGGACCCCCCTACTCTTTTAATAGGTGCTACATATCTTACATCCACCTGAGCAATCACCAGCTCAAACAGATGAGGTCTCAGTTTAATATCTCATATGAAGGACAAAACACTCAGGAGTGTAGCAGCTACCTTATGCTGCACTGCAGTGTCAATAATTGATCTACTTGGTGTCGGAATAGAACCCACAGCTTTCTGCATCAGAAGCAAGTGTGCTACCTGTTACTACACTGACAATGCTGTACTTCAGGGCACTGCTTTTTAAGTAATGATTAGAAGGCACTGAAAGAAATGGAAGGGAAATATGATGTTAAGTTATATGGCCATTGTGTACACCATGAAAAGAAAAAGCCTTTAGGTAAAGAACAAAGCATTTTCAATATTGTCATCCTGAAATGCCATTTTGAAACAATATAGTAAAAATAATATTTAGATGTATTAGTACTGTAAAGAAGTAAGTTTATGACCACAGTTATCCTCCTACCTATTGGTACAGTGTAACAAAATAGCAGATGTTCTTTGTCAGATCACTGCTGAAGTAGCCTAAGCTATGTGGAGCATCCTGCCAAAGATCAAGTGACCCATTGGCACCTGTTCTTTATTAACTGCATTCCTACACAGGTTGCAGCTATGGTAAATGGAAGATGCCCTAAATCTTTGGAGTCAGGTGCTGTACCGAACTTCATAACTTTCTTACCACCAAACAGCATGTGTGTTTCATTGCTTTGGAGGTCCTTCATCAGTCTGCTTTCCTGGTTGAGCAGATAAGTTATAGATTGGGTATCACATTAGATTTTTTTTTCCACAAAATATAAAAGAAGGCAGAAAGGTAATCTATGATAATTTCTTTATCCCAAGTACAGCATTTTCCCATATTGAGGCTTTCTTTTCGTATTGGATCAGTTTTTTTCTTAGCTGCTTTGCTCTGAAAGGATACACTGTGTTTTTAGTTGTATTCTTCCCTATTAGTTTATCTGCCAAAAGGGGATGAAGGTACTGTTGACATTTTTATGTGGAAGTGTATTATTTGTACTTTAGGGGTTGTGTTATATCAGCTGTTTTTCCTCATCCTGCCATTTTTAGGTGCTCCTTATCTAGCTTCTTCACAAACTTGAGCCTTAGTACATCATTTCATCTCTACCAAATCCACAATAAAAGATACATTACAAGGTAAACTTTGGATTTTAGTCCCACTTCTGTGACTCAGGCTCTAGTGAATGATGTCACTATGACCATGAGTTGTTCCTCAGACTATCCATATTCTTCTCTTGATCCCTCTGGAGTTGTTCCTTTGGAAGCCACTAAGGACCAGGAGGCTGGTACATCCTCTGTGGCTGTTCAGATACCCTTATTCGAACATAAAGGGCCACCTTTGTTGGCACAGAGGAAGGGTCTGGGAGACATTCTTCTTTTATCCTCTGCTGAGGAATATTTTCCCATGAAAGGAACTATTCATCCAGTTATACCATTTTGGAAGGATTTCCTTTGAAGAAGAAGCATAAGACTAGGCATATTTCTCCTCGCTCTCTATTGGCTGCAATGTGCTAAAGGCTTATTTTTAGTCTTTTGGTACAGACTTGTCTCCTGTGAAATGAAAGAGATCATCTCTCCTTTCAGGTTCATAGGTAGGTACCAGGCTATTGGCCCTAGGGACTATATAAGCCTAGCCAAAAAAGTGCCCTGGCTTTCGCCACCCAAGAAAATTATTTTCCTGTGCCCTTGTTGAGCAGAGCCACAGAAGTGATCCCCAGGGTGAATTTCCTATCTCCCATCCAATCATCAAGATTTTTCTTGAAGAGTGCTAATGAGGAGCTTTGTTTGATATAGATAGGTAGTTTGTTCCAGAGTATGGGAAGTCTTTGGAATAGGAATCTATCCCTCCAGCATGTTCTGTTTATTGTGGTGACAAGGCTTACGTCCCTAGAGCGTGTACCTCAGAGGGATTGGGATTTCTTTAAGTGGAGCATGTCCAACAGCTCTGCTTTTGACATAGCTTTATATGTTAGGCAGAGATCACCTCTGAGTAGGCATATGTGTGGAGTAAAGCTGGAGTTTTTTTAGACGGTCTGCGTAGGGCATCAGTTTGAGGCTGGTAATCCTCTTTGTTTGGTATTTCTGCGGCCTTTCTAGTTGTTGTAGTTGTCTTGTGAGGTACATACCAAAAGGGGCATTGTGCTCTATAATGGGTCTAATGAGTGATGAGTAGAGAGGAACAATGACCTCTTTTTTCCTGGATGAGAAACCTTTTGTGATGAGGTGTGCCATGTAGAAGAATTTCCTGACTACTGTGATGTGATTATCAAAGGAGAGACTACTGTCCACCTGTGTTCCAAGGTCTCTTATCACACTTTTGGTGTTAAGTAGACCACCACCTATGTGGTAGTTCATGGGTACAGAGATTTTACCAAAAGGGATGACAATGCATTCTTTGGCATTGAGCTTGAGGCCATGGCTTTGACACCAGGCATCTGTCTCAGTGAGGCTCTTTTGTAGGATATCCACATCATTAGGAGTTTCAATTATGGCTCCTAGTTTGCAGTCATCTGTGAACTTCATTAGCCAAAGACCTTCTGTGTTAGCCTGTATTTCATAAAAATAGATACCAAACAAGAGGGGACCCAGGACTGAACCCTGTGGTACTCCACTTGTCACTGGTCTGAAGTAGGATTTGGAGTCTGCTACTTTCACAGTGTGGGTTCTGTCAGTGAGCTAGTTAGCAACCCATCTTGTGACATAGGGATTTATACCTAGTTTAGTGAGTTTATCCAAAGTGGGGGATGGTGTCGAAAGCCTTGGCGAAATCTAGATAGGCTTGTCTGAACCACCTTACCCTCATCTACAGCTTTGGTGACCACTTCAAAGAAGTCTATCAGGTTTAGGAGACATGATCTGCCTTTTACAAACCCAAACTGGGTGGGGTCCAGAGTTTGGAGATTACCAGTGTCATTGTTTATAGGTTCCATGATGATACGTTCCATAGCCTTGCAGACCAGGCTCATCAGGCTAATGGGGCAGTAGTTCCTGAGGTCTGTGCTGGCTCCCCCTTTGTGGAGTGGGATAACTGTCACTGTGTGCCATTCAGTGGGCACAAAGCCTGAGGTGAGGCTATGATTGAACATGGTACTTAGGCGGGGTGCCTGTTCATTCTGTAGTTCGTGTAGAATGCAGCCTGGGATGTTGTCAGGTCCCATGGATGCTGTGTTTTTGACTTTGGAGAGTGTGGTTTTTACCTGTGCAGCCATGATTACAGGAACTTTGCATTCTTCCAGTATAGAGATGGGCCCTTTAGGGGATGAGAGTGGGGTAAAGTTAGCACTGAACCTATCTGCCACAATGTTGGCAATATCAGTTGATTCTGTATATTTAGTGCCATTGTGCTGTAACTCAGAACAGATCTGAGTGATGCTATTGAGATTCTTGACATAGCTATAGAAGGCTTGTGGTTGTCTTTAGAATCAGTAGTGATTTTGTTTTCGTAACTAGCTTTGGAGGATTTTATGAGGGATCTCAGCATTTTACTGAGGCTGACAAGGGAGTTCCTCCAATCATGGGATTTTACTCTTTTTTGCAACAGTTTCTTTCTTCTGTTGTAGAGTTTGTTTATGGCAGGGAACCGCTATATTGGCTTCCTTTTTTTGGAGGATAGCCTCTTGGTTCTGTTAGGGATTGCATGATCCATGCACTAGTGTAAGTGCTTATAAAGTACATTTGTGTAGGATTCAGCAGTCGTACTTTTATTGTCCATCTGCATGGGTGTCGTGAAGTTTGCCACTTCTTTCTTAAGAAGTGTGAAGTTTTCTTTGGAGAAATTTTTTACGGTGGTTTCCCTAATGGGGGGTGGGGGTGGGATGTGGATGTCTAGGGTGATTAGCTTGTGGTCAGATCTGACCAACAAGGAATTGACCTCTGTTCTGGAACACTGGTTACCCATGTTGGCAATGACCAGGTCTAGGATATTGCTGCTCCTGGTGGGGATGTGTATAAGTTGATCCAAGGCATTGCAATTTATGAATTCCAGAAAACGTTGAGCAAAAGAGTTGGTACATGAGTAGTTTTCCCAGTTAATGGTAGGGTAGTTGAAATCGCCCATTATTAGGGTGTTAGGTTGTACCCTAATATTTTTCAGTGTATCAAGAAATGAGGAGTGGGAATCCTGGGGCATGGTGGGGGGATCAGTAGCAAGCTACAATTTGGATTGCAGTCTTGCCCAGAGTTAGTTGCACTTGAATAATCTCAAATGCATTATGCTGAGCAACTAGCCTGGAGGTGTGGATATCCTTAATGAATATGGACACGCCTTCACTTTTAGTTTTTGGTCCAGGTTAGGTTGCCGAAAGGTGTGGTATGAATTATATCCTGGTAATGCAGTGGTGCTCTCTGGAGCCTTAAACCAGGTCTCTCTCACTGCACAGATGTCGACGTTCTTCATTTTAAGGAGTGCCTCGAGTGAGTGCATTTTGAGGTTTAGACTTCTAGCACTGAGTAGCATTACCCTCAGATTTTACTTGCTTGTACCTGTTACAGTGGTGAGTTTGTCATTTGAACCTTGCCTAAAAAATGCACTATAGGGGTGGGAAGAGCCTTACCCAGTATCCGGAATCCCAAGGGCGACAGGTGCAGGCCATCTCTGGCAAAGCATCATGGTCTGTCAATCATGTCATCCCAGGCAGACAGATACTGGATCCCCTTAGAATGACACCAGTAGCTTAGCCAATTGTTGAAGTCAATCATTTTGTCCTTGTACTGTGGTATCATTCTGGGTGATGGCAGGATGCTACTCAGGGGTAGGATCATACCTGACTGGAATATAAGATCCGAGAGCTCTTTCATGTCTCTTTTCATGTAGTCCAGGGAGGTACGTCTCCAGTCATTCACACCAACATGGACAACGACAGTGTCATATTTGTATTTATTGTGGAGTGACCTGAGTGTGTGCATTATGTGGCAGATCCTGGCACCTGACAGGCAGCTGACAGTAGCTTTCTCCTTGTTTAGCCTGGTAAGTGGAACATCAGTGTGCCTGAATATAGAGTCACCTATGACTAGATTGTTAGGTAGGTTGTTATGCCTTATGGGCTATGGTTGGGTGGCACACTGAGTTTGTGGGCTATGTGTCATTTGGGTTGTGTTGGTGGGTGGAAGTTGCTTGCATTTTTTCTTTGAAGGTCCCTGTTGCTTGGGCAGATTTTTATTGAGAGCCTCCACAAATGTAGGTGTGTGTTTTGTGTTTCTATGTGTGTGTTTTGGTGGTGTAGATTTTGAGGGATTATGTGATGAATGTGGTGTGGTGCAAGTGTTTACCCTCTCCTCTTGATTGTCTAGTTCAGTCTTGGGCGAAGAGAGCTTTGCTTCCAGTTTGTCTATATAAGTGCATCTCTCACAGGTTGTAGTGTTGGGTGGTAGGAGGAGAGGGTTGTCTGTGTACATGAAGCAATTGCTGCATTGCTCCAAGATGCCCAGATTTATCAGTTAGACAGGAGGAAAACACCAAGAGATGACCCTCAGACATGCCTGGATAGGTGCTTATTTATTAAGTACTAAAATCTGCTTTGCTCTAGACAAGTGAAGAAAGTTGAGAGCTGTAGAAATTTGTAGCTTATTTAGTGCTTACAATGAATTCTGAACAAGAGCTAAGCTCAACGAAACATATTTGAGTGCTAAAATGAAACAACTGGCTAGTTCTAAGGGAAAATTTGAACAGCAGACTTTATGGTGCCAGGAATAGTTTAACCCTAGCTAAGGAGCGGGGGCTCAGAAGTTTACAAACAGTCCTGGATACAGCAAATCTGTATCTGGACTAGACTACTTACAGGAAAGGCAGGTACTGATTCTCTACCAGAGGGTCACCCATTCAATTGGGATTCTGCCTCTCTGGCTTCCTCTCCTATTCAGGGGGATTCTAACCTTGAAGTAAGTTATTCCTTGGAATCCTCCATAGAACTATTGTCTTGTTTGGATACCTTTACTAAAATTATGCACTTGTTTCACTGGAAGTTGACAGACATTTTGGAATCTCAGGTGAGATATTATCATATTATGATTTGTTACAGGAAACCTTTCCTCAATATGCTTCTGTTCCTTCTGCTTTACATATCCTAGTAGATGTTTTTTAGCAGCTTGTACATTCTCTGACATGTAGTCTTCTGTTCCTAGAAAGCCTTACTGATTATATAAGGATCCCCTATCTCACAGATATCTTTTTAGCAATCTTAGAGCATATCCAGAGGTGATTACCTTAACCAAATTGCTTCTCCTAAGTTCATTACAGCTGCTGCTTACCCTCTAATAGAATGGGCAGAGCTTTGGATAAGATTTATTCTTCTTCTACCGTTGCATTTAGATTTGTCAGTTGCTAAGCTCATATGTCTAGAGTTCTCCTGGCTTCTTTTGAGAATAGGCAGAAGTTAGGTGCTGACCTTCCTACCTCAAAGTTTAAGGCCTCTGCGTCTTCTGTTCCTCAGGTCACCAAGCATACCTCAAAATTTACATATATTGCAGTTGATATAGTGTCCAGAGCAGCTGGTACGGGTTTTATCCTGAGACATTCTACCTGGTTACATTCTCAAAATTCACCTGATTCTATTTGGTCAGACATTTTTAATCTATTCTTCAGATGAGACATTTAACTTAGGCTCCATCTGTCTAAGTTGGTGGTAGTTCAGGTGGATGTAAAAGATCTCATGGCACTTATTGAAAAGAGTAGGGAAGTTCCTCGGGTCTATATCATTTCATTGAAAACTCATTTTCATTGAAGCTTAATTCATTGACACATTCACTGAAAGCTCATTTCACTGAAAACCCATTTCACTGAAACTCATTTCATTGAAAGGTATATGTGGCCTTTTCCCCACTGTTGTGCAATCCTGGAGTTAGTATATAAAGTAAGGGTGGGTGTGGGTGGCACAGCCCCGCACATATTGTAAATATTTTAAAGCATATAGATGGATTCTTACAAGTATAATGAATAAATTCTTCCAGAAGACAACATATAATCAATTTATGGGGGCTGTGCCCCCCACACCCCCCCTTACTTTATATACTAACTCCAGGATCGCACAACAGTGGGGAATAGGCCATATATACCTTTTGACTAAAGGAGTTTCAGTGAAATGGGTTTTTAGTGAAGTGAGCTTTCAGTGAATTGGGTTTTCAGTGAAGTGAGCTTTAATTGAATATGTGTCAATGAATTAAGCTTCAATGAAATGAGTTTTCAATGATATGATATAGACCCAGGTTCCTCAGTACCCTGGCCAATCACCCCCCCCCTAGTTAGTATGAATTACCACTTCTGGTAACCCCTGAAAAAGAGACTGTTGGCCTAGAAGAATTAATTAGGTCAATAAAGTGTAAATAAAATAAATAAATTAATGCCTGTCTGGATAAATATTTACTGTTTAGTCCTTCCCCTGTGGAGGTTCTGAAATGATTTGATGAAAGTGGAGAGTCAATCCAAGGAGTTATCCAAATTTTTCAATCTTCTTCTTGGAATTATTTCAGGCATTTTCCCCCAGTACAAGTTATTTGTTCAGATCACAAGTCTTTCCAGAAAAATTCCAGGAAACAAACTTACAAATGAAAATGGCAGGGTCGATCCAGACAAGAGTCCTATCTCCTAAGCCCAATGTCAACCTACCAAAAAACTATGTCCCCGTTCCCCTTTTTCCTCTCCATCTGCAGAATCATGTGAACTGATTGCAAATTCTTATCATTCACATTCCTCTTTGCCATAATATAATGTCAGATTCTTGGGTACTATTCATCATTCTCAAGGTTACCACTGACAGTGGGAATCCCCTCATTTTTTCAGGGGAGTCTCTTACACCCTTCCAATCAGACCTCTCTCTCTTCCCTCCTACTCCATCGGATGGCAATTCCTAATGTCATTGAACCTGTACCCCTCTCCAGAAGATGACAGGGCTTTTATTGAAGAATGTTTTGGTGCCAAAGACAGGAGGTTCCTGTAGACCCATTCTAGACCTTTCCCTTTTCAAACCTCACATCAAAGTCACAAAATTCAAAATACTTTCCCTTAAGTTGCTATTGCCTGTTATCCCCCCCCCCCCATGCAGCTTCCTAGTAACTTTAGATGTAAAGGGTGCTTATCACCATATCCCAGTCATTAACTGTTTTATGTGATTTTTGCATTTTGTTGTTTCTGAGTCACATTTTCAATTTTAGGTTTTATCCTTTGGACTGTCTAGTGCTCCCAGTGTGTTTAAAAACTGCCTAGCTCCAGTAATTGTCCATTGTAGGTTGCAAGGTATTTACATCTTCCTGTACCTAGTTGATTGCACGATAGTGGCAGAATCCTTCAAGAGTTGTTAAAGGTCCCTCAGTTAGATAATGAACCTTTTTTTAGCCTGGGATTTCTGATAAACAGGGAGAAATCTCTTATCCAAACTCGCAGAATAAAATTTCTAGGCTGTTTTCTGAATCCATCCAAAATCACATTCAGCCCAGGTTTTCATCTTACCTCACAACTGAATACTTGGTCAGTGACAACATATGCCTCAGAGTTTGCTTGCAGAGCTGTATCCAGCAGAATATTTCCTAGGTCTTTGGAACAGACAATGCAGACTGAAACAAAGATATAGCAAATAAATTATATCCCTTTTACATGCTCACAGATCCCTACATCATTGCTGGATTCTGGTCCTTTGTTAGTTGTCACAGACAATACCACAGTTATGTGATGCGTACGTAAACAGATAAGGAGGAAACAGATCTTACCCCATTTGCAGACTATCTGTGTTGGTCTTAAATATAGCACACTAAATATAAGTTATCTCTCTGGGCAACCTAAATTCCATCAGAGCACACAGGTTGAGCAGAACCAGGAGAGACCTTCCCAAAGGGATATTGAACCAAGAGCTTTCTGGACCTGATCCTTCTGTGTGGAACTCTGGAAACAGTTCTGTTTGCCTTCAGCTAAAACAGACAAAGACATTCTGTCTAGGATTCTATGTACACAGGCCTGGAAGATGAATGCATTTTCATTCCCTTGCAAAGACATTTTCAATATTATGTTATAATGTTAGAGATGCTGTTCTATCCTTTTCTCTAATAATCAGAGTTCTTTTAAAGATTCAAAGAGACTCTCTGAGGATTAAAGTTGTGACCCACTTTTGGCCCAGGTACCCATGGTTCTTCTTCATGTTTTGTCCAGGGGAAATTGCCACAAGTTTATTCATTGTATGGACTTAGTCACATAGGATGGGGGTGGTTTCATATGCCTCTAACCCGCAACTTATTCAGTTGGCTGCCTGGATGATACAATTTTAATTGCTTGTAGGCGCATTTACATGAGGACATTTAGCAGGTATAATAGTAGGCTAAGAAACCTGCTATTAGAAATTCATACTTGGGAAAGTGGGAGGGATTTTCTCATTGATGCCACTATAAAAAATAGGAACCATTGCAGACTCAGATGCCTCTGGTTCTTCAATACTTGTGTGAGTTATCTACTGGCCTTTCCTATTCTTCCTTTAAGCTTCACCTGTCAAGTCATTTCTGCTTGTCCTCCCTTCTACTTTACTGACAGTGAAACAGTTTTTGAAAGGGATATTACATATGCATCCACCCCTTAAGCGAGAAGCTCCTTTATGGGATCTTAATTTTGTCTTAGTAAAACTTTAGCTGCCTCCTTTTGCATATGCTCAGGGGCAGACTTGGAAGTCTTTATCTTGGAGAAAAGTCTTGTTCATTTCTCTGACATCTGCCAGATGTGCATCTGAGTTACAAGCCTTTTCAACAATCCTTACCTCATTTGTCACAGGAATAAGGTTTTCTTGAGAACTTCCCCTTTATTTATGCCTAAAGTAGTTTCAGAGTTTTTCTTGAGCCAGACCATTAATCTCCCAGTTTTCTTTCCAGAGTTTAAAAACGGGGATGAATGAATTCTCCATAATTTAGAGGTTCACAGGCAACCCTGATACTGTATTGACAGAACCAAATCCTTCCGAATTGCTATCAGCTATACATTTCCTATGAAGTTAACAAAAATGGATGAACAGTATTTAAACAGACTATTTTGAAATATTTGTCCCAAGCTATTGTCTTTTGTTATTCTCACCATGGATAATCACTTCCAGGCAAAGTCAAGACTCACTCTACTCGGGCTTTGGCTACATTTTGGAAAGGGGTAGACTCTAGAAATGTTCTAGAGGCAGAAACTTGGTCATTAGTTCACACATCGATCAAATATTAAAAGCTGGATTCCTACTCTAGAACTAGAGCAGGCTTTGCTGAGGTTATTCTTCAGGGGATCCTGGATTCTGACCCTCTTTACTCCTCCCAAGCTTTCTAAGCTTTGATATTAATTCCATATAACTCAGGCTACTGCAGCAGTGATCTAATGAAGAACATAGTACAGTTGTGTAAGTAAACCTTCCATTACAGAAGATGTTCAAGTAGATCACTGCTACAGTAGCCACGCCCTCCTTCCAACCAGCATATTCAGATCCAAAACACATTTGTGAACTAAATTAGCAAAGTAATAAATCTGCTTATAGAAATGTAAAAAGCTTAAAACTGGTTCTCAGTCCCAAGAACTGAATAAAATCCATATTGTTCCTCTTCAATCTGAGCTTCAGCTATGGTGATCTCCTCTTAAGCATTCTGATAAATGTTATTCCAAGGAGGCTGAGGTGTGTGATCTTTTTATAGGCTGATCCCTTGATCATCTGATCCCCTGCTTTGAACATTATGACTGTCATCTCAGCTCACTACTCCAAAGTTAATGTCCTTGTCATCCATGTCACTCTGAAGAGCCATGCTTAGCTATGGGACCTCAAGCCTGACAATGCCTCCAGCATTTCTGGTTTGACCTACTTCATGCTTGCAACCTTGCTGCTACCGAGGCTTCTGGTCATAGATGTGACATCAGCTATAGTCTGTCTACAGCTTTTTGAGGCCACTTCAGCAATTAAGGAGTTGAATTCAGTTCACATCCTTGCTGAAGTATTTCCAGAAGTGGAGTTTTAACTCTTCTTGCACATAAGTCATTTCCAGACACAACAATCTGCTTACTTGTTTCTCCAGTTCTTTCTGATGAATCCAGTTAACCATTAAGTAGTGATCAACTGACAGCTCTGTCCCTGCCTTTACAAGTGTCCAGAACATATGGCCTTAAGTGCAATGATTTAACTACAAAGTAATTTACTATATATGTTTATTTTTTAAGATTGCACTTTTTTCTTTTTTTATATTTTTTAAATACCTTTATTGAATTATTATTTGTGACATAGACACACTTACATTTTATATAAAAATAATCAAACTGTATTAACAAGTTAAAATTAACAAACATTATGCTTCATATATATTGCTATATATCATATAACCTAAGCAACATTACATAAATTATTCAATTCCTGCCACTTTTTTTTTAAACAAGAAACATCTTTATTAAACCATCACTTACGACATAAGCAATCATAGATTTATTTAAATGAAAACAAACCACATGGACACAATCCTAGTTGCAAGCATTTTGCATCACAAGCTATGCTGACACACTCCCAGTTGCAAACATTATACAACACTTATTATCTACCGAATTGTTTTCAGTCAAACATTACATGGCTCATTTAAGTCCTGCCTTCTTTTAAACCTCATTCTTCCCCTGTATGTATTGTTCCCAAAATTCCCATTTTTTCCTATGTAGTTTGCTCCTTCCTTTTTCTAAAGATCCCAATTCCAGTTGTTTTATCTCTGTTACTTTAGCCAAGTACTAACTTGTATTGGTTACACTTATAAGTCTGGTTGCATTCAAGGATGGTGTTGTTATTGACAAGCTACAATGCATACAGAAATCTAATGAGACTTGCTAGCTACTCCCCCAATTACACCCTTTCAGTTAGCTCTGTCATCTGTCAGTAGGACTTCAGAGTAAGTAGGCCTCACGTTCCCAAATACCGTCCCCACAATCTGCAAGAAAGGAGAGTATCAGACGCAGCGTTTTAGTGTTGGCAAGGTTGAGTTGCAAAAGAAATGGAAGTGAGCAATAGAATACAGCTAGAATCTGCCTAGTTCAAAATACTCTTCAGCCTGCTTGACTCAGACATGTCAAAGGAACATATAATAGCAATAGTCTTTTCTCTGAAGGCACAAACATACATGTAGAAATGGCTGGAGGAAGAGCGTAGGAAAGGATTTGGAAAAGATGACCAAATGGACAGAAAGGTGGCAATTGAAACAAAGAAGAGCACTTGGGTTACAATAACACTGGTGAGATATATGCATCAGTTCTTTGTTTCTGAGACTGATGGTAACAACAAACCAGAAGAAGGCTATTGTGGTGTTGGTCATTCTTGGACTAGACTACAAGGAGCACAGTGAGAAATGACAGTGGCAGCAGCAAACAGAATGATGGAGTTTATCCTCAGGTGGAAGAATTACAGAAGCCAAGAGATAATGCTTCTGCTCTCCAATACCCTAGTGAGACCACACCTTGAGTATTGTGTTGAGTTCCGGAGGCTATACAAGAAAAGGAGCATTGCGTTGCTATAATGGATCTAAAATGAAACCACCAGAAAGATCTGAGAGATCAGAAATATGAGTGGATACTAAGGAACTGGCGCTGTTCTCAAGTGAGACCACAACAGGCAGGGAGAATATGACATTTTTGTAGAAGATTATGCCAGAGAAGAAAGAGGAGACAGAGGCAGAATAATGTAGAAACAAATTTTCACAAAGCTTAACAAAAGGTGCTGTATGGCTGTAGAATGGATTACCAGAATGGGTGGTATAGACGAAATACACAGAAGTATTGAAGAGGGCATGGGACAGATAAAAAAAAAGAGAAAGGGGAAGGGTGGGGATGGACAAGAAGCAAAAATGTTAACTATACTTAAAGCAAAGACTAAAGAGGCTTTTTGTCTCCTTCTGCCATTAAGCAACTGGAAAGTAATATAATAGAATGGAATGGAACTTAATGAAATGTAATGTAGTGTAATGTAATGCAATGTAATACCAAATTTATAATGTAGCACAATGTAAAAATCATAGTGTAATGTAATGCAATGCAACGCCAGACTATAACATAATGTAATGTGATGTAATGTAATGTAATAATACATAGTGTAATGTAATACAATGTAATAGTATAACACAATGTAAAGTGATGTACTAAAACAATGTAAAATAATGTAATAAAACAATGCAATGTAATATAATACAGTATAATATAATGCTATGGAATCCTATAACAATGAATGTGAAGTAATAAAACATAGTGCGCTATAAAGAAATGCAAAGTATAGTGCAATGTAACGTGCCATGATATAGTATAATGAAATACATTGTAATGTGATGTAATACTCTGTGTTTCTTGTTAGATGTGTCAGGCTCAGGTTGTCATATTTTAACATATTATGAAGCAGTAAACTGACAGACATTCTTGGCTGGGATAGTTTTAGAAACAGCCTAAAATATTATGAAAATTCACAAATTCAGTAGCTTCAAGCCTGAAAATCTGTTTCAGTCTAAAGCAGTTAGACATTAAGCTTTCAGCACTTATTGACACCCAAGAACACTGCATTGATGGGGCCAGACAATATCCCAGGATGCCATCTAAGTAACAGGAAACATGGCATATCTGGCCCTCTGGAACTGCTATTTAACCATAGCCTCCAAGGAGACTTCATGCCTAACAAATGGAGAACAGAAAGAGTTGTCCCTCTACACAAAGGTGGGCCATCTGCAGACCTTGTAAACTGTAGACTCATAAGTCTCACTACTGACATATGCAAACTCATGGAAAGAATTATCATGGAAATGACCAACAATAACATAGGAAATCTCCAGACACTAGACCAACCCAATTTGGCTTTGTTTAGGACAGGTCAAGCAGTGGATGAGAGAGAAAAATGTTTCACACTGCCTACCTTCACCTGGCCAAGACATTTGACACAATGCCCCGCTCTGGCATTGTTGATAAACTCAAAAGGATAAGTATAAACCCTTATGTCACCTGCTGGATAGCCATTTGGCTCACAGACAGGATCCAGGAAGTTAGAAATGGGGAGACCAGTCACAAGCACAGTCCCTCAAGGATTTGTCATAGTACAGTTCCATTTTGGCATTTACTTTTCTGAAGTTAAGGTGAGAGTCAAGGTCCTCTGGCTGAGTAAATTTCTAGATGATTACAAATTAAGAGCAGTCATAGAATGGGCCACCAACACTAATGTTCTCCAGGAAGGGCTGATACAGACAAAAAATCGTGTGTCAAAGCTGTGGACTAAAACTAAATGCCAAGAAATGCATAACAGTATCCTTTAGGAAATCATCCACCCATGGTAGCTATCAAATTAACAACACACCACTAAAAGTTAACCTAGTAGTCAGGGACTTGTGGACATATGTAGACAGCAATCCAGCCTTTGACCATCACATGTCTACAATAGTGAAGAAATCATTCTATGTTGTATAACATATAAACAAACATATGGCATCTAAGTCCAAGGAGGTCATTGTTCCACTATATTCAGCATTCATTAGATCTATCATTGAGTACAATGCCACTTTTGTATGTACCTAACCAGGCACATCGAACAATTGGAACATTCACTGAAGTCTCTCATTAAAAGAATACAGGGTTTAAGTAATGTGTCCTCTGCAGACCACTTAGGTTCATAGCCCTATCCCTGTATTCTGTCTCCTAAAGGCTGTTGAGGGGAAGTCTATGCCTGGCTTACAAGGTATTGTCAGACCCCCACCCTGATGGTCCTCCTGTAAATCTGCAAAACAAAGTGCACCAGAATTACCTGTTCTAAAGAATTAAACCTGCCTGTGATTTAAATGTGACCTGCTAGAGGGTTCTTCCTTAACCTAATTCAAGTGTAACTTGCACAATTAGTTGGGGAATGGGAAATCCATCCCTGTTTTGGCATTTATGCCTCAAATGGATGCAGAGAGCCTGTAAATGGTTCATCTCCCAGGTGCCTACTTGTAAATGTTTCATTTTTGAAGCCCCTGCTTACACTTAGCAAGGGTACCAGATTTTTGGTCCATGGTTAGGCTTAAAAAGGCTCTACTAGTCATTAGCCTAATACATACCTATGAACCTACAAACCTGTGAATACTTTTGGCAATAACAATCATCATTTCTTCGTATTTGCCTGTTCAGTTTTAAGTATCATGAGGACTTTTTAATCTAGTATTTATTTCATATGTATAAAACAAGTTTCTGTTCTCATGCCCTTGCCATCTGAGTTATTGTTGAAGGCACCACTCTTCTCTTTAGTCACTGCCCTTTAGTGCTAAATGTACGCCCCTTAGAAGCATGAATTAAAGATAAGAAGGATGAGAAGGAGTACGTCATCTTCTGTATCATTTAAGTGGTACTTCTACCTACCTTAGGAACATGGCATGTTATATTTTACATCTCCCATATGCAGCATTATCCACTTCTTGACCGGCAGACTGCTCCTCAGCAGTTTGCAACATACATATCCCCCTCCAAATATGCTGTTGCTGGTAATTAACCACTCAAGTTGCACTACCCAACTAACCTTTTTTTCCCAGGGCTTACAAACTTAACCCAGGTTATCAACAATATATTTATCAACAAATCATTTTTTGCCAACTAGAAACACAGCACTATTTAAACAATGATGCCATCCAACAGGAACTTGTAGAGTTTATCATATATCCTCTGATTCTTTAGTATACAATACATTACTCAAGACATTTTTGGCATGTAATCTCAGTGTCAATGTTTCTGACCATTCTTGCTTTCTAAGGATATTGTCTGGTAGTCCTGGTAGCCCTCAGCATTATAAACAATGCCCCCATTTGCTGTCATCACCAAACAGATTATCAGCTAACTTACTGCAGTAGCATAGCCCTAACACACTGAATCTAGAAATTCTCAACTATCCACTTCCTTTGCTGTACTGAGTTCTCCTTCCACCTCCACACTTTGCATTCTTTTGCGCTATCAGCCAGTTATCCATGTTGCTGTCTTTATTCAAATTCACTATCTTTCCAGCCACAGCAACATCCAAAGACACTGATCCAAAGTGTCTAGCCATATTTTAACTGCAATTTCCCCACATAATTTATCTGACAAATTTCCCAGTAGAGCCTAAATTACTGTATCACACTGTTTTCACTGGGGTATTTTTAAGCAGTTTATGTAAGATGCAATGCACACCATTGACAACAGCAAATAATGGAATACTGAGACATAAGGGACATGAGAAGAATGATTAAAATGAGTACAACTGTTCGGAAGCAAGAAAATGCCTCAGAGCAATCGTTTCTCTTAAATGCAGATTCAGCAAGTATGAAGTAGGCTGAATCTTTATTAGCAATTCCGCACTGCTGAATTTATAACTCTTAAAGTAGCATATTGACTTATCTCCTTCATCACACAAAATAGCAAGAGTCAGTCACATGGTCACGGGATAATTCACTTCACCCACCCATGTGGCACAGAGGGATAAGGCCCTGACTGTTACCCAGATGACCTGTATTGGAGTATTGGCATGAGCACTGTAACAGGTGGGCTAGTGAGGATGAGAATGAGCAGCCACAATTGGCTTGCCCATCGGGGGGGGGGGGGCATATGGGCTTGGCTTTCTGCATGAATGACAAGCAGAGATCTTGGTAGTATAAACACCAAGAACAAACCTATCCTACACACTCAGACAATACAATGTGGATGCATGAAGAAAGACATCATGAAGCATGTATGCTTCCATGGAGGTTGAGCAACTATGATGAGGATGGGCCAGGGTGCATTGTAATGGATGGGGACTGCATAACCCCCCCCCCCCACTGAACCAGAGTCTGTCACTCTCATGAGGAGCAAAATTGAACCAATCGGGTGTAGGTGGAGAAGCCACTGGACTGATCAAGTGGATGGGCAAAAAACAATAAAAGAAAGGTTACTCACATTTTTACTATAGTAGCTGGGATAGAGTCATTATAAAGGGCTAGCCACTCATGCTGTAAGTGATGTCCACTGTTGATGTAACACCCCAGTTCCATGTACGAAATAGGAAAAAGGGTGACGAAGCTGATGCCAATATACATTATATGTTAACACATTGCCTGACTATGTCAGTATTTCTATATTTATTTATTTATTTATTTTTATAGACTCATAGTTACATAGTTAAGTACTAGGCTAGCTGCCCTTGTGGTCCATTTATGCCTAGTCAATTTCCTTTTTGTGCTCGGATTAACATATCCCATTTGGATAGAGACTGTCCTTACCCATCCCATGACTGATAATTATATATTACCCCTAATGAGAATAACTGCGATCATTCCATAGATAATTTGAGGAGACCCATGTATGGGATAAAGCATTCAGGAGCTGCCTCTGTCCATCACTAGTACGCTCACAGTCCTGTAGTAAATTTTCTGTTTCCTATCCATAAATCCAAGTAGTGCTTCAATATGGACAGAGATGAACACTGTTTTGTGTGGATGGGGAGTCTGTTCCAGGGCAGTGGTATCCTCTGGAAGATATATCTGTCCCTCCAAATTATTCTGTTGAAGTTGCAGAAGAGGTTTAAATCCCTGGCTGAGAATTTCTGATGCCATTTGACTTGTTGATGTGCAGAAAATCCATCAGCAATGGGTTGGAAGATGTCATACACAGTTAATCTCTTAACAGTCTGTAGGATACCAAATATAGTGACAGGGCTTTGAGTCAGTCCATGTAGGACATATTGTTTAGGCCTTGTATCCTTTTAGTAAGGTATCTCTGTGAGTGTTTATATTTTATTTATTTATATTTGTTGAACAAGAAGATCTATCTAGGCCTCACCCATTTTCAGTGGACAGCCAGAAAAAAAAGCTCCAAAAAGCTAGAATGCCACATAAAAAGTAGTGGCTATACAGTATATATCAAAAATAGGTTTAATATGGGAGTACATCAAAAACAGTGTATTGGTCTCAGAATTTAAATTTAGATCAGCTTGCAGCTGCACTGTAGACCTTTGTGTGTTACTCAAAAAACTATCACTTTTAAAACAAATAGTATATTGTGTTGTAGGCCACAGACAGAAGATAATTGAACTTTAATAGTTAGAGCAGATGTAGATGTACTATAAATGCTTCATAGTGGGATATTTCAACTATGAATAACAGCAAAGTAACCACATATATAAGTTGAAAAGTAACTCCATGTGATGCCCATGCACTGGCCCAGTAATCAAGCAGCCTCAATCCTCATCACTAGCACCAGTGAGGGGTGTCCACATTGGAAGGATAACAAGTACACACACACACAACAAAGTAAAATTTCCCTTAAGAGCACACAGAGATCACAGTCAGTCTGGGGCTAGTTTCTCCCTTTCTCTCCAGGTCCCCAATAAGACTCCCCACTGGCACAGCTATAGGGTAGAGATCTCAGCTGAATATTCAAGCCAAAATCTCCAGCACTCTCTCTGACCAACCAGTGCTTCGTGTCCCTGCTCAAGTAGCTGACACACATACACTTTGAGATATGAATTATATACAAACGCACAGACTCTCCAGGGAAGGCTGGCATGGGTTCTCCAGCTATGACCTCTTCTGCCCAGACTTTAAGGTAGTACTGACTGCCACCAACCACCTTTATCAGCTACTATATTCTACTGTGCAATGTTATTATTATCCAATTGGTAAGTGTGACTAAGACTTGAAGGTTATTTAGGAGTGGCCTATGCAGTGTCACCGAATACATGCAAGTACTCTTAAGAGCTTAATATCTCTACACACAAACCAACCACAATTAAAAGGTTTAAAATATTTAATAATAAATAATAAAAACACAAGACACTACTCGTCAGTTCAGCAGTGATAATAGAGAGTTCAGAAATCACAGGAAAATACGTTCAAACAATATTGTAGGATAGTCTCACATAAATATAGCAAACACCTAGACAAATCTGGTTATATTCCTATCTATCTGTATGAGAAACTATGTTCTAAATAACTTTATTTACAAAGCAAGGCAAGTGCTGGTGAGTTGTTGTCAGCTTCAGAACAAAATAAAAAATGCTATCCTTACTTTCTGAGATGGCCCTTAAATTGATAATACACATTACTGCGGAGTCATTTCAGATTACATCATTTTTATTGCTTCTACTAGTTTCCAGGCTAACAGAACTCAAAATTTAACATTTTTATTTGATCTGCACCTGCCAGGAAGCTACATAAATAAAAGACACTTTACATGTGAAATCTAGTAATTATCTGTGTCTTAAGACAATAGAAAGAATTTCTAGCTGCAGATATCCTGTCTCTGAGCTTGAGATCACCCAAAGTCATAAAATCCTTTACTTATCAGCTTTCTTCCAGCAGGGTGCACTGTGGTTACATTTTTGAAGCTCAACACATAACACAGTTTTCGTACATTTATTACACAAGCCTATGGATCATATTAATATTTACAAGGACATAGAATTATTTACAAAATTCTATCTAGCTTGGCTGGCTGCCTCTCAGTTTATTATACTTCAAGTAGAACATCTAGAGTTTCTGAAATTCTTAATGAACAGATATATTTATAGTTGCTTTTTTTCACAAGTTCACTTAGAATTGAGAAAGACTAATTGTCATGTGGATTTACAATGACTGCAATGCAGTGGAAATTAATGCATAAGACTGGGTAACAGAGATGAAATGAGATTAAAATGAGAGAGAGAGAGAGAGAGAGACAGAGAGGGAGATGTCTCTGCTAATTAATCCAAGGGGTTCTGCTAAGAAATCAACAAACTGGTTGGAAGAGATGAAGAGTCATACAGCTGCCCTTATCTTAGATGGAGCGTATGCCATATAACCAATGTGTACTGCAAAAGAGGCTATGCATTACCTTTGCCCCAACAGCTCTACACCAAATTTCTTGAAACAGATCCAAAGGTTTCCAGAAGTATCAACTTCAAAGTTGAATAAATGGTTTTGAGAAAAACAAGTCTATGACCAAGAAAGTTGCGACAGGATATGTCTAAAATGTCTATATACCTGTGACAAATTCCTAGTTGAGACATTGTAACACATTACTATAATCTCCCTGAGCAATTGCTCTTTTGCAAAGAGTTGGAAAACTGCAGCATTTTCCAGTTTATAAGAAAGGTCTGCAGACAGCAGGTAATACACTTCCTCTTTTCTTCACTCAGCAAGGTATTAAATAAAATGGTGGCAGTGCAGGTTAGGGGGCAGCTGCGTTAGTTCCCTTTATTAAGTGAGATATGGCAATTCTTCAATGTTTTCTCTAACACATATCTGTTGTGTGACTTCTCTGCCAGATTTAGCGACATCATTATTTATGTATACCTTGTACATTTATGTATCTCTGATGTATCTAGCTACTGGCATCTATGTCTATGAGTGTATCTGTAATTGTCTCCTGACCCAAGTTGTGACAGAAAAGAGTCTCAGGGCCAGCTCATACACCTGGCAAACAAACTCAGATATATAAATAAATAAATTTAGAGGTGAACATAGCAACTGTACAACCTTGGTGTCTTTAATAGACACCACTCTTATACTTATGCATAGGGATGGTTTGACTGGGACTGTCTTTCAGGACCTGACAAAGACCTTTGATTCCCTAAAGCATGATAAACTCACTTCTAGCCTAGTAATTTGACTCATATGAGTTAAACTGCCTTACAAAGTACCTGAATAATGCATACTTTAAGGCTAGAGTGAAAAAGTCACAATCCAATTCATAGCCATTAAAAAGGGAGTCCTACAAGGCTTGATGATATGATTCTAGCAATGTCATTTAGTCACCACAGCAGACCACCAGTCCACAGATTGATTAGCCAGCCCAGCACCCAACCTTCACAGAAGTCAAGCGCGTGCACACGCACACACACACACACACACACACACACACACACACACACACACACACACACACACTTACCTGTATGTCTTTAAAACATGATTCTATGGGTCTCAAATTCAGATAAGTGAAATTGCCTCTAACCAGTAACCTAACTCAAGTATTCCAAGGGTTGCCTCAACTAGGCATCAAAGCCAATTTGCAGAAAACCAAAACAGTGCTGTTGGGAAGACATAAAATGATTAATGCCATATAATGCTCTTTGGACATAACAAACTCTGACAGAATGTAGCAGGAATCAGTACAGAACTACAAGTACCTGACATATAGTTAGACTGTACATTAACTTGCATCATGCTGTTACTACGACCCATGCACCACTTGCCATAAAATTGCAAGCGTCTTAATTAGGAAGGCAGAACATCATTATGCTTGAGAATACTAACACATACAGTGTGATGTGCCTTACTGTTTAAATTAGTAAAAACAGTAAACAATGTATCATGCAGACAGCGAAAAAAACATTAATATGTTATATCCGGTACCCCTACAAGAATTATTTTTCCACATTAGTAGAAGTAGGTTGGTCCCCTATTAAAATGGGAGTAAACTACACATCAGCACTGTAATATACAGCTGATTAACTGTGATTACTGTCGGTCTTCAGAAGAGCAACTGAGATTTAAATTATACCCAAAACACTCACATCTAACATGGTAACAGCAAGACACATTTGACAAAGCATTTCACTCACTGCTATACTGTGTTCAGCTTTCTCCCATAAAGAATCTCAAATTTGGAATTCTCTTCCAAATGAAACCTTAACCACTATAACATCATTAATAAAGGTTTAAAACTTTTATGTTTTCTGTAGTTTCTTTTAAATTTATGGATGATGTTGCAAAACATAGTTCAACCACAAAATAAATAAAGGTAAATTATTTTCCAAGGACTCTGTGATCAAGGTGGTATGTGCTATTACTAACAGAGATATTCATTGTAAATTGACATTTTTTAAGTTTTACACAATGCTGTTTATTGTCTTAATGTATGCCAGTTCATTGTAACTAGGTAATGACTGAAAACAACCCTAGTGGTTCTGTTCACCAACCTGTCAAATTAAAACAAATAAAAATCAAGACTATATGCAGTAACAAAAAAAAATCAAAAAGAACAGTGGAATAGACATGCATTGTTGCATCAGAGCAAGACGTTGTCTGGTTCATTTTTCAGATGAGGTGCCTTCTTTGTGCAGTCTCCATTTCCCCCAACATCATTGTGGATATTTCCCAGGTCATATTGTATTATGCCATCTCCCAACATTCACAAAATTGTTATTAGATATTCATGTAGTGTGTGTGAATGACTGAAGATGTGCATTGCATCCTGGAATAGACCAGTACACTCTCAATAATATTTTCTTGTGCATTGACCCACTGGCTGCTGGGAAAGGCTGTGGCATGCATTGATGCACTAGCTACAGGGATAGGCTTTGGCATGCACTGATGCAGTGGCTGCCGGGATAGGCTTTGGCATGCACTGACCCACTGGCTGTTGGGATAGGCTGTGGCATGCATTGACACACTGGCTGCTGGGATAGGCTGTGGCATACATTGATCCACTGGCTGCTGGGTTAGGCTGTGGCATGCATTGATCCACTGGCTGCTGGGATAGGTTCTGGCATGCACTGATGCACTGGCTGCTGGAATAGGCTGTGGCATGCACTGATGCACTGGCTGCTGGGATAGGCTCTGGCATATATGCAACACTGTAAAGGATACATCAGGTTATCAGAAAACAGATGTAGCTACAGAATGTGACTATGTAGAGTCAGGGAAGGGGTACATCATGAAGTAGATGACTGACAAAAGGAGAAAGGAAGTAAATGACAAGAATTTAATGTGGCAATGAAACCATATTAAACTAGCTAATACATAAGAAAATGACATATAATTCATTAGTGTAATATAAAGTGCATAAGATTAATTATACTCTGAAGATAAGTTTTTAAAATATTGCGGCAGCATCTTCAATCTTTTATGAAAAGCAGTAACATTTTGTATCACATTTAAACCAGTGAGAAGTTGCGCATTCCCAGGACAGCTGATGAATGGACAAATTACTGTCAAAGACTTGAACTTTCAAAGCACCATAAACTTCACTTGCAACTCTGGGTAAGAAATCTTTCTATTTAAATAATGCTGTAATTAAACTTTTCTTTTATATACCTTGTTCTGTGATATAGACATGCTATGTCAAAGAAGAGAAACAAGGTATGGACATAGCCCTTGCATTTATTTCTTATATTTTGTGCCATTTAATTTTATTTATATTTGTTAGTAAGGGTAGCACACTGTGAAGCCAATTTTCAGCAGAGGCCCAGGGAGAAATGCTCCAGATGCATGTCTTTATAATGTGGGAGGAAACCGGAGCACTTGGAGGAAACCCACAAGAATACAGAGAGGGCATGCAGACTCTGCACAGAAGGCACTCCAGCCGAGAATTGAATCAGAGAACTTCTTGCTGTGAGGTGACAACGCTACCACTGCACCACTGCATCGTCCATATGATCCACATAGATCGTTTTAGCCTTAGTCCAGGAACCAAAGGTCACACAGTTAGACAAAGGAAGGATGGGGGAATCAAATCCTGGACCCCCAGGAAGTGGTTCTTTAACATTTCCTAGCCTTAATCCTCCTTATTGCCACGGACATTTCAAGGATTGTTCTCTAGCCAGAAGTCTCTTAGGTGCCTACAGTCTCATATTTGACCTTCTGCAACTTCTAATTATCTTCTATGCAAGGATAGGGACTGTTCAGCACACCATCACTTATTTATTTATTTACATTTATTTACTTCATTGTATAACTGGGTTGCCCCTGCTGTACAGTTTCTATTGCAAAGGGATATAAGAGAAAAGACCCAATGAGTCTTATGGCTTAATCATTTAAATACAATTAACTTCACAGATGACACTGTCAAGCTTATTACCTGCTGGCTTTCAAGATGCTTAATTATACTGACTCCATACTGATTTTTCTACTTCCTGTTTATATGTCAAGATTATTTTTGAAGAAAGTTAATTCCCAACGTCCTCTTATTATAAAGCGTGTTGTATTCTTTAATCTTGGAAGACATTTGCAATGATTTTCTCATCTTTTTTACATAATTGAGAATTATTTTTAGTATTGTGTTCCCCAATTTGTTATTAACTTCCCCTATGATATATTCCAGGCATAGATTTTCAAATAGCCTGGTCACACATAGTCTAATAAAGACCAAACAGACTTCACAGCAAAGTAATCTGTGACAATAAGGACAGTTTTTAAGTCTTTCTGTATATCTAAATTTTCCATCCCTGTGATTTTTCCAGGAATGAACCATTGCACCTTTTCAAATAATCTCAGATGGCTTGTTTGTAAAATATAGTATTGTTTTTAATAAATAGTTGGATTAGTGCAATTAAAATGGTTCAGTGACCTCTCTGAAGTGACTAGATATGCCTCTTAGAATTAGCTGGGCTGAAACGTGTGCCCTCCTGGCTTTAGTAAATACATGCTGTTGAAAGTTTAAGTTGATATCTACCATTATTCTTAGGTTTTTAGTGACACTATCAATTTGATTATATGGCCATTCATTTTATAACCATAATATACATTTACAGATGTTAAAGATAAGGTAAATTTTAATGAACAAAAAGCAGGAACCACCAGCAGGTCGGAATACAAACTTTTAAACAAAACAAAAACTTGTTGTAATGCACAAACTGAAATGGCCTGTAAAACAACAGCATAATAGTTTATTACAATTGCTAAACGCTTTCATTCCACTTCAAACAACTTTATTAGAACAATAAATTAACAAAATCATCAGCTTTAAAAATACAAATATCAAAGTCACATGTTAAAAAATGCTCCAATAGTACAACTGCTCAAATTAAACAATTAAATAATCAAGCATTATAATATTTTAATCTCAAGACTGTGTTAACACAGCAAGAATGATTGAGTCCAGGAAAACTAGTGGAGTCTATAATCTTAACTGCCATTCTAGTTCACATTTCTCTAAGTGTTCTTCTATAACAACACCCTGCAGACCTATGTGAACATCATCTATCAACAAGAAACCAAAACTATGTGTATTTTTCTTTTTCAATATGTTTGCAAATTCATTAGTGAATTTATGCTTAGGAATATTGGACAAATGTTTGTAAATATGTTCCTTCAGTCTTCTGTATATTTTTCTAACATAAAATGCTGGACACAGCCTGCACTAAACTAGATAGACTACCATCCTAGAATTACAAGAATATCTTCCTTTTAATTTATATATTACCTCTCTGACTTGAAAAAAATCTTTTACTAAAATATAAGCAGATTGGGGACAGCATCCATACTTACCCATGCACTTATTAATCTTATAATCATTGTACATAATTACTATTATTCTTTAAAACTTTCTTATGAGATCTTGCTTCCTATACACTATACAGGGTTTTCACCCATTGTATCCAATAATACATTGTCACATGAAAACAGAGACCAGTTCTTACACAGGACATTCCGGTAGTCCCACTATATGTAGTGAATGCGGTGACAAAAAATGTACTGTTTCTACTAAGATTATTCAACTTATTAGTACCAAGTGAGTTACTTGCAACTCCCAAATCTGAATGGTCTGTGCTCATGCTGGAATCAATAATCAGCACATAAACAACGCTCCTCCTCCTCTTAGCTAAAACTTCATTCTTAATTTCATTAGAAATTCAACCAGATACTCTCTTTTATAAAACGTTTTAGCTAGGGTATCATATTCTTCTCGTAACACATCAAAATCAGAAGCCATTCTTATCGACCACAATAGGTGGCCTTTCACAACTGCCTTCATTTGATGTTTGGGGTGCATACTCTTAAAATTTAAAAAAGTATTAGAAAAGGTCAGTTTTCAATGTAAACCAGATCAGTACTTCTTAGTCATATAATCCTTTCATAAATCAACAACCAAATATAACATTTTGTCATTATCACAACTATGTAAATTTCAAAAAAAAAATCAACTATACTGTTAATATACTCTATACATTCACATAATCTAGTGGAAGAATCATTTCATAAAATAAATATATCATCCAGAAATCTTATATAAAGAGACCAGGACTCATTGAATTCACTATTTATGATATAATTACTTTTCCAGAAATTCATTACAAAATTAATGAAAATAAGGGCATACACTACCCCGTCACTTAGGTTGTTTGTTTAAATAGTTGTCCCTCGAATAATGCAAAATTATTTTTTAAAACTAATTCCATCAAACAGATGATTACATTAATATTTTTCAGCTGACAACTTAGTACAACTGTAAACAATTGTACTAAGTTGTCAACTAACAAAATAGGGACAACTACACATCAAGTGATTAATATTTTAAGGAGAATAAGTAGACCTTTTTGAATTTTCACTGAGAAATATTTTCTTAAGGTAGAAAGTGAAGATATGTACTGGAATGATGCTCATGAAGGCCTTATCACTTGTTTTGAGCATGGTTTGAGGTATTTGCAGCAAAGCTTATCCAGCTGATCTTGGCTCCTTTATAGGAATGTACTAAATGAGGAAGTATGTCAGATGAGGAGGGTAATTTTTGAGCAGAATTCTCTTGATGAAAGTCAGCAGGTGTTTAACTAAGTTTATTGTTCAGAATGATTATTGTTATATGAACTGTACCCAGCTACAATTCTTACCAACATTAAAGTTGCTGTTGAGCTTGTCTTTCATATGTTATCACTCTATGGTAAGCTAAATGTTTTGGGTTTCTAGTATTGAGATGAGAATGCACCCCATCAATAAGTCAGGGAGCGATTTGTTTTCATGAGATTAGTATTGTTTCAGTCTTTCATATTTGCCAACAATGTCCTTCTCAACACTAACAATGTACCCAGAATTGCTGAAGGATAGTTCTTCAGATCATTAACTTTGCTAACAGTACAGCTCAGTATAATAACCTTGGTAACAGTACAGCTCAGTATAATAACCTTGGTAACATTACAGCTCAGTATAATAACCTTGGTAAGACTACAGCTCAGTATAATAACCTTGGTAACAGTACAGCTCAGTATAATAACCTTGGTAACATTACAGCTCAGTATAATAACCTTGGTAAGACTACAGCTCAGTATAATAACCTTGGTAACAGTACAGCTCAGTATAATAACCTTGGTAAGATTACAGCTCAGTATAATAACCTTGGTAACAGTACAGCTCAGTATAATAACCTTGGTAACAGTACAGCTCAGTATAATAACCTTGGTAACAGTACAGCTCAGTATAATAACCTTGGTAACAGTACAGCTCAGTATAATAACCTTGGTAACAGTACAGCTCAGTATAATAACCTTGGTAACAGTACAGCTCAGTCCTTGGCAACACTACAGCTCAGTATAATAACCTTGGTAACAGCGCAGCTCAGTCATTAGTAACACTACAGCTCAGTATAATAACCTTGATAACAGTACAGCTCAGTCCTTGGTAACACTACAGCTCAGTATAATAACCTTGGTAACAGTACAGCTCAGTCCTTGGCAACACTACAGCTCAGTATAATAACCTTGGTAACAGCGCAGCTCAGTCATTAGTAACACTACAGCTCAGTATAATAACCTTGATAACAGTACAGCTCAGTCCTTGGTAACACTACAGCTCAGTATAATAACCTTGGTAACAGCACAGCTCAGTCATTAGTAACACTACAGCTCAGTATAATAACCTTGATAACAGTACTGCCTGTGCTGCCTTCAGAAGTTTAAAAACATTAAAAAGCCCTCTTATAACTCATGTTGGATTGTGTGTCTCTCTGCCTTTTCATTTGTGCAAGTTTGCATTTATTATAGTACATATGCAGTCAGCACTTTACATAGACATCTGTTGCAAACAGAATAATCAATTATTATAAGCAAAAATCATAACTGTAAAATTGTAATGATTCTCATTAAACACACACACACACAAAAAACTGTGGCTTAAAATAAAATAATGCTACAATAAAACAACAAACAACAATATCCCACAATGTCATCTCATGTCAGAAAAGACAAGGTGAGTGAACTATGCCAGGGAGGACACAAGGGGAAATTACTATCCTCGCCCCACTGAAACCAGTATCAGAATTTAAAAAAGAAACTTCTAAGCTGCACTCAATAAACAGTTTCAGCTGAACATTCAAGTAATATCCTCCTTGATATATATCCATAAATTGGCATAAACCCCCTTTTTCTCATTCTAAACAGGGAATTGTAGTGTCACATCAACAGTGACCAATCACCTAGAGCAAATGTTTACACCACTATGTGGTTAAAAAGAGGGCAGATATATGTAATGCACCAGTTCACAGTCTCAGAAAGATACACATCATGATGAGACAGCAAACATCTCCATTTTTCGCTGCCCTTCTTAGTCCAGCAAAAACTATTTTCAGACATCAGTTTGATCTCCAAAACAATGGTTAAATCCAATTACACTTCAACTGAATATGTTTTTCAAATGTTCCTTATGGGTTTTTACTGCTTTGTTTCACATATTCCCATTATTAGGGGTGTATGTCAAGATGGATCTGTGCTCTTGACACTGCATTGTCAAATGGTAGCAGACTATACTCAGGAACTTACCTCTGAAGTACTATGTAGCTACACGTAATGATGACAAATGTACAATAGGAGAGGCCAGTTACAATTTTATCTAACTGACAATCACAGAAAAAAACTGAATCCTGGAAATGATATACAGCACTGCCTATGCTCAAAACGTAAACACCAACACATTATATTTGTGACTAGAATACATTTCGGATTGGTAGATCAGTTATACTGAAAAACAAAGGCTGTAGTCAGTTTCACAGGTAACAATAAAGTGGAAGCAGCAGATTTGTCTTCTTGTAAAAAAAGGAAAAATTCATGGTGTCTTTCAGTGCCAGTCCCAGCACTTCAGACATATTTATAGCCCCACATCACAACAATCAGACAGTGGATCTGTAAATGGGCATATAAGACTGTTGGATCTAGTTCTGGAAAGATTCTGAAGCTTCTGCCATCACCTCTCCCTCTCTAGGTCAAAAATAATAATGTCACCACAAACAGTTAACAGAATTCTGCAACTGTGGTAAAACTATAGATGGAAAAGAGCAGGGAAATGTTACGTAGCATAGAAAACACTAGGAAATGTACATGACACACACATGACACAGTCTTCGTTAAATGCAGTCGAGTCTTGATTTTTAAAAAAAATACCTTGGTGTCATATTTATTGTAATGTACATAAAGTTATTAGCTAAGCATCCCATACATTGGCAAAGCCAGTATTTTGAAGTAAAATAGATTCAGCAGAAATAAAACTATAGCTCATCCTACACCCACACATAATTAATGAGAATCTTAAGCTTCATGATTACTGTATTGTTTATGGTCATGATGCTGCACAGAGTCTGACATACAAATTATTCCCTAGACTGCACTCAAATCTGCTATTCTGAATTCTGAACAATTTGTGTGTAACCTAGGCTGAATAGCAGTTCTGACACTGATCCCATTTATATATTCACAGAATGGCCTATTTCAGTGTATGTGTGAAGGACTGTCATTACTTTAGGGTGTGCTGTTATACAATGTGATGTCTCTCAGAATGCACTGCAGTGGTATAACATGGCATGTGCAGCTTATTTTTATGATTATACATTTTAACACAGGTTAGTGAACATCATATTTCTGAAGGGAAATACCTGTGAAATGATCAATCAGTCAGTTATAGTGGAAAAAGTAAAACTTAAAAAGTAAGCCTTATTTACCGAGTAAAATTTAAATTATATAAATAACAATTGTTATTTGTGGTCACAGTCCATGCCTAACTAGACCGATTATGCCCATGTAGATGTATTTGGTCCAGTGCTTCACCAGAAATCTCTGCTTCATTGGCTATTATGATATTTCCATCTGATTAAAGGATGCCTTGTTTACCTTAGTCTAGGAGAAACATAATTTCGATCCTGATGATCTGTATAACCATCAACCCATCTCAAGCCTTCTTTTTATAGTTAAGATTACTGAGAAGTATTTTTTATTCACATCCTCAGCCTATTTTTCAAGAGTACTGAATACATGATCTATTCCAGTCTGGTTTATACACTATACATACAAATGAGATAACTTGAGTCTTGCGTGATCTCCCAATGGCAAGGAATCAGTGATACCACTCTCTTCTGGTCCTCCTTGATGTCACATGAACATGAGATTCTTTTGAGTAGTTTGTGAATTTACTGTTCAGGCATTGGAAATGTACTGTCCCTAAAATGGTTTACCTCCTACATCTCAGGGCATACTGATCAGATGGTGTCTGGGGTAAATTTTTCCATGTTTTTTATCTTGTTATATCAAGAGCTCCACAGGATTCAGTTTTAGGTCTACGGTTGTCCTCTGTACCCCACCTCTCAGGACAATTTTATTACTTCAGATTCATTAAGGAAAGATCTAGTACAGTGATAGAGAAATTTGTAGAGGTGAGAGTGCAACCTAAATAGTACACCACAAGGGGGTGGAAAGTAGAACAATAGGCGTGGGGAAAAGGGCACATGGAGATGCCCTGACAGCACATATGAAAAGACAGCATTATGCATTCAGTTGCACATCACTGCGGTATGGTAGTAATGCACAAAATAAATCCTGCCCAGCAAACACAGACATGAAGTGTACAGCCAGTGCCAGTTGTTTCAAGGCATGCTTCATAGAGATATCTTAGTCACCTATGCCAAGTCATAGTCCCTTTCCATAGTGGCAGAACTTGAGTATACATTACGATAGTCCCACTAAAGGTGCCATCACCAAAGCAAGTAAACAATTTGTTTAAAACCTGAAGTTCAGTCATTTAAAATTAAGAAAGTAAGTTAAGGAACTGCATGTTTAGACTAAGGGTTCCAAGCAGAGGCCACTACTAAGCCTGTATCAAAATCCATGTATACAACTTGTGTGTTGGAGCCACCCGGCCCCAGAAGCTAACACACACAAATACACCCACACAGACACACAGACACACACACACACACACACACACACACACACACACACACACACACACACACACACACACACACGCACACACGCACACACACACACACACACACACACACACACACACACACACACACACGCATGCGCACACCAGTCTATGCACATCATTGACTGTGCAAGCAAAGCATTGCATCCCCACTGTACCTTAGTCCTATGCACACATAAAGAAATAAATGAAACTATGCACACTGCATATACATACATAGGTAAGTACTAGGCTACTCCCTTTGCAGGTAATTTTAAGCATAACAGATTTCCCTTTTGGTGTTTGACTTAACCTCTCGTGTTTGGTGTTAGATTGCTCTTATCCATCACATGGTCAGTAGTTATATGTCAGGAATAACAAGCCCCTAGAAATTAAATATCAGGAAATTAGAATAAAACAAGTGAAAATAAAACAATGAAATAAAAGAAAGCCACAACTATGCCTTATTGGTAAAACTCACACTGTTTTAAATATGTAAACTAAACAAGATTAAACAAAATAAAATGTAAGTAATCCATAAAAGTAACAAGTGAACATAACCCTCATTAAATTAAAAAAGGACTACCACACAATTTTGACATTGTGTAAAATGACCTCAGAAAAACAGTAGAAAAACACTCCTGACCTAGCACATTGAACTATTTAAATCTCCAGAAACTAGGTAAAGTCTTGTTTAATAGGAAACTTATGGAAATTGCATTCCCCATTTAGGTTCACTGTGACAGCAGATCATTTGTTGCTTCCTGGTGCTAGTCCTCAATTCCCCGACCTTTTCAGTTGAACGTACACATTTATCACTGAAAGTGGGGTGTGCGAGATTCTCCAGCAAGTTATTAAACAGAAGCTTTCATTACATTAGGAGGAGTTGGTAAAGGTGAATGAGGGAGTATGGTATCTAAATGTGACATTAGCCACGTTGTTCACAGTAGATTTTTGCTATATGTCCTAATCACTCCTGTGTGTGTATGTTGTTAATGGCTAAGGAGTAGGTTTCCAGTGGCCATGGTGAGGGGCCATTACTTAATGTGAATGATGTAGTCCACCGACTTACTCTGCTACCCACCACATCCATGCTAAGAGTGTTGTAAGTTGTTTCCAACCCATTGTGGAACCAAAAAAAGATTACCTACATTTTCTGTGCTCTAGGTATTAGCAGGTTAAATAGCTGTTGAGGGACAAAGGGAACAGATAAAGTGAAGTCAGTTTATGAAAGGAAAGGAGATTGAGTATTATGTAGGTTAAAGAATGGCTACAATATAGTTTTTAAAAAAATAAGTGTTATGGTTGTGGTATGCATTGACAAAAGTGAGAGCAGTATTAGAAGTCAAAATGAATTCTACTAAGTTATTTATGGAAAACGTCTCAGATCACAGTTTGTTGATGCAAAAGCTAAGTAATTCATTTTCGTGGCACTGTTTTACTTAGTGACTGTCAGACCAGCTAATCAATGATGTTAAAAAACTCTTCCAGAAGACAGCTCCCTTTTCCCCATGTTGTCTTTCTATTCTTCCTGCACCAGGCAGCCCTGCATAACACTGAACACTTCTCTTCTGGGTCTTCAGCTACAACCATTTCTTTTAAACACTTCAGTAATGCAATAGTTATCACATTCCAGATTCGAGATAACATTTTTTTTTTTACCCAAAAAGAACTATTTTCTTTCTATAATTATATCCCATCTCTGATGTACAGCTGCTAGTAATGCTGAAGCATATTTTGAAATTTAAAGATCAAAAATAATGTAGTGCATCATCATCGTCATCATCATCATCATCATCATTTAGGGTATAATTTTATGGATACAACCTATAACAAAGTATTTCACCCGAAACCTAGAGCTCATTCATTCCAGGTTCTAAAATAGATAACTGACATTATTCAGGATTAAGCTAAGACATTCCCTGGGGTTTAGAAAGAGCTATTGCCAGTGGTAAGTTCTACCACATGTAGAGAACCATTGGTGGACTCCATTTCTGATTCAGAGACAGGTGTGCCACAGTAATTCCATGCAGTTGGTAGAATCACTATGACTGGCAATCTCCATGGCTTTGCTACATCCTAATGAGATATTCTAGTGAAGCAGCTAATGTTAATTCAGTACGTGCTCTCCCCCAAGAATGCCTGTTGTCCCCAGGGATGTCTGTTGTTAGGGTAGTTACACAGTCAGGCAAGAAGCACAGACATCAAATTTAATAAACACAATCAAAACGCTCCATTCCTCCAATACAGTCAATGGAAGAGATAATGTAAAAGGTAAGATCAGGTAAGTTGCTTATAAAAAGACTTAAACTGGAAGTAAAATTGGTGGAAACCACTTAACTCTTCAGCAGGCTTGATCATGTCTAACTTAGCCTCATATATTCTGTCAATCTGTTTAATGCTAGAATTATTTCTGAAGTCCCATTATTGGTCACTGCGTTTTACATTAGCACCTTATGGGGCTATGGCATGGTCACAGATCATTTAATAATAAAAATGTCTTTCCTTACTCTCTATGAACCCTGTGAAACATGAAAGATATTCTATTCTTCTGCAATAACTTGATTGATGAGTAGTGCCCTGTAATTAAATAAAAATATTTATGTATGTAACACTAAGATGACTCCTTGATTGAATCATTTTGAAAAAGAAGCACAAATATCATATTTAAAGGCATAAGCCCCACAGGAGTGACTCTATCATACTTAAATAATATAAACAGAACTTTAAAACTAGAACCTTGAAATAGGAGAAGTAATAATAGAACCAATACAAGGCTAAAAAATAAATAAATAATTATATAAAACATCTACCCATGTCTAATAGAAGTAAAAACCTATTGAAAAACCTAGCCAACCTAGCAAAGAGTTTTCACTGCGTGATACCATAAACCTCCTGTAATAGAGGCCCATGTGATATATGCAAATGACCCCCTCATGAACAGCAAGTGTATCAGCTATATGGCTTCTAAATGCCCATGGCTCTTTACTTTTTAAGTCTTTGTGCCAATAAAGCCAAACTCCAGTAGCTATGGACATGCATGTTTCAGCCTTCTCATGACCTCATCAGCACAGCATAAGTGAACTGTTTGACTATACTTTAGAAACACAGGGTCTTTACACCCACCTGATGTTCATAACTATTAAGGTGTTTGCAAAACATCCCAACTAACATCCAAACCAAGGAGTGAAAAGTTCACATTGACAAACTAATTAATAAAAACAACAAGAAAAACCTAGCCAAGGTAGAGTTTTCACTGTGTGATACCTTCCTTAAAGATACAGCTTACATGCTCAAGAAAGTAGTAACTCTGAGACATTTGTAGCAACTGGTATTTAAAAAAGGGTACTGCTTCACTGGTAGTATTGTCAAATATAACAAAACCAGGCACCCCTTCTGGTACTACATACATAACCAAGTCTAGATGATGTTGTACCTCTTGCAGTAATATCCATTAGCAGAATATATGGAGGCTGAGAGTTAGAAATGCTGGGAGAACTGCATGAAAGTGTCAGAGACCTACTATTTTATGCAACTATTCATGTCATAATAACTCACAGACATAAATATGCATTATCCAGCATTATTCTACTCTGCAGTGCTAGCATAAGGCCTAAATCCAGTCTCACTAATGTCAAGAATATCAGGCATTCATTCTGCATTCATTCATTCATTATATCAAACGCACAAGGCCTTATACTTCTACTAAACCTACATAACTATATTTTATTGATCCATATCAGCAATTAAGCTGAGTTTTAAACCTCCCAAAGATTTTTTTTTACTTTTCATTTTTAGCAAGATGATAACCTCCTTTGTTTTCTTTCATGTTTAGCAAATTCACAATCCCTGCATTCTAGGAGAAAACCATTTCCTTTGGCACTTTACACCCACAAATTATTACCTGTAAGTCTCAGAGTCAAGTGAAAAAACTCCACTGTGTTCAATCTTCAAGACCCCAGAGCATGTGATATTCTTTGAGACACCACCCTGGATGTTCCTCAGACTTTGCCTTCCTAATTTGAGAGGAGGCCTCATGATCGGAGCATTATATTCCGATATGGGCCTTAGACTGGTACCCACACTCAGAAAATTACTTATAGACATCATGATATCTACTCAAGCCTGAAACTCACATGGCATTCAGCATCCTTGACTTACAGTGGATACATTTTAAAGCATTTGCTGTGGTCCATATAGGATTCAAGGGGCTTGATAGCTGGAACTTACAAACTTGTATGTCCCAGGGGTTACAAAGAGGAACATTACCTCTAATCAAGACCGTTAGGGTCTCCTCTCAATGTAGTAAGACCCTAACTTTAATTTGCAGGTAATTAAGTTTGGGCGATAGGCCTATTTCTATCCTCTGAACTGATTGCCTACTAGTAGGCCTTTCAACAAAATATCCTGTAGAAGGAGACACACCATATGCCTTGGGATTTAGTAATAATGTTTCCTGTCAGCACAGGAGATGCAGATCAAAGATATCCCTTTATAAGGTCTATAGGCTGCAGTCATTAGCAGAACATCTATTCAAAGTCCAAGGAAGGATGTTGTCAGTTTATGATTCATGATACCCCAAGTCTTAAAGTCAAGGGACTGCTAATAGCTATAAATAACGTGGGGCAAAGATGGGCACAGTTTTTGGATGTGCAGCCAGTAGGGTAGGCTACTGGCTTTAATGCAGGAAATCGACTCAAATAATGATGTCAGACTCATCCTTTAATGCAGGCATCCTACTCGTTATCTGCAACAGTAAATGAAAAATGCAAGTTTTAATAACACTACTGCTACTGCACTATTTCTGCAATGAAGATATGCAAAAGTGCTAATAAACTTCAGAAACAAGCTCAGTAACAGCACTATGCTTCCAAAAATGGCCAAGGACCAGCTATGAATACAATAATATTTAAATTGATCAGTTCAACCAACAGCATACATTAAGCTGTATGTTCATCTGGCAGATTCAGTTCATCTAGTGAAGTCCTAGCTGTTTTAAATCATAGCTCTCAACCTACCATCCCCAAAATGAGGAACACTAGCCCTCATAATGTGGAACAAATGGGCAAAATGTGGAACACATTCTAATGGCTCACTAACAACTTCAACTAGGAAGGTCATAGGATGGTTAAAATATGCTGGTTTTACTTATAAAGAAGATCTTTTAATTTATTAATATGATTCATTTGTATTTACAATGGATTTCACTTAAAAAAAATTCCTAACACTGAATGTGTGACAGAGTCTTTCAATGTGGAACTTTGAGGAACTTCGAGGACTGTGAACTTTTTAAGACCCCAAATGAGGTACGTTCCTCGTAATGAGGTACACTTGAGAGGTATGTTTTAAATTCAAACCAAAGCTGAGTTCATACAGTTGCACAAGATATCAAAGATAGTTATGAAAAAATACTGCTTTCCCAAAAAGTACTAAAAAGATACAAGATTAAAGAAGTCTTACTTGCAATACAGCAACATCAGACAGTATAACGAGATAAAAAATAAATAAAATCAGATCCACTGTAAAGATGCTGTAATAATTTGAAGTTGCATCATTAAATTCAGAGCACAGATGTCACACTCATTACTGGTGGAAAAAAAATCAGTTTTACACAAGCATCAGTATCTAAAAGAACAAGCATTTTTGTAGCTGGGTTAACCTCCCCTGCACCCCCATAGCCCTGAAACTAAATTAACTAACTATAAGGTCACTCAGCCTTGGGGGTAAGAGAATACTGTCTTACTTCTGGGATTACATGCTTTCACTAATTCTATATTTATAAACTGCTCTAGTGGCATAGAGGGATAAAGCCCTAACTACAGCCCAGGTGATCAGGGTTCAATTAGCAGGTCAGGCAACTGATGGAGTGACAAAGAGGGATGAGCATGCCCTTCCTGGGTGGAAGGGTTTTTGTTGCTAAGGCGTGGTGTGATCCAAAGAGGGGAGTTGCCCTTAGATGCAGTAAATGAGCACTGGGATGAAGAAAGGGTGTGGGTAGGACATGCAAAAAAAACCCGTTGGACAGAAGCACAGATGGACATGCCCCCAGCACTCCTTTAGGACCCCCCAACCAACCAGACCAATACTGGTGTAAGTCAAGGGGCTAGGAGGAGTGATGCTAGACCTGGAATGGATGTGGAGCACTGAAGGCTGGGCCAATAGGATGAGGTCCAAGGGGACCCAAAAAAATAATTCTATAGCCGTAAAAAAAATACAAAATGCAAACACGTTACTGGATCAAAGAGAATGTGGAAACAATGGTAATGTTGCTGCCTTGTTTTACATTCTGGTGCCAGGTTAGACTGCCTTCTGTATAAAGTTTGCACATCCTCCATGTGTCTATATAGGTTTTCACTGTGAGACCTAATTTCCTCCCACGTCAAAAACATGCAATAAGTAAATTGACAACACTTTGAAATCAATTCTAGATCAGCATGTGGTATGCATGTGCACTGCAGTGGGCTGGAATCCTATCTTGCATATAGCTATATATATATATATATATATATATATATATATATATATATATATATAATCTATATATATATATATATATATATATATATATATATATATATATACATATATACCTCTCTTACGTTTACTACTTGCCAGGATAGGATCCATCTCCTTATGACCCTAAATTACATCAAGTGTCTATAGCAAATGATTGAAAGAATGAAATCAATATTACCAAAAGCATGTATCTTATCAGCTGATAAAAGACAAAAAAATGCAGGCCTTAGTCTCCAAAATAAAATGTTTACTATGTTTACCCTCCATTACATAAGAATTCTATAGTCAAAACCAAAAATCAAAACACAAACTCTTTATGGAATTATAGGCAAAATGTATAGACAATGGGCTTAGCTTCTAAAAAGGCAGAAAGTAAATATTATCTTCTAAAAGAACAGCACTTAAAATGGACAGAAACAAACAGATTTTGCTTTCAAAATAGATGTTGTGCTGGAAGACTTCAGATTTTCATCATTAGCAGCGATAAGGCCATGTAGACATGAAATGAGTCAACCCCTGCAAGCACAAGTGATTTTTTTGTACAAATATACATTTAAATTCGATGTCAAAAGAAGGGGATACTCATGCTCACTTACCTTCATCTGGTAACAAGGGATGCATGTCAGTTACTGAAACTGAAATATACATTTATTAGTAATATCTGGACTTTTGTTACATGCTGGAACCTGTGACAGACAGATTTTGAGTACTTTTCTAACAGACTGAGGCAGCACAAGTGAATTAGATCACAAATAATAATTCCTAAAACTGAAAACAATCAGTGAACATAAGACAGGCATAAATGTCAAACAAAAACTGTCATCGCTCCAGCCCTTACATCCTCCTTCCAACTGATCTTTCTAACAGATTGAACTCTGTTTTGCCATATCTTCATGCTACCTTCCCAGATGCCCTTTCAGTCTGTGCCTCAAGGATCAGGAAGGGCATGTGCCACGCCCACTGTTAACTACTAATTCCACTACATGTACCCCATCGACACGCCATGTCAGTGAAAACCATCTCAATAATATGTGGAGCCCTGGTTGAAATACGCGCCTTTTCTTTGATGGCAGCTTCCATCACAGCTTATGCTATTTCTTTGTCTCTCCATCCTTACCCTGAGTGATATAAGACTGAGATTCTCAGTGTCTTTGATTCTTTTCTGTAAGTTCATAATTTAATTCTGATTCTTTTAGGTTCATAGGTTCGTAATGGCCCTGGAGCCTTTACAAGCCTAGCCCATAGGATTACCCTGGTATCGTGCCACCTGACATTAGTTTCCAGTGCCTTCGTCGAGTAGAGCCACTGGAGTGATCCCCGGGGTGAATTTTCTATTTCCCATCCACTCATCAAGATTGCTCTTGAAGAGGGCGAGTGAGGTGCTCTGTTTGACATGTATGGAAGTCTATTCCATACCATGGGCAGTCTCTGGGTTATGAACCTGTCCCTCCAGCATGTTCTGTTGATTGTTGAAATGAGGTTGAGGTCTCTGGAGTGTGTGGTGTGGAGGGATTGGGATTTCTTTACATGTAGCATTTCTAACAGGGCTGGGTCAGACATGACTTTGTCAGTCAAGCAGAGATCACCTCTAAGTAGGCGATATGAGACAGAGAATAGCTGGAGTTTTTTTTAGTCTGTCCATATAGGACAAATGTTTAAGGCCTAGGATCCTCTTTGTGAGGTACTTTTGTGACCTTTCCAGTTGTTGCAGGTATCTAGTGAGGTACATGCCAAATGTCTACTCGATGATTGGCCTAATGAGGGAAGAGTAGAGAGAGACAATGACCTCTTTCTTCCTGTGCCACATAGAAGGACTTTCTGACCACAGTGGCAATGTGGTGGTCAAAAGAGAGATTGCTGTCAGCCTGTGTTCCCAGATCTCTTATACTGCCTTCTGTGTTCAGTGGACTACCATTGATGTGGTAATTCATGGGAAATGGGTTTTCCCCAAAAGGGATCATGTCTTCTCAGTTCATCATGGTCCAACTCTGGGAATCTGGTTTTGTTGAGAATGGCTCACCAATTAGCTGTTCAGTAATAAAATAATACAACATGCTGCAATTTTTGTAAACCTCTAAGGCAGAAAATTAGGAAATGAATGTGCACCCTTTTCTTCCTGTTTGAATACATTTGTGTGTGTGTGGGGGGGACCAGGGATAGGAAATCTACAACAGAAAAAAACGTGTCATTGATCACATATTCATTCAGCCAGAATTTATTGAATCAGTGTCAATTAAGTGATCTCTTTTCTATCATTATAATCTATCATCCTCACATCAGATGACGGATGTACTCTAGGCAACCACCAAGAATCTGTGGCCTCCCGTTTCCTGCTTTAACATTAAACAACTTCTCTCTTTCTCTCTTTCCTTCCTGCTTCCACTCAGCTCATTCTTTCCTTAATGTGTCCCTCAACCTTTCCACTGTCATTTCTAAATATCACGAATGCAGGTTACATTTCCTCTAACTCTACCGGGACTGTAGTCGAGGTTTCCCTTACAGCTGCTGTACCGCTTTTTCTACCACACTATACAATCATACTTCAGTTACTCACGTCACCCCTTGGAGACGTCCTTCCCATTACCGAGCCTTTCCTCACTTGAGCTCCTCCTCTGTTACTGACATCTTTCTCTCCTCTTCCATTTCTGTTAAAGGGTACTGCTCTGCTCCATTTTTCATGGACTGTCTCTACTCTGCTCATGCCATGTGTAGGAAGTTTGATGTCTAGTTAACCAACTTGTTTCGATCTTGTTTCGATCTTGCCTGTTTCCAATCTGTACACAGTTTGTATGAATTTCTACAAATTAAAGTGTGGAATTTGGCTCTGTATGATTGACAAGGCAGTAGATAGACGTACTGAAAGCAAAGTCCTTCCAAACTTGTTAGCCACAAAGATACATGTACTATAAATTATTCATTTTACTGCTGTGAGTATGTTACAGGTGCAGTGGAATTAATAAGAGTCCTTGTTCTTCTAGCTATGTCCTGAAAGGATCCCCAAACAGCACATGCCAAGAAGATGAGACCTGGAGCAAACCATTACCTGTTTGTGAATGTAAGTGTATCTGAATTCTCACCTCTGTGAGTGATATTAACCTTCTGTCAAAATAAGACATGTTTAATGTTCACATGTTCAAAAGCAATTTAATTATTGCATGATTTATATAAAGAAAATTATATACTGAAACTGTCACCTGATTATGTTCACATATTTTACTCTAGAAGCTTTGGAAATCTACATTTCACTTTGTACCATATTTACTTTTCTGATAAAGGCATTGGTGGTTATTACACTTTGAATAAAAGTGATAACATAAAATAAAATATTTCAGTTTTATAGTCAGTTGTGCACATTTACAGCCACATATAGTAAGGTATCTTACATCATTTTAAATATATAAATTAGGCCCCACAGTGTGTGCTGCAGGGTTTCACAAATCACTTGCTTTCTCGTGTTAAATTGAAGTGTGACTTCCCAAGAACTCTCTGTGCTCTTTTATGAAGCTTTTCCTCTTCCCAGTGCATATATTTTGACTGCTTCACTCTACAAAATCCAGAAATAAAGAGAGTCAAAGGCCAAGGTTACAGGCAATTTTTAAACATTACTAATTCACTAAAAAAATATTAAACCAGTGGATTTTGTATTAGCAGACATTTTCTGAGCAATACGAAGTATGAATTTTTAAATGTCTGGGATTCTTTGCTGACTGCAATCCTCAGTAAATTACCAGAGAAAAAATTATAAGGGACAGAGCAAAAATATGAAACAAAATCTGCAAAATTTGGGACAATTGAGAGGTATGCTACAATGTTTTGTAAACGTGAAGATAGTATATATAAAAGTGCAGAGGTGCATAGAGGATCGCCCCTTGTAAAAAAATCAATTATTTTGATCTGCTGTCTTACATTGCATCTATTATACATTTTTCAAAGTATTAGGACTGAGGGCATGGTGTATGAAAAATCTAATTAAAAGATTCTGCTCAGAGAAACAGCCCTCTCAATTAATGAAGTGAATATTTTATTATCATTCCTATTCACATTGGGTGTTTTGTCTGTCAATCTTAGCGTTTTCATGTCACTGTAATTATGCTATAATGGCACCAGACTAAATATATATATATATATATATATATATATATATATATATATATATATATATATATAGATTCACTTTATAGCATCGAAATACTGAATTATCAAAATTCAGTATCATGAAACTATAAAGTCAAATCCCCTAAATGCTGAACATACACAAACGTGAAACATAAAACAACAAATATACAAACTCGCATCAAACACATATCACACAGCAAAATACATACATACACCAGCGTACATACCTCCCAACACTTCCCTACAATAAAGATAACAGACACGCACACAACCAAAAACACACACACACCTACCCTTAGTATATGCAGGGATGCAAGCCCCCCTGCACCCCCCACACCCCTACTTATATATACTAACTCCAAGGTTGCACAACACTCCAAAACACACACAACCCAGCATCACACATTCCACATTCAAGCACAAACACAGATCACATACACACAAGCACTAGCACTCCCAATTCTAACACATTAACACTGCACAACACCTACCCTAACCCACACATCAAACACTCCAACACACTCAAACACACACAAACCCTCCCCAAAACCTCAAAAACAGTGCACTTAACTAACACACTATCTGTACCGTGGGTTCGACATAATCCATTTGACACTTTCAGGTTTGCGGTTTCCGTCCATTCAACTTTACAGGCTCAAAATAAAGTGTATATATATATATATATATATATATATATATATATATATATATATATATATATGGATTCCTATTACAAGAACGAAAGTTCACTACTTCGAACTTGTAATAGGAAGCCTCACTTCTGCGAAAGTTCACTTTAACGAAAGTGAACTTTTGCGTAAGTGCACTTCACCGAAAACACTGCAGCACAGTGGAGGACATAAAAAACAAGCTGTGTCCTCCACTATGGTGCGATAGTCACGGACCTTAGGGTTAGGGCACGGGTTAGGGTAAGGGGATATTTAGTAAAGCTATCCCCTTACCCTAACCTATGCCCTAAACCTAAGGTTCGTGATTATCGCACCATAGTGGAATTCATTGCTATGTCCTTCACTGCACTGCAGTAATCACGGACCTAAGGGTTAGGGCACGGGTCATGGTAAGGGGATATACCTACGGGCTATCCCCTTACTATGACTCGTGCCCTAACCCTAAGGTCCGTGAGTACTGCACGGAAGTTCAGTACAACACATGTTCGTTTTACTGAACTTTGCATAAGTGCACTTTCGATTAAGTGCACTTTTGCTGCAGTGAGCATTCCATGCACTATTTCGAATTAGTGAAAATTCAATCTAGTGTATGGAACCCATATATATATATATATATATATATATATATATATATATATATATATATATATATATACTTATATGTCTGTGGGTCCAAAATAAAGAATAGAGTATAAAACCCATGAATGCAAAATAATAAGCCCTCCTGAGAAATCATATAACACATAAATAAATCACATTTTTTCCCAACAGGAAAACCTTACCTGCAACCCTCATATGAAAGACTTTGTCCTACATCCCCATTTCTTAAATATATTTACTCAATGGCAGCACAACTTGGGAGGGAGAAGAGAAGCAAACTGCAAGGGAAAACAGTAGTCATAGGTTCGTAGGTAAGTTCTAGGCTAGCTTCCATTGTGGGTCATTTTAAGCCTGGTCAGTTTCCTTTTTTTGTGCTTGAATTAACCTAATCCATTTGGTTATAGACTGACCTTACCCATCTCATGGTCGATAATTATACATTACCTCTAATGATAATAACTGCAATCATACCACAGATAATTTGAAGGGACCCATGCAGAGAATAAAGCATTTAAGAGCTGCATCTGTACAATAAAGGGGCCATTCCTGGGATCAATTTTGGCAGGAATAAACTTTGTTTTTGGGGAGGCTGTTCCACATCAGTGGTATCCTGAGTAAAATATACCTGTCCCTCCAAACTGTTCTGTTGATGTTGCAGAGGAGGTTTAGATCCCTAGACTGAGTATTTCTAATGCCATTTGACTTGCTGATGTGCAGGGAATCTATTAGTATTGGGTCATAGGATGATTTGTATGCCAGACACAGGTCACCTCTTAGCAGTCTGTAGGATACAAAGCATAGTGCGAGGGCTTTCTGTCAGTCCATGTAATACATGTCGTTTTGGCCCTGTGTCATTTTAGTAAGGTATCTCTGTGGGCATTCCAGTTGTTATATGTATTTGGACAGATACATGCCAAAGGTTGCATTATCTTCAATGACTGGCCTAATGAGAGCTGACTAAAGGGAACAATAACATACCTAGATCTAGACACGATCCTGTTGTATATAAGCTGTGCAATATAGAAGGACTTTCTTACAACAATAGACACATGCTGGGCAAAAGTTAGGTTACTGTCCATATAAATTCCCAAATCCTGAACAAATTACTCTTAGTGGCATATTCTCAATGTAGTAGTTCCTTGGCGTAGATGACTTCCCAAAGAATGCAATAATTGATTTTTTTTTTATTTAATTGCAGCCCTTGATTTTGGCACTAGTTATTTACTTGAGACAAACCTTCCTGCAGGATGGCTGTCATTTTGAGGATTTGATGACTGCTCCTAGCTTGAAGTTATCAGTAAATTTAAGTCAGCCTAAGCCCTTTGTTATTGGCTTTTACTTCAGAAAAGTAGATGTCAAATAAGAGAGGTCCAAAGACAGAACTCGGATGGACTCCACTGGTGAGTTTTTTTTTTTTTGTGGCGATAACTTCCCCTATTTTGATTATCTGAGTTCTATCTGTGAGTCATTTGGCAATCCAGGGGGTGACATGGGGGTTTATTCTCAGTTTATTTAGCTTTTCTACTATTCCTGAGTGGGGAATTGTGTCAAAAGCTTTGGTCAGGATGGGGTATGCAGTATGTACCATTTTGCCTTCATCCATTGCTTTGGTGACCTTTTCAAAAAAATCCACCAGGTTGAATAAGCATGACCTGCCCTATGATTAATACAAACTGAGACAGGTCCAGTTTTTGGAGGTTTCTTATGTCCTATAACTGTATTGATCTACACTGCTACAGTTAAACCTGATTAAGGATTATATAAAAGTACATCAAAATCACATCTGTAATATATGTCAACAATGCTGTGTTCCCTAAATTATATTCAAGTCGTGACAAACTTTACTGAATTCACAGCTAGAGTGGGTGATATTTAAATAACTTTCTTACACAAGCTGCAAACTTATAATCATCTGACTTTAAAAATGGGCATTTACAGGAAAACTTATTATGTTGTGGCATACTCCCCACTATATTTATAATCAACTTAGAATCATTATATTGTGTATAAAAAGGACATTTCCCTCAGTGCAACAAATGCCATAAGAAAACAAAAAAATGTCACTCACTGATTGAAAAAATTCTCAGCCAAGTTTGTATTTTGATCACTGGGTGAACTGATCACTGAAAATGTAGTTATGCTTTGTCAGAAACTCTCCTTTCAGTATCAGTGCTGTGGCTGAACAGTATTACTCCACATTATACCATGGCCATGACTGACACTACTGGGAAAATACAGAGAACATTGATAACAGTGTTATCATGCAACTGTACTTCTTCCCTGGGTACTTGCACATATCATTGATAGCAGTGCTGTCAAGAAACAGCACTACTCCCCTGAGTAAGTCACTAGCAGGGTTGTCACATAGCTGTACCACTCCCCTAGCTAAGGATACAGGATAGTCATAGCAATGCCATCATCAGCTGTAAGACTCCCCCTGGGAAAGTACACAGTGAAATGATAGCAGTGATGTCATGTATATGTTTTACTTTCCTAGGTAAGTACACTGTGCAGTAATAGTGGTGTTGTCATGGATATGTATTACTCTGCAGGTAAGTAAACTGTGCATTGATAGTGATGATGTCATGCATATGTATTACTTCTCTAGGTAAGTCCACTGTGCAGTGATAGTTTCGATGTCATGGATATGTATTATTCCCCTGGGTAAGTACACTGTACTGTTACATTGCTAATGTCATAGCGCATAGTGCTCATCAGGGTAAGTACATAGAACACTGATACACTGCTGCTGATGTGGAAGTGTACTACTCTTCTGGGAAAGCACAGAGTCCACTGATACCAATGAAGCCACAAAACTGCATAACTTACCTTGGTATGTCCAAACTGTAATGACAGCAGTGATGTAGTAGATGTGTGCTACTCCTCTAGGTAAGGATGTAGTGTACTGCAGGCATAGATGTGTATGACTACCCTTGATATATATATATATATATATATATATATATATATATATATATTTACAGTACACCGATAGTACACAATTTATTATCTGTACTACTCTCTTGGATATGCACATAATACATAGATAGCAGTGTTGTCATGAAATTGTACCACTTCCCTAGATATTTACATAATGCAATGATAGCACTGGTGTTGTAGATCTGTACTACTCTCCTAGGTAAATGCATAATTTACTGACGGCAGTGCTGTCAAAGAATTCTACTACTCTGCTGATAAGTATACAATATACTGATATTGTGCTTTTGTGGATCTGTGCTAAACACCTACATATGTATATAGACCAGTGGTAGCAGTGATGTCTTGAAACTGGGCTGCTCGCCTGCATAAACACACTGCACATTGATAGTTTAGCTGACACGAGACTGTACTACTTCCGTGACTAAGTGCACAGTACAATGATACCAATCATGTCATGAATCTATATATTTATTTATTTATTTATTTATTTATTTATTTATTTATCCCTTTGTTGACCATGTTAGTCCCACTAGGCTAGTAACCTGTTTTCAGTGGAGACCCAAGGTGGTATTTATACTATTATGGGAAATTTGGCCAAGGCATCAGGGAGCTTCCCCTACTCGTAGCATTGGAGCCAATGAGTGAGCACTCACTTCCAGTTCCTAGCACAATGGTGGCTGGGAGGACAGTTCATGATGTGGAGAAGATGGTGGATGGAATGAAGGTGAATACCAGTGCTGTGGAGAGTACTAGTAAGAGTGTTGAGGATTCAGAAGGCATTTTTCAGCAAAATGTTTGCTGAAACCAAAAGAGAGGAGTTGATATATGCGTTTTGTGTTATTACAACCCTCTAGTTAGGAGGATTGTATGATGATGTATGGGAAGAGATGTTGATGCAAAGTCAGCAGAAAATGAAGGAGATGTTTCCTGGGGATATATCATGTGGAACATACAAAATGAGGAAGCAGAGTATATCCTGAAAAATAATGGTGAAATGGGAAGGATACCCTATGCAGAAAAAGTGAAAGAAAGCACCAGGGGAGCAACAGAAAAAAAAGAAAGAAAGCTAAAGAGAATGTGAAGTGGAATTACAAGGTGAGGATTCTAAATAAAGAAGAAAAAGAACTGGATAGGTATGAAGTTTGTGACAACTTAATGGTTTCTTTGGGTGTTAAAGCCTAAGAGGTAAGAAATTGTATTCCTATAAACAAAGAGACATTTTGTGACATTATATTTGAGACTGTTTTTGCAATGGAAAATTTCCTTGGGGAATATGAAGAAAAGAACTGTAATCCTTGGAAAATATATGTAATAAAATCATTTAACAGGGAAACAAAAAAGAAAATTCATGTACAATTTCAAACAGAAAAACAAAGAGAGACTCTAAAAGGACATTTGAACAGTTTATGCAAAGAAGTAGATAGCAAAGGACAAAACCATACATATTTCAAGTATGATAAATGTTGAAGGAAATAAGGGTGTGTTAAAATACTGGGGACAACCTAAAACATTATTTTTTGTTGTTGGAAAAGAAGAACATTTGATAAATAATTCTGACAAAAAGATATGCTATATATGTAGGCAACTAGCACATGATTCAAGAAAATGTGCATTGAAATGCACAAAAGAAGTAATGGGGAAGGTTCTGAAATAACTAATAAGAAAGATATAAACTGAGAAGTAGTAAAATAAACAATCCATTGGTAAAAGGGAAAAACATAAAAAAAGAAAATGTAAAGGGATAAGCATAAAAGAAAAAAGAAAGGAAATGGATGAGAAATAAAATAAAATGGTACTTACGTATTATCGCAACCAGATTTTAGCGATAATACCACTTGCTTCCCGATATGTAAATCTGACCGTTTTTGTTGTACAAATGTCAGCAAATGTCTTCCCTTTCACACTGAAGATTGTTTTAAGAAGGGGTATCAAGAACAATGGAGAAAGTCAGTGTGTCGCTGTGGCTGTGTGCACTTTACTGCCAACATGTGTAGAGCTATCTCCTTTGTGCATTAACAGTGCTTCCAGCCACAGCGACAGTAACTTCTCACGCTGTTCTTCATAACACTTCTTAAAACCACCTTTTCTCAAAAACAGGCCTTTTTTTCTCTCTTCCTCGTCAAAGTGCGTGTTATGCTACGTTTTCCATTCAGTAGGACTCCAGATTGTGAGGAGGCATCCCTCTGTGTGTTTTTTAATCACAGAAACACGTTAAACTAAGCAAAACACTGTGTTGTACGACTCGAGTCTCAGGAAAGCAATGACACGGCTGATATACCTGATACCCAAAAGCAATTATGAGTGTTATTCATCAGAATTTGCTGCTACGAAAAAAAGGAATGTTCATCGGGCAGACTTTCAGTAAGCGACATGCTGCTGGCAGTAAAGTACATAAAAGAACAACAGCATGCATTTTTTTTTTTTTTTTTTTTACATTTTATTGAAAACACTCCTGAAAAAAAAACACTATTGTTAAAGGAAACACACTATATGACAGTTATAAACCACTAATGGTCAGATTTCGATATCAGGAAGCAAGTGGTATTTTCGCTAAAATCTGGTTGCGATAATACGTAAGTACCAATAAAATTATAATTTCTAGAAAGTTAAGGAAAAGGAGAGTAACATGAGAGTACTTTCTGTGAATGAATAGTATTAAGAATATAGTGAAAAGGATAGAAGTTTTGGAATGGTGGAATAAGTGAGGTGTTGAGGTAATTGTCTTAGAAGAACAAGTGAAGAAAGACTACAAACAGAAAAAATATTGGGAGGATAGATAAGTTTGAATTTGGGAAATGACCAGGATTCTGGGAGAGGAATGCTTTGTAGAAATATACAAAAAAAATATTAGGTATAATTTTAGTAAAAATGGAAATATTAACTATTGTGGATTTAAAATGAAAAGAACAACTATATAGAATTATATCATTATATGCTTATGTTATTTGTAAAGAAAAAGAACATTTATTTTACTAGATTTTAGATTGCATAGTGATAAATATGAATATGATAGTCACAGGAAATTGTAATTGTGATTTAACAGTCAGTCATAAAAAAGAAAGGAAACAATGTAAGAAAAATGTTAGATGTTATGAGATATGGTAAATTAATATGCTGGGATAAAAATTCATGGAGTTACAGAAGGTTTATTTGCAGAGCCAAAATAGATAACTTTAAAATATCAGAAGGATTTTATATAGGAGAAGAAGAAACAATAGAAACAGGTTTGGGAACACAGTTAAAGTTGCAACCATATTTGATTAGCTATAGCAAGTACATAAAGAAAACATGAAATGGAACTTAAACTAGCCATTCCCAAGGGACTCTTTAAAGCACTGCTGATATCAGAGAGAAGATGCTCAACACAGAATTTATATTTTGGCCTAACTTAGCAATAGTGTAGTCCAAGGATTTAACAATCTATCATATAACTATAATGGCCAGAGAGTCTGGCTAAGGCTGTTGCTGCTGTCTAAATAGGCCTTTGGGCCTTTGGTCTGCAGTACATTCAGTGTCTGTGGTTGTTGATTTTTTTTCTCTCATTGCAGTAGAATATGCTTGCATGCACAGCACCATCATTCCACTCTTCTTTTTCTGAAGTGAGTATGAATAAATTGATAATACCCACATGAATCAATTTTCCTCAGTAATGACAGTTACACTTTCAACCTGGTGCATCAAAATCTGTATGAGATCAAGTTATCGTCTGTGCAGGTAGTGCGCCTGAAACTATGTTCACATATGCAATGCATAGTACTACATCCAGTAGTCAGCAATACAGCAAACATAACTTAAACAGCAGATTGTGGTCACAGGAAGTTAAAGGTAAATATCATGAGAACAGAAGTATTTTCACTTACCAATGCACCACATTATATTTGGCAGTGCTAAAAAGGGATTGCAAAAAAATATGTTGCTTTGCAGCTTGATGCAAGAAACAAGAGCCTTGAACATGCTTCTTCTGCTTCAATATCTACCTTCATGCAAGCATTATTAAACTTCATCGTGTGTCCTTGATATGTAGATCCAGTGATATATTCAGTAAAGTGTATTAAGTACGAGAGACCCTACAATCAGATAAACCTCTGATTTAATATACAAGCCCACGATGAAAAATATGTCTTATTCAAATAAAGACTATTTGAATGAATCCATTCAGCTGAGAGTTGCAGAGTAAAGGAGCTGGTCCCAAAACCTTCTTCTATGTAGAGAGCAAAGCCTTCCGCAGCCTACATGCAGGGTGTGATGGCCACTGCACCACATAACTAATATAATTAATTCTGAGGTCACCAAACCTAAGAAAAAGTAAAAAAAATGGTTTTGCACATTATTTCAGTTAGTTCAGGTGTCAGAGTGATTATCTTACTACTGTAAATAAGGGAACTCATCATCTATGTGGGCACATCCCTATCCTGAAATGATCCCTGTAAAATACAAAACTGCCTGCACTTTACATGTATGTATATATGTATGACAGAAACACTGACCGTAAATTGATGCACCTGCTACAGGTGGTCCTACTTCTTCCAGGCATCATTATCCTATCTGCGTCGCAGAACAATACCATGCTTCCTTGCCTGTGGGGAGGGGAAGGTATTGGTGACAGGGAAATCTAAATTCATTATGATCTGCCAATCTGATTTCAGTATTATATAATTGTTCATGCTCTGTGAAATATTGTTCTTTTCTTAACAAAGAGTTGTTGAAGAAAGCTGCATAAGAAAGTGTTAAATGACTACACAAAATCTGTTAGATTCCTTGAAATTATCACTGCCTGACTGGTGTGGTCTTTTTTTTTCACAGTGGTAAAATGTCTTTATCCAGACAGCATTCCAAATGGATTTTTGGGCCTCGCACCTCGAAGACACTACCACTACCAAGAGACTCTTGGATATGCCTGCTACAATGACTATACTCTGGAAGGACCAACCATGATAACATGCAAAGAAACAGGAGAGTGGTCACAAAAGCCAGCCTGCAAAGGTAAAAAAGGCAAAGATAAATCAGTAAACTGACTAGTTTCAAAGAATCAGGCAGAAGTTTTCAAAACTGAAGTCATTCAGTCTGGCTCTCCAAAACATTGAAATGCAAACAATGGCAACAGAGCAAGACAAAAAAGTCATAACTACCAGCAATTCTTAAGAAGCCCTGGCATTTCCATGCAAAATGTTATCCCTGCATGTCTTAGCATATCATAAATGGCAGGGAAGATTCACAGTGAAAAAAAATAAGGGAAAGTGGGAGGTGGTAAATAAGGGGGAAGTAGGATTAATAAATATACCCTGAAGAGAAACAGTTGCAAAGGAGATGTAAAACTGCAAAGATAATGCAAAGTAGCAGAGCAAAATGTGGAAAGAATGATGTCAGAGGTTAAAATGAAATTATTTAGAAGGAGAAACTGTTATTTCTAGATCTCCTGAAGGTGGAGTTTACATCCGTAGGGAGGTAAGACCCCTGCTATGATGTCAATAGCAAATGGAATCACAGGAAGTAAAGTGTTTTTCCCCAGTAGTATTTTCCAGAATGTCTATAGAGTAAGTAGAAATTTTGCATTTATAGAAAGTGCAGTTACACTGACAGAGGAGGCTGGTTGGTGAGATATCCATGATTTTAAGAGTCAGGCCTTCTAGAAAATATTTGGTTGGATACAGAGAGAAAGAAGTAGTAGAAAGAAATTATTTCAAAGGAGCTAACATAAGAGTTTGGCAAGAAGCAAAGCTCCTTTACAAGTGGTATGATGCCAAACTGATGGTGGAGTGCCACATGGGGATTCATAGAGAGACTGCCTGTATGCAGCAGAACTATGCAAATGCATTAGTATCTGTGAATTTCAGTTTCAGTGTGGCTGCTGAGTATCATACGTTGTGTAATATATATAACATACATGGGTTTTTAGGTTCATAGGTAGGTACTAGGCTATTGGCCCTAGGGCCTATACAAGCCTAGCCAAAAAGGTACCCTAGCTTTCGCCACCCAAGAAAATTATTTTCCTGTGCCCCTGTCGAGCAGAACCACAGTAAGGGAAAACATGAGGTGGCATGTCTCAAGCTCTTTGGCTTTTCTATTCAGACTGTGCAACATAATAAAAAGGATCACACCATGTGATTCTATCTAACCAGTACTCTTAATATATAAAATATGGCAAGCATTTATAGAAACAGTACCACATTGCTTCCTCCTTTTTTCAGAAACAAAAATACATAACATTTTTGTGGTAGACAGTTGCCATGTTGACTAAATATGTCAAGCATTATTTCATTTCAGTGTGTACATCGATCTATAGTTATTTACAGAAACATATTTTCATACCAAATATTTGTGGCGTTAATAATATTTGTTAATAATTCGACGATAATGAACAAAATGAATAAAAAATTAACCTCATCAGTTCTTAAAACTGTCACTGTGTTATGTTAATTTTCTTAAATGTTTATGATATCTCAAATACTGGAGGATGGGAACTCCCTTCTTAAAGGTTTTCGCTATCCCAGATTTCTAAGGTATGGGATGTCAGTTGCATCAATGATTTAATACAAGATGGATCTGGACACTTAGCTTTTCTGGTTACAGTTTTGCTGTATCATCTCTCAACATACTTCTGTTCTCTCCATCCATCACTTAAAGTTTCTCTAGACATTTCCAAATTAACTTGAGTCTCATTCAAAATACCTTTTTGCTCCTCCTAGTCACTCCAAGGAGACTCATCAGACATCTTGAGCAGATGTTTTCTGTTTCTTTTCTACACTTTACCATCTGAAAATCTCATTATAGATCACCTTACATACTCATGTTTCAATAAAACTCCTGCTGTTGTTTTGGTTAGTTCTCATATAATATCTCTGCTGAATTTTCTTTGTATCTCAAGTCTTTAAATCAAAATGAGTATTGTTTTGTCTACTATAAAACAACTTTGGTTTTGTTTTCCACTATTGTCTCCCCTATACGTGGTCTTTGTTCACAGGTGACAATGATGTAGATACAAAAAGACTGCCTTTCAGTCTGCAACCCATCAGTAATTGCACAGGTGACAGATAATCACCAAGAAATCATGTTTTTATTCATTCTGTTAAAGCAATGTGACAGTCACTGTCACAGTTTGTGACTTCTATATCAAGTGTACTTCACAGTTTGGGCAGATCATTCATCTTCATGATTTGAGTGTGTTTAATTAGAGTTCAAAGAAATATTCTGGAATTCAGATTTCTATGAAAAAATGTAGAATTCTGTACTTGCATGCTAAGGTCCATTGTTTGTTGTTTCATCAGGAATACCATGCCTTGCATATATAACGTTTGGTACAGTGGTAACACCTTGAACTGTAGCATCAGTCAAGTTCATTACTTATATGTCAAATAGATATTATCTTGATGTTGGAAAAGATCTGTACCAACCTCAGACCAAGATCCTCCAATAGGTTGGTCTAACACTGGATGATTACTGAGACAAAAACTGCACATAACACAGTTCTATACCACTTGTCCTAACTACTGCAATGCCTGGGCAAAATAATGCATCACATCTGCTTTATTTAAACTTGTCTGCTGTCAGACAAGGTTCAAACATTTTTCCAATATATTCCCATTCACTTTACCCTCCATCCCCTCACTCCCTCCATCTCGTCATCCTTTATTATCACTTTTTTTCACCAGTCTAATCTCTGGACCTTCCTGAAAACATCTCTGAAATTCTTTACTATTTTTTTAGGGGGGGCTTGCTGTCCCTCACACATGTTTTTTTTATGGAAAGGTCATCATTCTGTTTTGTTGCCTGCTGTGTTTTGTTGAAACCCATACTCTAAGACAGCATGATTGTTGAATGTCAGGGTAAGAACATTTTTTTTTCTTTCCTTCAATGTTGCACAGTCTCAGAGTAAGTATATTTTGAAATGTAGGGGTATGGGTGTGCATGGGTATTTGCTCCCCTACAAATTTTAATTTGCATGTTTGTTGAGGTCAATGTCCTGTGCGAAACTATTCATTTCTGATGGCTGTTGAGTCAATGGATGTACTTTGATTGATTAGCTATATATCTATAGCATACACATCTTATCAGTGTAACCACGGTAAGAATACTAGTCACCCTGTCAGAAGTCTCAGTCTGTTATGTAATCATACCTTTGATCTCCATTCTGCACCTCCATTTCAGTTTTGCATCTCATTGCTTAATGGATTTTTCCTTGAAGCATGTGCAGTAGTAATATGGCCAAAGCTGTATGAATCTAATAAAACCTGGCAAACATCTCAGCCCTGTAAATACATTACCATTAAATACAATTTTATAGTTACGAAGCAAATCATCACTTAAGATGCACATCACGAGTTATTTTTACTATACAAACTCTTGTGCAAATCAGATAATTCAGTAATATAGTATTTAAATTGGATCTAGCATTTTTAACCTTATATTCATAAGTAAGCAATTTGTAATGAGAAGGTGACCCCGATGACCTGAATAAGTAGGCAACCTACATACAGAAGATTTCAACTTATTTTCATCCAGTTTCAATAGTTTGAAAGTTTGAGCAGATATCACCATAAACTCTGCACCAGTGTCAGGGGTAAACTTTGTTCTCTGGCTATTTAACTTGTGCTATTCTATCCAGAGCTCTTAACTGTATTCTTCTAAACAGTCTTCACTCGTTCTATATGCATGTATAATGTCCACAAATAAATCATTTTTCTAGTTTTGCTCTGCAACATACATTTGTTTCAGCTGCAAAGTCACTTCTACAAAATACTACATATTTTGTTTAAATGATTTATCTTGTTAAAGCTCAAATATAAGTAATTTCATGCAAATAATTTTCTTTTTTAATGTTTATAACAACAGTTTATGCAACACTTATCAGACCTTTATATATCTCATTTTTCTCTAGTCTCAATAAATTGCTTTCTTTTTCTTTCGGATGCAATTTTGCATATTTGACATATAAAGCCAGAGGCAAATGGAAAAAAGTTGTCATTTATTGCAACATGTAAAAAACTGGCATGAACTGGAGAGACAAAACTTTGATCATTCTTCATGTCTCTTAGTGCATAAGAAACTTCGGTAAGAGAGCAGACAAAGATTTTATACAACTGAAAAAGACAAAACAACTTCAGTAATACAACAGACAAAAAAATTCCACTTATAAATCTTTTATACAGCTGAAATAGACAAAAATAACTAAGGGTATATAGTGTAATGGGTCTACTTTTATTAGTCAAAGTTACATTACTTTGACTAACAAAAGTACAAGCTGACTTCAGCGAAAGTGCACTTTCGCGAAAGCTGATTAATATTATTATCTAATCTTACAGCAATATGTTCCTTGTGTATGATTGTGAATACCACAAACAGTTCTGTTTCATAGTAATAAACCATGTAGCTATGAATTATGATATTTGGCTTGGTTCCTTAATTCAGAAGTATAAGCATTTATATATCCTATGGAACTTGGTGCCCTGAAGGGCAGATGTGTGGAAATTTTCATTTAGGCTCACAATGCTTTTGAAATGTTTGTGCTACCACAGCTATACGATCTTATTCTTCCTAAATAAATTGTGTTACACACTTAACTGCTTCTTCCCCATGACAAACAGAAATGTGGCATATCCTTATCATCTCAGGCCACCGTCATTCGTGTGATCAGAAATGAGGGCAAACTGAACTTCTGGATCCTCAGTTTACACTTTTCAAACAAACTTCCTTCCAGAAGAAGATTTTAAGAAGGATGCAGCTCTTAAACTTTACTTTGCACAATGTTTCTATTACAGGAAGCCACAGTATAATGGAATGCTACTGAACCTTCGGCTGTTGTGTGTATTCTATTCTTCCTGATTCTCAGAAATTAGAGTCATGTCATTATGCTGGCTAAACACCATAACGTGTACTTTCTAATACCTAAATCTGGAATCCCATGGCATTATGGTGGTAGAGCACTATAATGTTACAGGAAATAGCTCAGTATTGTAGCCCAACAGCTTTGTGTTGCTTATGCTAAATAATGAAACCTGAGGTTTTTCTGTGGTCAGTGCTGCAAAACAAGAGATATTGACCAATGTGGCTTTGTGGAGGAGAGGCAAACATTTGACAACATTAACAGAATAATGATGATCCAGACGGAAGCAGAGTGTAAGAAAATGTGTGTATTTTTGGTGGCTCTTGTCCTGGAGAAGACATTTATAAACATACATACATACATACATATATTATAAGCACAGGCATTAATGCCTTTCCAACCTGCCCATATACCAAAACACTTGTTCACATAACAAGTGTCCATGCTGTTCTTAAAAAAATATCTAAATTAGAGCTTGATTTAATGTAAAGTGGTAGTCTGTTCCATGTATCAGCTGCTCTGTCAGAGAAACAATAATACACTTTTCATCCCTACAGAATTTTCTACACAGGTTGTCTGATGATTCTCTACTATATTTGATAACCCCAAACATTCCCAGAGGTAGTTGTCTCTAAATACCCTATACACATGAATGATATAATATAATATAATATAATATAATATAATATAATATAATATAATATAATATATAATATAATGTAATGTAATATAATATAATATAATATAATATAATATAATATAATATAATATAATATAATATAATATAATATAATATATAATGTAATATAATATAATATAATATAATACAATATAATATATCTATAAGAGACAATATACAAGTTCAGATATTTTAGTCTTTCATAATAACTTAAATTTTCACATCCATGGATGCCCTTTATATATTTCCGCTGTACTCTTTTCAGTTTAGTCATGCTTGCTTTGTTATAAGGTTTCCATATTGTTATTCTTTATTCAGGTTTGGGTCTAACATACCTAACAAACAATGACTTCATCATTTATGATTTCCTAGACTTTATAAATCTTTTCATGCAACCTATTATTCTATAACTATCATTAACCAATTGGTTGGTATGTTTAGAAAAAAACTCATAGCTGAATCTACCCATATTCCCAGGTCCTTAAAGAATTTACAGATTTAATCACTGTGTACTGTATTAAATATTCAACTTTCAATTTATGTCTCACAGATTTCATATGCTTAATTTTTGCTGTGTTTATCGGCATGCAGTCAGCTGGGATTTTATTGGTAGGGCAATGGTACCATTTGCATTGCCTGACAGAAGTTTGCCTTTCGGCTTTTCCCGGTTAGGGGTCACCACAGCGGAACTCAGGTCCGCTAATGATTGGCAGCTGTTTTTTTAAGGTGTCGATTTGCCAGCCCGACATCCAACCTTCAATGAAGGCACGCCAATCATGGGGTTAATTAGGAGGATTTATACAAGCTCAGAGGCAAGAATTAAGGTGGAATGGATCCTCTCTGACAAGCTGTATTTGATCTGAGGAACAGTAGAACAAGGCAGAGGTGTCCTCTTTCCTTTTTGTTATTTGATTTGTGTTTAGAGCCATCAGCAAATAATAAGGGACTCACAAATTCAAGGATATAGCTGGTATGGTAGTCAAGTCAGCTTCATTTAATGATATTTTCTTTTGTATTTGATGAATTCAGAAAATGGCATCTCAGTGTTGTTCTATATTTTGAGACAATTTCTGTTTTTTTCAGAATAAAAATCAATTGGAGATAAAACAAAGACTATAGCAGTAAACTACATAACCACACATGGCTTGGTTCATCAATATCCATATTTATGGGGAAAAGATAAAAGGAAGATAAAAGGAAGATAGGTGTATGGATACAAAAACAGTGAAACCAGAGACTCTTGTTTATGGATAAGGATTGTAAGATACAAGCAGTGAAAATGCTTTTAGTCCCTTTAGTTTTATATTAATGTCAGGCATATTTTTATGAATGACAGGAAAAGCTGTGTACCATAATTAATAAAGAGTTGAAGCAATTTATTTTGGGGGGGGGTGAGATCAAGATTTGAGTGGCATAAGTTTATTCACCTCATAAGACAAGGTGGTAAAAGAGTAAATGATTTCTATGGGTGTGCAGTTAAGGTTCATACACATAGAAGCAGAAGGTTATATGTTAAAGTGGAAAGAGATAACAATGAAATGAGGGACTTTGGTAAATAAGAAGAGACTAAGTTTTGGATACAGGTCATTAAGAACAATAACCATGAAGAATACTATATTCACAAAGTTACAGAAGGTGGTCTAAAAACTAAACCAACACAGAAATGGAGAAAGGAGATTTTTATAGATATGGACGACTGCAAGTTGGGATATAGAAAGTAGGGAAGAAGGAGATAGAATTTACTAGAGAAAATTAGCAAAAGAACCAAGGCTTTGGAAGTAGGTAATTATAGTTATTAAGATAGACTGTGTTGAGGTTAAGCACAGTTTTGGATTGCAAGTTAAAGGTTACCTTCACTTCTACCTGAGTCTAGAACAAAGTTGCTGTTAAAAAGGGGATAATTAGTAAGGCAGATAAAATACTGCATGATAACTATAAGGATCAGTCAGAGAAATTAGAAAAGATAGAAATGGAAAGGCAATATGCAAAGGAACAGTGGAAGGACATTTGCATACCTCTCAAGTATGGAACAAAGTCCAGAATGTTCATCTTTTTTGCTTGAATCTGTTTGCATAGATACCTCTATACCACAAGCAGACTTAAAAGGATTTTTTCCTCACACGTAAAACAAATGCTAGAGGTGTGATGGGGAATAGCAAGATAGTTGGGAACATGGTTTTTGATAATGCAATGAGCTGAAATATTTTAAAAATTCTCTGTAGTATACTGTGTCAGAAATGTTGGGGGAACAAATGGTTCAACTAAAGAAATGATTCTTCTGAGCTGGGATACAGGATCTAAATTACCCAGATATCGTAAGGTGAGGTTACCAAGTTTAACATTAAAAGAAAAAAATAGGAAGTGGGATCTTTAGAAAAGGGAAGAAGCAAATATTGCATAAAAATAAATTTTTGTGAACAATACATCCAAAATAGTGTTTAGGAAGAAGAGGAGTGAAACTTAATGAAAGGCAGGAATTGCGCAATTTATGCCATGTTGGAGCATATTATAATTGCTAAAATGTATACAGCATGAAATGTCATGTTTCACTTCAGAAATAATACAGAAAGAAATGGGTAATGCACCTGTAGATGTTCCCTCAGTGCCTGACCTGCTGTAGTCATTCCCAGCATATCCCAGCATGTCTTGCATCACGGGAGTGTGGAGCATGATGACTTGCAGGGTATATTCTATGAAATGCATTAGATACATGCTTAAAAAATGTCACATGTATGCCAGAGTAGCAATATTACACAAAACCAATAGTTCTTAAGCAAGGATTGGAAGTGGAAGGTGTAGAAGGATAAAGTTATACCTAGACAAGATTTATTTTGCTAGTTTGGGATGGTGACCTTAGACAAGGATATATATAAATGAGTATTATTGCAACTCCTGCTTATGCACCTCCATGCAGTAACAGGTACACTACATGCTGTGATCAGCAGAGTGAGTCTGAATATGTAAGTAAGGCCATGGGTACACCACAGCAAGAAGCATTTATCCTATAGTCAAGTAGTGCTACATGGTTCATAGTGCAGCTTCTACAGTATCACAAATAACATTTTCAAGAATTCCACTCCTTGTATTTAAATCAAACATTGTCACAGTATCAACAGCACTTGCCATTTGCTAACAGTCCTAAATCTTTTTTCTTAATTTGTTTCCCACCCCTCCATCCCTACTAAAATAGTCCTGTTTCCTACAGCCCAGGCTCACAATTTTATCTTTTTAGCATGAGATCCTTTTTGCTGCCCCTTTTTTCTTCCTTACAGGTTTTTTCAGATCTTCTTATACTCAGTTTCTTATGTAAATAGGTTCAAGGGTGTATACTAGGTGAATGACCACTAGGGCCTTTATAAGCCTAACCATACAAAGCAAATAATTCCACAAGTTACTGAGCCTTAAAGGTTATTCTACAGGATAGATGTTAGCTAGGGCATGATTTAAAGGTGGCTTCTATCCATTGGAAACATAGATGCCAGACTTGGGGTAGATTTTCACTTTCCCATCCACTGGTGCAGGCTATGCTTGAATTGGGTTAGGGAAGGACTCTGCTTCACACCAATGTGAAGTCTAACACAGACAATGGGAATTCTTTGAAATACAAACTTGTCCCTCCATAATTCCCATTTATGCTGTAAGCAAAGTTTAGTTCAGGAGCTCTCATAGTCCTGATGCTGTTTTTTTCTTGAAATATACAAAAGGTCCAATACAACAGGATTCAAGGATGCCTTGTATGCAAAGCATAGCCCACTTCTATGCAATCTGTAGGAAACAGAGTCTACAGATAGGGCTTTAAGGTGGTTTGTATAATACATTGTGTTTATGCCCTGTATTCCTTTTGTGAGGAACCTTTGCAGACATTCCAGCTGTTGCATGTGCCTGGTTACGTACATACTGAAGGGGGAGTTATACTCAATGATGGGTCTGATGAGGGCCGAATACAGTGGCCTGATGACCTCCCTGGACCTAGATGCCATGCCCTTACTTATAAGTTGAGCGATATAGAATGACTTTCTTACTACCTTAAACATGTGGTGATTGAAGGCCAGGTTACTATCTACATGCAACCCCAAATTCCTGACTACTGGGTCTACTCTTTTAAGCAATGGCTTTGGCACCAGTCATTTGTTTGCATTAGACCTTCTTATAAGATATTAGTTTCTAAGGGGAATTCTATGACTGTTCCTAGTTTGCAGTCATCTGTAAACTTGGTCAGCCAGAGACCATTGACATTGGCATTGACTTCTGAGAAGTAGATGCCAAAGAGAAGCAGAACCAGCACAGAGCCCTGTCTGACTCCTCTAGTGACTGTCCTCTTTATGGAGGTGATCTCTCCAATCCTAACTTCCTGGGTCCTATCTGTGAGCCATATGGCTGTCTAGCATGTTACAGTAGGGGTTTGTGCCTAATTCCATGAGTTTATTTAAAATGCCCGAGTGGAGCATTTACATTAAATACCTTAGTCAAGCCAAAGTAGACAGTGTACACCATTTTGCCCTCATCTATTGCCTTGGTTACCTTTTGAAAGAAGTCCGCCAGGTTTAGTAGGCCTGACCTGCCTTTGATGAAACCAAACCAGGTAGGATCCAGTGTCTAAAGGTTTGCTATGTCACTGTAAATCATTTCATTAATAATTCTTTTCATGGCTTTGCATATGAGACTAGTCAGACTAATGGGTCTGTAGTTCCCAGAATCTGTTGATGATCTGCCCTTGTGCAGAGGGATGACCACTGAAGTTCTTCATTCACGTGGCATAAAGCCTGTTCAGAAGCTAAGAAATAGTGACTCCAGTGGCCCTGACATGTTATATTTCAGGGTATTTAGGAGGCATCCTGGAATATTATGAGGGTCCATCAAAGCTGTGTTTTTTGCCTTCGAGACCATGGCTAGAACCTGCTTGTTAGTTGCAGGGATTATGCTAGACGGTATTTCCTGTTATGTGGCTGGGGGTGAATAGTGGGTAAAGTTGGAGCTGAATTTGTTGACTAATATATTTGCTATATCTACATATTCCATGAACATGGTTCCATTTGTAACCAGTTCCCACACATTTGTGTGCAATCTTTAAGGTTTCTGATGTAACTAAAGATGATCTTATAGTTGTCCTTGTCCTGGGAAACTATTTTAACCTCAAAATTGGTTTTCTTGAATTTGAATGGCTCTCTTACTTGTCTGTTTAGTTTGATGAGAGAATTTTTATCTTTTTGGGTGTTATTGTTTCTAGTTTTTAGCTATGACCTTTTTGCCTTGTTGTACAATCTTTTTAATTTTGTATTCTACCAGAGCAGTTTTTAGAGTTTGTTTTGGGCTTACTTCTGGAAGGACCAGCAACCCCTATGCTTCCACTGATGTGGTTGAACAGAGTTTCTGTGAACAATTCTGCACAGGCCTCTGTATTATCTAGGTTTGGAGGTGCTTGGAATTTTGAGAAGTTAATGGTTAATAAAATGTAGTTTGCCTTGGAATAGTTCCTAACTGTTACAGGGTTTACTGGAGTTGCAGAATTGATTTTTATTTCAAGTAACACCACTTTGTGATCTGATCTTACTAGAGAGGACATAACACTGGGTGGGGTGTTGTGTTCTCCCATATTTGTGAGTACCAGGTCCAATATGTTTGTACGTGTAGTGGGCATATGCATTATCTGATCTATGGTGTCCATGAAGTCAATGAATCTCTGTGCCTGCAAATTTGAGGTCATGTAGGATTCCCAGTCTATAGAGAAGCAATTAACGTCCCCCAGGAGTATGGTATTTGGTTGGATGATGAGTCTCTCCAGTAAGTTTAAGTATGGGCTATGGGCTTCCTGTGACTTAGTGGATGACTTACAGTTTGCTAGGATATGGTATGAAACTTGTCCATGGTAATCTGTATGTATAGAAACTCTAGCACAACATCTTGTTTAACGAACAAAAAAGCTTCACAAACTGTTGACACAACCAGCGCGAAGAGGTAAAGCCAGGAAACTGCCCAGAAATAATCCCAAATGGTCGCAAATGAACGAATATTCTTGTGTGATTTACTTAACACAGTTTTATTAGTGTTTTCGGAGACGACAATGCGTTTCCTTCTTCAGATGAACAAACAAAGCAAACAAAGCAAAAAATCATCGACATTCAGCCCTTCCTTTTAAAACCTTTAAAAGCATCATGTGAAGTTAAATACATAAAGCAGCCACTTAGCCTTAAATGACTAGTCTGCGTTCAAAAATTATTGTTGTACTCTCAAACTACATTCAATTATGAATGATTTAAAACTATTATGTAAATATATGCATAAATAATGGTGAAGGATATTTACATAAATTTACGATAATCTATGATGAATTTCACATTTAAAACACGCATTTAAAACCACACATGTATATGCCCATTTATAAAAAACATATACAAAAGTGTTAAATGTATTAAATGAAAATACCAATAACAAATACTAAACCCACCCAACAAGAGATGTAGCAGGACTAAAAAATCAATACTTGGAAAATATTTATTCATTACCAAATTAAATATAAAATATAATATAAATACATTTAACTAAACCTTCATATTAAGAATGAATGAATAATAACAACAAATCTGTATAAGAACATTAAGTCTACCTATATATACCTTTAAAAATACATATTTAATAACATAAATAACATAAATGAATAAGGGCCTTCTTATCTTTTAGTTGCAAGCTTTTTTAAAATGCTTGCAATAGATAAATGCTCATTAAGACCTGGGGGAAATGTAGCTCCAGTTCTAATTTGCCAGCATAATTCTTCTACCTCCAAACAGATTTGCCATGGTCCAACATAAGGGGCGTCATCTATCTGTTTCAAGACCGTAAAACTAAACTGGTGACCAGGGAATTCTATTATGTGGCTAGCCAACGCATTATTGGTATCTCCTTTTGAGATAGCGTAATAATGTTCATAAATGCGCTGTTTTAATTTGCACTCAGTTTTCCCTATATAGAACGCATGGCATGCTGTGCATATTGCCACATACACTATAGCTTTAGTGTTACAATTGTATTTACCTACTACCTTATACTGAATTTTATTAACCAGAACCGTAGTTCCTTCCTTGATGAACTTGCATTGTGCACAGCAGCCACATTTACTCATCCCAACTAGGGAACTCCTCAATCCAGATCTACCAGTTTCTAAAAGTGTTTTCAGGTTGACCCCCGCCTAAAGGTAATAGTGGGCGGGCCATTAAAGAAGCTCTGAATCTTCTTATCATTTGAAAGTAGCATCCAATTCTTACACAAGATCCCCCTAATGAAATGGTGGTCTGTAGAAAAAGTACATAGAAACCTAAGATTGTTATTAGATTGACTAGGTTGGACCCTGCATAAACTGTTTCCCCCTGGCTCACTAACTTGGTTGATCACATGATGAGAAGATAGAATGGGGCTAAAATGTCCCATTCTACATTTGTGTTCGACCTCTTCAGTGATCTCCTTTATTAGTTCCATTGGGTAACCCCTATTGCTGAACATGTCAACAAGCTTCTTACATTCTGCAATAAAATCATTGTCATCAGTTACCATTCTTGCCGCCCGCACCATCTGTCCTTTTACAACTGCTTTCTTTTGATGGTGCGGGTGGCAACTAGAATAATGCAGGAAACCATTGGAATACATTAGTTTTCTGTAGATGTTACTCTTAAATCTACTATTCAAACAGTCCTTATATAGCAAAATATCCAAAAAATTGATTTGAGTATGGTTAAATTCAAACGTAAACGCTAAAAAATTGGTTAACTCAGAAATAGACTTAATAAAATGAGGAATATGATCTGGATGCCCCTTCCACAAAATAAACATGTCGTCCTGGTACCTAGTGTACCAGGCGACTTGAGTTTGAAACATGGGGTTTTGGAATAATAATGTGTTCTCCCATTGAGCCAAGACACAATTGGCATATGCTCCCCCACAGGGTGAACCCATGGCTACCCCTGATGTTTGTGTGAAGGTGTGACCCTCAAACTTAAAAACATTGTTGGAAAGAATAAGCTCCAAAAGTGTCTCAACCAGGTAAATGATTTTGTCATTTACTTTCCTGACAAATAGGAAATCCCTGATCTACTCCAACCCAATGCTATGTGGTATCACAGTATAAAAATTCACAGTACAGTAAAATTCACAAGTCCATCCATGATCCACCCTTTAGGCCCATCGTAGATGGTAGAGGATCCATTACGAGTGCTTGCGCTAAGTATGTTGATACCCTACTCAAGCCATTGTTAGCCAATGAAATACATATTTGTAAGGATTCCTGGAGTTTTTTAAATGCTATCAACAAAATTCAATTTGATCCGGCATATGTGCTCCTCACAGTAGACATAAAAGATCTATATACTGTGATACCACATAGCATTGGCCTGGAGTGGATCAGAGATTTCCTGTTTGTCAGGAAAATAAATGACAAAATTATTAACCTGGTTGAGACACGTTTGGAGCTTATTCTCTCCAATAATGTTTTTAGGTTTGAGGGTCGCACCTTCACACAAACATCAGGGGTGGCCACGGGTTCACCCTGTGGGGGAGCATATGCCAACTGTGTCTTGGCTCAATGGGAGAACACATTATTATTCCAAAACCCCATGTTTCAAACTCAAGTCGCCTGGTACACTAGGCACCAGGACGACATGTTTATTTTGTGGAAGGGGCATCCAGATCATATTCCTCATTTTATTAAGTCTATTTCCGAGTAAACCAATTTTTTAGAGTTTATGTTTGAATTTAACCATACTCAAATCAATTTTTTGGATATTTTGCTATATAAGGACTGTTTGAATAGTAGATTTAAGAGTAACATCTACAGAAAACCAATGTATTCCAATGGTTTCCTGCATTATTCTAGTTGCCACCCGCACCATCAAAAAAAAAACAGTTGTAAAAGGACAGATGGTGCGGGCGGCAAGAATGGTAACTGATGACAATAATTTTATTGCAGAATGTAAGAAGCTTGTTGACATGTTCAGCAATAGGGGTTACCCAATGGAACTAATAAAGGAGATCACGGAAGAGGTCGAACACAAACGTAGAACGGGACATTTTAGCCCCATTCTATCTTCTCATCATGTGATCAACCATGTTAGTGAGCCAGGGGGAAACAGTTTATGCAGGGTCCAACCTAGTCAATCTAATAACAATCTTAGGTTTCTATGTACTTTTTCTACAGACCACCATTTCATTAGGGGGATCTTGTGTAAGAATTGGATGCTACTTTCAAATGATAAGAAGATTCAGAGCTTCTTTAATGGCCCGCCCACTATTACCTTTAGGCGGGGGGTCAACCTGAAAACACTTTTAGAAACTGGTTGATCTGGATCGAGGAGTTCCCTAGTTGGCATGAGTAAATGTGGCTGCTGTGCACAATGCAAGTTCATCAAGGAAGGAACTACGGTTCTGGTTAATAAAATTCAGTATAAGGTAGTAGGTAAATACAATTGTAACACTAAAGCTATAGTGTATGTGGCAATATGCACAGCATGCCATGCGTTCTATATAGGGAAAACTGAGCGCAAATTAAAACAGCGCATTTATGAACATTATTACGCTATCTCAAAGGGAGATACCAATAATGCGTTGGCTAGCCACATAATAGAATTCCCTGGTCACCAGTTTAGTTTTACGGTCTTGAAACAGATAGATGACGCCCCTTATGTTGGACCATGGCAAATCTGTTTGGAGGTAGAAGAATTATGCTGGCAAATTAGAACTGGAGCTACATTTCCCCCAGGTCTTAATGAGCATTTATCTATTGCAAGCATTTTAAAAAAGCTTGCAACTAAAAGATAAGAAGGCCCTTATTCATTTATGTTATTTATGTTATTAAATATGTATTTTAAAGGTATATATAGGTAGACTTAATGTTCTTATATTCTTCTTATACTAACCTCAAAAAAACCAGCCTTAACAAACTGGCAACCTGCTATAATAACATTGCCCGCTTTGCTACTGGTAATCCCTATAAAACTCATCACTGTCTTAACTTAAAACTTCTAGGCTGGCCAGAGTTTCAGAACTATATTTTAATCCATCAACTCTGTATTGCCCATAAAATACTATACCAACCTAATAATACCCCCATACTCTCACAACTCATAATCCCTTATAAAAATCTCAACTCTCTCCGCTCTTCCAGCAAACTTCTGACAAGTTCAATAAAATCAAATAATAATGCTGGTGACTCTCTATTTACCAATGCTATAGGGACAAAATGGAATTTGTTACCCACTAGCATAACAAAGATAACTTCATTGCCTCTTTTCAAACAAAATATTAAAGTGCATTTCCAAAATCACTGGCTTTGCTCCTGTAACAAACCTGATTAGTTTTTCACTATTACTACCTAAATAAAACCATCTCTCTTCTCCTTTTTACTCTTCGTACTATTTGTCTTTCTTTTCTCCTCCCACTACTTCTCTACCTGTTATTCTGCATTACTTGCTCTTTTATTTTCTCCACTTTCTATTCCTACCTTTTTCCCTTACTCTCTTTTCACCTTATTCTCCATACCTTCACTCCTTTGTCTATTTTAATCCAATTAGTATTTTCAACTGTTAATTGTGAATTCGACTGTATTGAGTGTTTTAGTAACTAACTCTTGTAGTAGTTTTTTATTTACATTGAAGAGTTTACTATCTTTTATTTTTATTTTTTGCTTGCAAACTCTATTACTAACTCTAATATTTTCAATATAATGATTATTGTTATTACATTTTTGTATGATAGTTTTTTTTTTTTTTTTTTTTTTTTTTTTTTTTCTGAATGTATCTTACTCTGTGGATCTTTTCTCCCCGGGCCTCTACTGAAAATGGAAATTTCTCCAGCTAGACTAGCCCGGTCAACAAATGTAAAATAAAAATAAAATAAATATTTTTAAAGGTATATATAGGTAGACTTAATGTTCTTATACATATTTGTTGTTATTATTCATTCATTCTTAATATGAAGGTTTAGTTAAATGTATTTATATTATATTTTATATTTAATTTGGTAATGAATAAATATTTTCCAAGTATTGATTTTTTAGTCCTGCTACATCTCTTGTTGGGTGGGTTTAGTATTTGTTATTGGTATTTTCATTTAATACATTTAACACTTTTGTATATGTTTTTTATAAATTTGCATATACATGTGTGGCTTTAAATGCATGTTTTAAATGTGAAATTCATCATAGATTATCGTAAATTTATGTAAATATCCTTCACCATTATTTATGCATATATTTACATAATAGTTTTAAATCATTCATAATTGAATGTAGTTTGAGAGTACAACAATAATTTTTGAACGCAGACTAGTCAATTAAGGCTAAGTGGCTGCTTTATGTATTTAACATCACATGATGCTTTTAAAGGTTTTAAAAGGAAGGGCTGAATGTCGATGATTTTTTGCTTTGTTTGCTTTATTTGTTCATCTGAAGAAGGAAACGCATTGTCGTCTCCGAAAACACTAATAAAACTGTGTTAAGTAAATCACACAAGGATATTCGTTCATTTGCGACCATTTGGGATTATTTCTGGGCAGTTTCCTGGCTTTACCTCTTCGCGCTGGTTGTGACAACATCTTGTTTAACCAACCTAGAGGTGTGCTTGTTATTGCTGTAGAACAAGATGCCTCCACCTTTAGTCCTCGTCTGTGCAGTTGTTGATCTAAATGTGTGGAAGGCTCTAAAGCCCTGCACTGCTGGGATACCCTCTGTGCATTAAAACCATGTCTCATTAGCTGCACAGATGCATGCATTCTACAAGGTGAAGAAATCTTGGAAGGAGTGGAGCTTCTTGTTTAAACTCCCAGCATTGAGCAGTAACACATTTAGATTCCAAGGGTTGCTTTTGCTATGTTGGGAGGTTTGTCAACTTGACATTGCCTAAAAAGGCTCTATGGGGGTGGACAATGTTTTAACCAATATTTGAAAGTCTAGAGGGGATAGGTGCAGTCCATGTTTGCCAAAGTAAAGTAGTTTCTTAACCATATCCTCCCATGATGACAAATATTGTATCCCTTTAGAATGAACCCAGATACCATTAAATCCTCTTTTGTTCATATTCTAGCATCATCCTTGGTGAAGGTAGAATGCAGCTCAGTGTTAGGCACATGCCTGTCTGTGGCAAATAATCTGAGAGCTCCCTAATGTCTCTCTTTATATAGCCTAGGAAGGTACACCTCAGGTCATTTACATCTACACAATCTATGTCTCAGACATACCTGTACCTGTGGTACAGCAACTTGAGTGCATGTGCAACATGATGGATTCTGGCTCCTAATAAGCAACTGACAATTATTTTCTCTTTCGACAGCCTGGTAAGTGGAGCATCCATGTGTCACACAATGGAGTCCCCTGTGACTAGAGAACTATTAGTGTGTTGGCTTGCCTTATGGGTTTTTTATTTGAGGCTTCACTGGATGTGGCTGTTTATGTAGTGTTAAGTATTGCTTTTGCTGAGTGTCTTTTGGTTTGCTGAGGATAATTTGTACAACTGCAGTGTCTGAGAAGTCTTTGGGGTTTGGGAAGATTGCATGCAAGTGCCTGTACATAAGTTGGTCTGTGTATGATGTGAGTACTATGTGTGGTGGGTTTATGTGTGTGTTTCTCACAACATGATTTTTATTCTGTGTGCTTGTATGCAAGAGTTTTGTCTCCAGAGACATTGTGTATATACATCTCCCACACACTATATCTGTTTCTTTAAGGATAAAATAGTTGCCCATGAACATGAGACAAGGGCTACATTTTCTTAGCATACCAATGTCTATGAGACTTCCAAGATGGCTACACACAGATCAACTGCATAACTTCTACTGTGTAAAAACAGAAACTGAGAAAAAGAAGTGCCATTGAAAATTTTTTGGTAAAATTCAGTTACTGAACTACTGATACCAGCAAAGAATTAAACTGGAAAACCTGGAAGAAAATCAACAAGAAAAGATTTAAGAGAAAACACTCTCTGGGAAGGATTCTGTAGATGTTCAGCAAAAAGCAGTTTAAGTTTCAGCTTTGGTTCAAGAGATGGCTTCCAATAATTTAGTGGAAAGTAAATTAAATGTACTCAGATGTTATTCAAAGAAAGGAAACACTGAAGCAATATAAGAATTCAAGCAACAAAAGGATGGAAAAACAGAAGAAGCTTTAACTAGTCATTCTGATGAAATTATAAAACTGCAAATATCTGAGACAGACATGAAAGAAAAACTGGCTGAATATAAGGTTTCTCAAGAAGATCTGTTTAAAAAAATAGTAGAATTAGAAGAAAGCGCACACAGAGAAAACCTGAGATTTTCTGTTCTACCAAAGAAACTGGAAGAAACAGATTGTATTAGTTTTATCAACACACAAATAAGTAACTAGACTGGTGTTCCTCAATGGAATTTGTTAACTGAAAGGGAGCATCGAGTGTATGCTTCAAATGGCCGTGAGAAAGCAGCCAAGACCTAGATGTAATCATATCAGTATAGAGAGCTGAACCTGACAAAATTGTGCAGAAGGGTAAAGTACTACAAACTGGAGACAACAGAATGTAGAAAATGATTATTCATTGTACACCATGCAGAAGAGAAGAAAATGTATCCCAGCAATCAGGACATGTTGAGAGGCAGGTATGGGATTTAAGCTGCTTTATCCAGCTGTTTTAAAAGTGTTTTTTCTTAGAGGATCAAAGTCATTTTTTGATGCGGACCAGGCTAAGGGGGAATAAAAATTTTTATCCAACAAAAAGTGAGTCAGCAGGCAGAAGGGGACTCTAATTTTTATTCTTTTGATGGCAAGGTTCATAGAGAGACTTTGTTAGTGAAACCTTTTCCAATGTTCCAAAGGCAAATGTTTGAGAGACAGGAAAAAGAACAGGAATTTACTAGAAGATTCAGCGGTACCTTGGACTTGTTCCAGAGCCTGCTGTTGGGAGATGAAAATTATTCAAGAGTTATTAGGAAAGATAGACATACCTTCAGAGCTTATAGCAAGTGAATGAGATAAACTGAAAAGTTTAAAAACAAGGTCAAAATAAGAGAAAGTGATATGGTTAAGTAGTAATAGAAATTAAAAACAAGCCATGAACGACACAAGGCAGTCAAAAGAGAAAATTTATTTAAAGCGCTTTTCGTCAGCACATATGAGCTGACTTCTTCAGAAACAAAAACCACTGGCAGCATAACCGTTATAAAGGCTAAACATCCATTTACATCATACAATTAGTTCAATTAGTACACTTTAAAATAATGAAGGTTTTAAAAACTTTTTAAAGCCCCAATGACCGTGAGTGGTGGCAAACATCACATCCCTATAAACATGTAAACAGCACAAATGCATAAGTCAAGTCGACTTATTAATGCAAAGTCAGTGTAATAATGTTGCAACATTTAAATAAGTAGTTTAGCATACAGTAATAATGAAATTTCAACAGTTTATAACCCTAGTTGTATTATACTGTTAGTTCATGGTTTGAAGCTTACATAAGTCATTGTATATGAGGTTAAAACATCAAAGACCCCAAAGTTGTTCTAAATTACATGAAGCGTGTTGTCTTCAGTATGAGTGACTATCATGATAGGATGAATGAACTACTCAATACTGAAGCATATGTACACAGTTCCCGTAGTGAGGTAAATAGAGCCTATAGTATCATCAGAAACTGCATTGAGGACTTGTTCATCGATTGCCTAATAGATCAAAAGACATACAACTACTTAATAATGTCATTTCCTAGATATCTGAGTATTTTTGGCATCCCCAAAATACACAAGAGTATTGAGAATCCACCATTACGATCTTTGGTGGATAGTAGGGGATCCCCCACTTACTCTTGTGCTAAGGTGTTGGATGCCATTTTACAAAAATATTTGGCCAAGGAGACTCAAATTTGTAAAGATTCTTGGACTTTTTTGAAGAACATTGATACCTTGTCTTTTGACAAGAGCTACAACTTCCTCACAATTGATGTAAAAGACCTTTACACTCGTATTCCCCATGAGGTAGCATTAGAATGGGTAAGACTAATGCTTAAGAAACACAAAGCTCCTACCAGGGAAATTGATTTAGTATCTGTTCTTTTGGACGTAGTACTAACAAATAATTACTTTTTCCATTGCAATGAATTCTTTTTGCAAAGAATAAGTGTTGCTATGGGCTCACCCTGTGGGGGAAGTGTAGCAAACTTGGTAATGGCTTATTGGGAATCGGAATTTGTCTTTAAAGGCAATGTGTTTTTCGAGTCCTTTTTATTCTACACAAGGTTTCTGGACGACATTTTTATCTTATTTAAAGGTAGTGAAAGTGTCAGTCATCAAGTTATTGAATACTTTAACCATACCACTAAGTTCCTGCAATTTACTTACACGTTCCACTGTGATTTTATTGATTATCTTGATATCCACCTAAGCAAAAATTACAACTTAAATGTGTTTACTGCAAACATCTTTAGAAAATCTACATATTCTAATACTTTCCTCTACTACACCAGCTGTCACCCTCACCACCAGAAGAAATCTGTTGTGAAGGGGCAGCTGGTAAGAGCTTCCAGAATGGTCAGCCTGGATGAGGATTTTATAAAGGATTGTGCCTATATACGGGAAATGTTTATACATAGAGGTTACCCAGTAACTTTCCTTGACCCGATAGTTCAGGAGGTAATGGACAAAAGACACAATAATGTGTACTTACCACTTCTGAAGACTAACACTAAAAACCCTATTGACGACAATGTTGCCAATCTGGCTGAAAAGAACCAGTGTGACCGGACAGTGAGTAATGTACTAAATAGTGGCCGATTTAACAATGATCTATCTACTGTTAAATTTATCACCACCTTCAGTATAACAAGCACCTTGTGTTCATCTATATTGAAGAAAAATTGGGACTTGTTTAAAATACAGCCTGAATTATATGAAAAATTAGGGGACCATCCTATGATAGTTTACAGGAAAGGGTTTAACATCAAAACCCTGTTGGAAAAGCATGACATACCTACAGTGAGATGTCCTGGCATGTATAAATGTCAGAACTGTAACTATTGTAAACACGTCCAGGAGGGCAATTCTTTTAGCCTGAATGGACAAAAATTTAAGTTAAGGAACAAATTTGATTGTAATACTACCTACATTACCTATTTATCCAGGTGTACATCCTGTCTAGCATTTTACATCGGTAAAACCGAAAGAAGACTACGTGAAAGGATGTACGAACACCTGCATGCCATTAGAAAGGGGAAACTCGAGAACGCACTTGCTAAACACACGGCGGCCTACCCAGACCATTGTTTTAGATTTATGGTAATTGACCATGTAAAAATTGACCCGAGAGGGGGTCCTAGAAATTTGAAACTGGAGGAATTGGAATTGAAATGGCAGGTGAAATTGAATGCATATAGCTTCCCAGGACTAAATGAGTCTTGTTCAATAGGAAGTCTATTAAAATTGAACAGCTTGAAGAGATGAAGGTCTTGTTACTTCATATTTTTTATGGTATTTGTTTTTGTGTACAACTTTACGACTTTTGTTATTTTAAACTAACGTCATTACAAATTTATAAATTACTAATTATGATATTTACGAGACTAGGTATGTCTAACTCAATATAAGCAACTCAATCTACTAAAATTTTTATTAAGTATATGTGTCATTTAGGAACTACATATACTTTTTAAATAATTTACATTATGGTAACACCATACATATAATTATTTTATGTCCCTATGGGAAGCTGAGAGTACCTGTAACATGTTGGATCGGATATTTGGAACTTAAATATTGTGTTTTAGTATGGACAACACTAAAACAATAAAACCATGGATATACACAACATATATGTTTTGAAAATGTTAGTTTTCTTTTTTAAATATACTATTATTATTATATACATTATTATATCTATTTACTTCTATACAATTACAATTATATTAAATATAAATATTTATACATTTTTTAAATCACTTTTTATAAATTGTGTTTAATTATGAACACGCTTCATGTAATTTAGAACAACTTTGGGTTCTTTGATGTTTTAACCTCATATACAATGACTTATGTAAGCTTCAAACCATGAACTAACAGTATAATACAACTAGGGTTATAAACTGTTGAAATTTCATTATTACTGTATGCTAAACTACTTATTTAAATGTTGCAACATTATTACACTGACTTTGTATTAATAAGTCGACTTGACTTATGCATTTGTGCTGTTTACATGTTTATAGGGATGTGATGTTTGCCACCACTCACGGTCATTGGGGCTTTAAAAAGTTTTTAAAACCTTCATTATTTTAAAGTGTACTAATTGAACTAATTGTATGACGTAAATGGATGTTTAGCCTTTATAACGGTTATGCTGCCAGTGGTTTTTGTTTCTGAAGAAGTCAGCTCATATGTGCTGACGAAAAGCGCTTTAAATAAATTTTCTCTTTTGACTGCCTTGTGTCGTTCACGGCTTGTTTTTGGTTTCTATGTTTGGTTTTGGATTCTACTTTACAGTAATAGAAATTACCTAGAGGGGCTGACAAAGGTTAAAGTATCGCAGAATAAGGGGTATCTGAGAGAACAAGAGGAAGAACAAATGCAGAGTACTAAAGGGGAAATAAGGGAGTATCTGGATAATATGCATGAGTTTAGGAAGATTGCAGTTAAGCAACTATTTTTTAATAGCTTCAGAGCACAAAAAAAGTTTTAGCACAATGACTTAGGCAACATAACAATGAAAGGGTTCTCGCTAAACCTGGGGAACCTATAACAAGAAAAGTAACCTGAAATCCTGAAGAGGTTTAAGAGATCTGCTGGAAATGTTATGAAGTTTGTATAAAGCAAGGAAATTTGGAAATCAAGAAAGAGTACAAATGGAAATATTTATGGAAGACTTAATTATGCCAAGGTTAGAGGTAGATGAGGCTCAACAGCTAACAGTTAAGATAGAAGGTGATGAGATAAAAATAGTGATGTATAATCAATCTTCAGGAAAGTCTTTAGGAACAGATGGCATTCCTGTGGAAGTCTGAAAATTAGGAGGGAAAAAGTGATAAAGATCTGGAAGATTTTAACAGTATTTTAAAAGGAGAGTAGTCACCAACATCTTGGAAGAAAGCTGTGGTGGTTGTTTTACCTACAGATGGCAAAGACTCTCTGGACCCAGCTTTATATAGATCCATTTCAATTTTAAACCATAATTGTAAAATGTTTATGTCTATACTAGCTAAAAGAATGCCAAAGGTGTTGCCACAATTGATAGATAGGGTTCAGTGAGGATTTGTGGATTGGAGGTAAACATTTGACAACATTAATAGAACAATGATGATCCAGAGGGAAGCAGAATGTAAAAATAATTCTGCTGTTGGTGGGTCTTGGTGCAGAGAAAACATTTGACAGACTAAGCTTTGAATGGAAGCATTTGCACTCCCTGATACAATACTAAAGTTAATTACAATGCTATATTAAGAATAGGAGGCAAGAATTAAAGTGGGGTCGTTCCTCTCAGATAAGCGTGTTTGAACAGAGAAACAAGGCAGGGGTGTTTTTTCCCTTTTGTTATTTACTTCATATTTAGAGTCATTAGCAAAGAAAATGGATTCAGAAATGCAAGGATATAATTGGAATGGTAATCAAGAAAAGTTGGCTTTATTTGCAGATCATGTTTTTGTACTTGATAATTTCATAAAAGAACATATCAGTATTGTGGAACATTTTCAACAGTTTTGAGTCTTTTTAGGATATAAAATTAATGAATATAAAAGAAAGGTTATAACCATAAATTTTGTACCCACTCACAAACTGGTACAGCAATACCCATATTTGGATAAGATGAAGTATTTAGGAGTGCGGGATAAAAAGGCTTCTGTTATGGCAGCTAGGGATGTGTGAGAAGGGACTAAACAAAAGATAATACAAAAATTGAGAAACTGGATACTCTTTTTATGTACATGAATACTAAGATACAAGCAGAGAAAATGTTTTTTAGTCCCATTAGTCTTGGATATGTGTCAGAAATACTTTATCAACCTGAGAAGTTGTGGACAATAATTATTAAAGAATTGAATAAATGTATCTAGGAAGAAAAGAGGGCAAGAGTTAAGTGGGATAAGCTGATCCTTCCAATAGAATAAGATGGTTTAGGTTTACCTGATTTGCCTTACCTACCAGGGCTTGGTCTCAGAGTACAGGCAAAGAGATAGGGATAGGGATAGACCTGCTCTGTTAGAGCTTGTAGTTGAATCTAGAAGAGAAGCATCTGTTAAAAAAGAGATAATTAGTAAGGCATGTAGCAAAGGGAAATACTGCCAGCAGAGCTAGCTGGAATTTTGTAAATAATTATATGTTATTTGTGAATATTAATATGATTTATAGAAATTAACAAAAGGAGATACTGCCAACCCAGCTATCTGGAATTTTGCAAATAATTCTGTGTCATTTGTGAATATTGATATGATTTATACAAAAGTATGTGTAAAGTACTGAGCTAAAATGTAATCACAGCATGCCCTATTGGAATAGAACAGGAATGTACCTGCACTATTGTGACTGTTTAGATGTATATGTTTAATGGAAGCTGGAACACAGGAGGTTAACTTAAAAAATTTCAGAGAAAATAGTTGAAATTTATATTGTTTTATAACCACATAATAAAATAGATGTTGTCTTTCAGTTTCAGTGCAACAGGATACATAATGTCTAGAACAAGCAGTTTTTGTATTGTCTAAGTATGGAGAAATGTAAATTATTTTACGACTTCCACCATTTGCTAAAAGCTCTGAGGGCTGTGTATTTTTTACAGGAAGATGATACATTATGGTAGTTTCTGACAGTGGGGGTTTAGCATGGGAGTTTAAGTCAGGTGACAAAAAGTGATGTCATCAAAGCTAACCCAGCAGCAATATTTGATATTAATTTAAGAACTCTCTCAGAGAGAGACTGTGCATTTTGTATCTTGTCTTTGACTTAGAAACATCCACTCACCACCTTCTGCACATGCCTTGCTGTAAGCAAGTTTTTAGGGCATAGTAACTCTTTTAGATTCAGATAAGAATATAGTAAAGTATAGCTTATATGTTTTCTTTATTTATTTAAGGCTGTCCTGCAATGTTGTTTTAAATATTTCCTGTGATTTTGAACTCTGAAGTCACTGTGAATACATATTTAATATTATCTTGTTCTTTTATTATTTATTATTAAATATATTTAAACCTTTCAATTGTGGCTGGTCTGTTTTGAGATATTTTAGCTCTTAGAGTACCTGCATATATATGCGGTGACATTGTGCAGGACACCGCTAATAGCCTTGGCCTGTGGTCAAACTACCATGTGGATTAATAGTAACATTTTACAGTAAGATTGGACACCCTGTGTTAAGAGCCTTAAAGTAGCTGATAAAAAGTGGCTGGTGGCAATTGGAACTACCTTATAGTCTGGGCAGAAGGGGGTAACCTGTGCCAGCCTTTCCCAGGTGTGTATGTGTGTGTGTGTGTGTGTGTGTGTGTGTGTGTGTGTGTGTGTGTGTGTGTGTGTGTGTGTGTGTGTGTGTGTGTATACTTGTAATCCTCCCAGTGTGTACATCCCCTACTGTTGCCAGTGGTGAGGATTGAGGCTCCCTAATCACTAGGCCATTGCAGGGGCATCACAGGGCATATAAAATATTGCATGATAACTATAAGAATTAATCAGAGGAGGTTAGAAAACAAGAAAACAGTGGGAGGACATAAGTCTGGCTCCCAAATATGCAACCAAGTCCAGAAGGCTTAGGATCTTTACTTGGAATTGTTTGCATGGATATTTTTATATCCCAAGCAGACATCAAAGAATTGTTCCTCAGGGAGCTACAAATGTTAGACGTGTGATGGAGAAAAAAAGAGATGACTAGGAACATGTGTATTAGGAGAGTTATGAGTTGGCAGATTTTAAAACTTCCCTACAGAGTACTCTGTCAAAAATATTGAGTTACCAAATGGCTGTAACTAAGGAAATGATTCCTTTGATACAGGATCTGAATTGCCTAGACATAGTAAGGCCTTATTAATTTAATTATTTTTGTCTGCCAAAAAAAGCAATTACTAGAAAATGGAAATCAAAATCTACACCAACTGTATTTGAGGTATCGAATATTATAAAAGAAATAAAACACTGTAAAAGGGATCTTTAGAAAAGGGAGGGAATAAATTAGATAGAAGTAAATGGAAATTGTGGGAGCAATGCATGTATAATAATGCTCAAGAGGAGGAAGAGTGAGGTTTTAGGAGAAATTCAGCAATGTTTGTAATGTTGGACTGATGACAGTAGCAAAGAAAATATATGTGATGTATATTGTATTTAAATGGAAACATTTTAAAATGGTCTGTTTTCTTTTCTTTTAATGTATGTTTCCCTGTGTCTTAAGTGGTAATGTAATAAAGGTGATTTAAAAAGATACCTATGTCCACCAAACTGGCTGAAGAGAAATTGGGAAGGTGATATCCATGATTCCAGGTCTTTTACTAGGGTGCTACAAAGGTGTGGTGTATGACGGTTAAAAGAGAGCAACTTAGTGTGCTTTTGGGCATAGGGATTAGGTCAGGCAATATAATACTATATTTTAGGGGCAGTGCTGTTCAATATACAAACTGTTTGTTCAAAAATCATCGAGTTACCAGGTACAGTATCAGAGGAAGTTCTATAGGAAAATGTTACCTTCTAGGTATCTGTTAATATGCAGGGCACCTCTGCAAGATGAGTACCTCTTCACAAACACATCAAATTTATACAGGCACTAAAAACAGTCTACCTGTGTGATCCCCAGCTCTACTCCCATTAGAACTAAGTCCCAGGCCTTCTTAATGTAAAATCATAATACAATTAGCCCAAAGTGAGCTCAAACAGGACAAATAAATTAGCTAGAAGCACTCACTTTTAAAATGACTACAATGCAGAGAAACCAGCAGCAAGATCAGTAAAAGCATGACCTTTTACAGTGATAAAGGGCAGAACAATATAATGCTTCAAAAATATAGCAGCAGTTCTCTTAAATATCTTATAAAAGTGCAAAAATCAAATTAAAGTACTTAGCTTTCCTAGGACTTGAACTACACAGAAGCCAAATGTTTGTGAACTGTGGATTTTTATACTCTGTTGCAGATTTTTTTACCATCGACAGATAATTATGTTGTGTTATTTAGGTCCACATACCTGCATAGTACATTTTCACAAAATTAACTATTCACTTTAGACCAAGTGGTAAATGCAAGTGTAGGCCACTATACAATGAAATATAATCAAAATGTTACCTCAAAACATTTCAGTGTTGACATCACAAGAAAATGATTTCCCGTATGTCCTGTTTTACAGTAGTTTTGCTTTTGTGTTAAGGTGCTATTTAATTACACTATCAAATTACATTTTCAGATAAAGCAGACTAGTGGTATAGAAGTTTGCATTCCTCTTTCACATTTTAGATGGTGAGCCCACCCCAGCACCACTTACTTGGGGGTAATTATTTCCCTGCATTATTATCCAAACTTAATCCCTGCTCACCCTCTGCCGATAACACTTGTGCAGAACACCTCAAAATTGCTGCTAATGCCATTGCATAACCAGTCTCCATCCTTATAAACAGGTTAATACTGGAATCTAGTATTGCTACAATCTGGAAAATATGCCATATTATCCCTCCCCAAAGGTAACAGTTCTACCCAAATAATTAACTTCAAACTCATTGCCATCATATCCCCCTCTAAAAATGTTGGAAAAAATGGGTCCATAAACTACTACTCCATTATCTCTTAAAGGAACAATTGCTAACCAATACTCAACATGGTTTTAGACTTGCGTATATACACAAGTACTGCCCTTCTGACCGTTACAGATAACATACATAAAGTCAGGAGTAGAGGTTAAATCATTTCTTCCTTATTGTTTGACCTATCAAAAGCTTTCAACACTGTGTCTCATAAAAACTCCTCCTACAACTGTCCACAGTGGGTTTTATAATTATCTGTCAGTGTTAACAGGCAGCCAAATGTAATGGTATCCTTTCTCTGTATCTACCCATCATTACAGGTGTCCCTTAAGGCTCTATCCTTAATCCTCTTCTATTTAATATCTCTAGAAACTATCTTCACATTTCTATACCACAACCATACCTTGTACAGTATGCAGGCAATCTAGAAAACTTACAAAAGGTTATATATAATGATTTAACTCCATTGAAAACTGATTTGTGACCACCAACTTCTTTTTAATTCAAAGAAAACCAAACTAATTTTATTTTTCCACAGATCACTTACCTATGAAAAACACAACTTTAAAATTACATCTCTAAGCAAGACGTTAATTCAGTTAGTGCCCCATACAAAACTGCTGGTGATTACAATAGATGGCAACCTCATATATAACATCCACATACCAAGTAATATAAAAAACTCAGAAAATTAGGAATGATATATAGAGCGAAAAAAATCCTTACAGGAGTCACTCTTGCCATTGCATACTTACACCACTCTCTATTGTATGGTTCTCCTATTTTGGAAACAAAACAGTGTAAGAAACTTCTCTGTGTGGAAGATTTTCAGTCCATGTATCTCTAGTTAATCACTGTATATTAATCAGATCAAACAATAATAGTAGAAGTTGCGAACTTAAACTTGTCTTAAGTAAAAAAAAAAATACAAAATATATAAAATTGTACAGAATTACTAAGTATTCAAAAGTAATCCAAGCAAGGATTTTTGAGTGGAAACAGACTGCCTGCCTTGTTTGGATTACTTTCAAATACTTAGTAATTCTGTACAATTTTATATATTTTTTATTATTTTTTTATTTACTTAAGACGAGTTTAAGTTCGCTACTTCTAATATTATTGTCTGATCTGATTAATATACAATGATTAACTAGAGACATATGGACTGAAAACCTTCCACACAGAGAAGTTTCTTACACTGTTTTGTTTTTGGACCCACTATGCTTGTTTAGTGGGTTGTTTTGAGACTTCGGGGATACCACAGTGATTACTTGTTTTTTTTTTTTTTTTGTTCTCCTATTTTGGCTAATCTTCAGGCCACACTAAAATCTAAACTAGATCAGTTTTACAACAAGGTACATAGATTTTCAACTAATGTTAGCAAAGCCAGATCATGGGTAACAAGGAACCTAGCAGGGTAATGGACAAGCCCCCCCCCCCCCGTGAACCATTCCATTGTCTCATTGTCCCATTACTTGTCTCTCTCTCTCTCTCCTAATTACCATAAACACTGTCCAAACCTGTCAGTGTGTGTACTGTTTTCTTCTTTACTTTTAAATTGATTACAAAGATGTGCATTTAATGTCACACTTTTATTTCAAATTTTATAGCACAAATATTGATGGCTGTTTGCTAAACAAGAACAGTTGCACATTGAAAACAGACTTAGTATGAGCAAGTAACATCTCTTAAAAACAGATTTAACACGAGCAGCAATAAACTTCTCTCCCCTTGAAGATCACATTCATTGAAAATGCTCCTGGCAGAGGCAGATTAAGTGTACCTTGGTCTCCGGGCTATTTTCAAACCATGGGCCCCCTGCATACATTTTTAGAACTGTTCCAATTTCAGAACATTTCAACCATAAAAGGCCATTCCAGATACTATTATAATCCTACAGTATCTGTACTCAGCATTTACAACTGCTAAATCAACCATACATATCACGTCTGATTTTGATAAAGATAGGTACAGAAAAGTGTTATAAGTTGTGTTGCACAAATTCACACTAGTCCTGCAAAGAGAAATTAATGACTTTTTGACTTTATCAGCTCAGCAGGGTCAGTCAGTTTTATCTACAAACATCCCTCAAACCCAACAGTTATAACTACATAGTTGAGTACATCCTTAAAAAGACATCTATGTCAAATTAATAATGATGATTAAAATCACATAATTCATATGCATTTCACACAAACACAATTGCCAAACATTCCTACTTAATTCACATACATGCATACTAGTCCTGCCAAGCCAGATTAAAGACTGTTTTAAAGTGAGAAGATAAGAGCATACAGTGTCATCCACAGAGTCCCCTCTCCCCCCACCAGCAGTTACAACCATTTTGTTGACTATGTAAACCCCTTACTGTTATGAAGAAAGAAGTGGCATGTACATTATTGATAGCTTTGGGTGAACTACATGATACTTTATAAAGATAAGTAGCATTATATTATAAGATCCATCCAGGTGTATCACAGTTTAAGTAAAAATTATTTATGAGAGCATAAGAAATAACCATCTCTGCAGAATTAAATGTTATATGAATAATTTGACATTAAAGAGAACTATTACTAATGAGACATTGCTGCTCACAAACAACTTTGCATTTCAGTGCTTTACCTACAACGTCACTGCCTGCTATCCTTAAAGAATAAATTACCTATGTTGCATTAAAATAATGCTGTGTTGGTGATATTGTCATAACATTTTGTTAATTAGACTGACTGCCATTTCCAACTGCATAGCTAATTGACAACAGGTTCATAGTTACTAGGTATGTAATCAAGGAGGCCATTACATCGTTTATCCCAAATTCCTAATTGTTCCAAAACACTGCCTGGTTAAGTGACTTGCTTGATGTCACACTGTATGTAAAGAAAGGCGGAAAGATTCAAACCCTGCACCCTTGCCACATGAAGCAGTTGATTAATAAGTCGAAGCTTTAGCCCTCCAAAACTTTCAGAGGACTGTAGAAATCCTTTACAATCTTATCTTGTAGAGTAGACTGTATCACAATAATATGTAACATTGACAAGTATCTGTGCCATAAAACTTTGTGAATGGTTCAGATAATTGTACATAGGTTTCAATCTGACAGCAATACACACACACACACACTCATTTCATTAAATCTGTACACATTACTGTTGTATCTGTTTTTTTTTTTTTTATGAAGGCATTCAAATTTGGATTGCTAATAATTCTATCTGCCATAAGTTGCACTATGTTAATCAGTTTCTCTTATAACATGTTATCAGTACTTTTCAGACTGGGATCTGCTAACTGTACTGTATAATGTGATTTGAAAATGAAAACAAAAAGAAACGTTGCCAAGGAAAACATAAGCTTTTGCTGCCACCTAATGGTTTATTGTGATTCTTCGGCTAAACAGACCCATGTTATGTGACTGGGAGCAGCCAGTCACTACTCCATGTTTCAAAACGGCTCACCTTTTAACAATTGGGTTTGTAAATGAATGAAAAAAGTTCTTATGTATATTCCTGTTAATTTATTGGTAGCTATGAGAAAATATACCAATTTGGGCATGCCTGCTGGCTGTTATATAACCTCAGAATTTTAAGCAAATAAAAATGAAGGCCCTGCGCTTGAAATGGCTAATCACTGTCTCTACAATTACTTTCCCTATATTGACATTTGTAGTTAATGCTGTGTGATATATTTTTAGGCAAAGCTTACTATTTAACAAGTAACAGCAATAGATGTAGTGTCAAAAGATAAAAACCTAACTTTATATTTATAAATAGCAATATAGCTTCATATTTTTGTTAGGTAGGATTCATTGAGGTGCAGCACCGTGACAACTGTCTGAGAGCGCATACCTAGACAGGTACCAAACACAATGCTAACAAGATATAGTTCTTTAACAGGGATCATTATGTGTCTCTAAATAACACAGAAATTGCAAGTCATTAGGTCTTCAGCCCGATGTATTTAACACTCAAGAGATGGTGGGGGATGGATCAGTGATAGGAACATACCTCTTAACTTATGTGCGCAAGAATTCTGGGCAAAGAAAAAATACTGTGAAGGACCAAGATCGAGGACATTTTTAAATACTACTCCATTTTTTTTTAATTTGTAAAACAACATTTTTTTTTATTAACCTGCTTTTTCAGAACAATAAGAATGCGAAATGTTAATTTCTGGCATTATTTACTGAGTGCAATCCTTTAGTGATTTACCAGAAAATAAAAAAAAAATACAAGGAACAGAGCATAATACAAGGTAAAATCTGCAACATTCTGCAAAATCCAGATTAACTGAGAAGTATGATGGGACATGTAACCCAGTCAATGACATGCAGGACAGTTTGTTTTGTGGTTGAGAAGAATGCATTTCTGAGACACCCTGCATGTTAGAGGCTGTTCAATATCCTACACTTAAAAGTTTTACAAAGGTCAAATCAGTAACCCATCATTGAAGATGGGAAGCTAAACTTTGGACAGAATGGTAGATTGGGCTGGAAACACAGCCATCTAGATGGCAAAGTGGGTATACAACCACAAGTTGACTTCTGATGACGTCCCCATTGATGGGATGAAAGCCGTCAGCTTTTATTTTACTTATGGATGAATACATTTTATTGTATTTTCACAAGTTCCACGTACTTGTAGCATAACTTTTTTTTTTAATTTTATTTAGAAGAGACACAGTGTGGAACCTCGGTTGTTGGGTTCTTTGGTATCATAGATTCCTGAGGTACTCTCATTCATTTGGGTCTTCTCAGTATGCACAAAGTGGTGTCTGACACCAACAGAAATGTCACAGTCAACACCTAACATACCATAATTTCACCAATCAAGAGTTGATTGAGACATTGTATGGGCCTTTGTAGACATATGTCACCCACATGAACAATAGATAGGAATGCATGGATTTCTCATATCTGTGGAGACCTAGGTATGCATATTTCTCTCTTTTCTACCTGCAGAGAAATTTCAGAGGATAACATTTCATAGGCCCTCACCTCTAGAATACTCAATGAGGTCTTTAACATAATGCTTCTACATGTGGAGCAGATGTAGTTTCTTGCACACCACAGAAAAGAGCCAACACCATCTGTGCCTTTCTATGACATTACCCACCTCCCTGTGGCACTGGATCCCATAGATTGCACATGCTTATCAATAAAGATCCAATCTGGTCCACAGTTCCAGAGGTTTGAGAATTAGAAGATCTACTCTTTTATGAACTGCCAGGTAGTGTGTGGCATGTAACTGATCACAACCAGCATGTCTGTACATAACCCAGGCAGTTTGCATTGTTCACACACTCAACTATATTGGCATTTCATGAATAATGAAATTACACAGGGCTGTGTAGTTGGATAAGACCAGGTGCCGTTGCTAATGTTCTGGTATACAAATACATGCTTAGAGTGTCCAAATGCAATAACCCCTCCTTCCCAAATCTGTATACTGTGCTGCAGGTAATGCTGGTTGGATACTCACTGCAGCTCTGTTTTATGATGCCTATACAGACCCAGAGGAATGTAACTGAACACCAGTATGACACCGCACATGTGCAAACCTGCAATACTGTAAACCATGTGTTCTGCCTGCTCAAAGCCTGCTTCTGCCACCTTAACACATCTTGGAGAGGGGGGAGAGATCCAATGTAAGTCTGCCAAAACCGCAGGATGTTTGTAGCATGTTGCATGCACCATAACATGCTGATGAGTAGACAACTTGTGTAGACCCAGGGTACTGGTACAACCAGGTTGTGCAACATCACTGTCCAATGAGAATGCAGTGGACAGCAGTAACCAGTAGCCAGACAAACACCTCACAGACCTTAACGGGTGAAGTACATTACATTGCAATTAAAGTGTCAATGTCTAGTCCAGACACTTGGGCTCTGATAAGCACACAGTAGCAATGTATTGTTACAGTATAAACATGGTGCATAAAGTGTTAATGCCAGGCTATCCGGGTCAGTGCATAGTCAAGCCACACTGTGAATTAAATATTAACATATTTACAACACAGAATGGAGGGTGGAGCATGTCATAGTCAACATCATATGCATGGATGGCTACAGACACAAAGACACATATGTGTTTCCACATACTGAGTGGTGTCCATTTTATCAGAGATGGAGACAGGGGTCTGGTAGTGGCAGGTACACAGTGTCATAGACAATTTCTTCCTATAATGGGGTGGGGTATCTCTATGCAGTTGTGGCCTGTGACCGCTATAATGACTTGTTCCATTAGGACTTGGGGCCAAGTCCTACAGAGACAGTGTTTGACTGCAGGAATGTGACCCTGATGGAGTCCACACATTAGGTATCCTGTACTGGAGGCTGACTACTGTGACCAAACATAACAAGAAGTAGCACACATCTGATTACTCTGTGCTGTTTAATGTCCCCTTACACAGCCACACCAAGAAATATCCTACCATGATGTTAGATAACACTTTCAATGTGGGCAGTAATGGTGGCACTATGAATCCTCTGCATTGGTCTTGCAAGACCAATGAACAGCATGCTCCGAGGCTCCATGTTATCACAGATGCCATGATATACTGTTCTATTCTGGCCAGGATTGCAGTGGTTTGTGCCTGGGTGATACTGAGGCTCATGTCTGGATCTATCCCAATGTTACCCACATGTCAGGGTCCAAGTGTGACATAGTAAGGCATCCAGCATGCTTCCAAAGCTGGAGCATGGTGGGTATAGTCACCTAAGCTGCAATGTGCTCATCTGCTACCACAGATGCTTAGGGAACATTATTGATTATCAGATCCTCCCTCATTGTAGATGATGAGCACTTTGGCTGTGTAGCCTCAGGTCTGTCTTTATTTACATCTACACCTACAACTTGTACTGTTCATGGATGACCGCCCATGATGAAGACAGACAGCGCCACTGTATCATCAGATTGTGACTCAGGTATCTGTGTCTCATTATCGTCATCATCATCATCAAATCCAGCATGGGTGCCAAAATTAGCTTGCTGTCCTGCACAGCCTCTATAGGTGTAACCATGGCAATGGTATGCATAGAGTGAGCATGAGTGGCATTGCAAAAACATGCCAACTTATCATTGCTGCCATCCAGCTATGGCTGGATATCTGGTGCTCCTCTAACTAATGCTTCCTCCACAGAGATGAACAGATGTGGGCCCATCCTCAAACCAGTATCCACTACTTCTGAGACTGTCATAGAAGCATTGCCCTCTTGCAAGGACAGCAAGACCTACTCTGGATCTTGGGGCTTGCTGTTCAGAGGTGGCCCCGTGCCTGTAGCTAATCTCTTTCAGCTGCTATGTAAAGTGCCTTTGACTTTGCATGGTGTAGCATGTCCATCATTATTATCTACAGGGATACATTTGTTCAGACTCTGCCATCCACCTCAATCTCCAGACATGCAAACACTAGTGAACACAATATCACAGGGCTATAGACTGTATAGTACAAGGATAAGTAGGATGATTGCTACAGAGAAAGGAGTAACCTAGTTATGCCATTCTATAACCACATGGACAACTGTGGAAGTGTGCTATCTGATATATTTAGGGGCACATATCCGAATACAGACACACCCCACACAGTGGAAAATATGTATTCCCTACATGGCTAATTAAATTTGTAAGAACCAGTATGTATGTCTGTGGTATGCCAGTCATTTCTGCTAAGAGCATACGGAGACATCATTGAAAACAGCAATGACACAGCCCTACTATAGCTATGTGTAGGCAGTTACAGTTAAAAATGTTGAAAGGACATTTAGTTTAAATGTTTTTTTGGTGGTGAAAAAACACAGAATGATCAAAATGCCAAAAGCTCATTTGACTGAGTGCTACAAATCATACCTCTCAACTGTACATATTTTCGCAGAAAGTCCAGATTTTTGCTTCATATTTTTGGTCCATTTCTCATAAAATTGTAGTTTTATGGCATATTAGTGGCAAATAATTAAAGATTGAATTGAAAATAATAACAGACATTTGAGTTTTAGACTTCATACCCTTCATAAAAGCTCATGATAATGCAAAACTTGTTATTCTGTCAACTTTCTAAGTTTGTAAGAGCAATATTTAAAAATTGTCCCTATTTTTGGGTGTTTGTCTAACTTTTATTTATGCCTTTGTCCATATTTCTTGCTCTAAGAGGTTTTAGGGTACGCTCCAAGTGTTTAAAACTCATTTTATAGTGTTTGTTTGATAGGATTATAAAATGGAATGTCTGATTGAAAAGGTTATAGTAGGTGTTGTGCATGTGAAAGATCACAGATTTTAGGATTAGGTAAAAGGATAGTTTTAGTGTTTTGCATGTTTGGTGTTGGGTGTGTGTGTTCTGCATCTTTTTGTCTTATGTAATGGTACTGCTAGGGGCAAAGCCCCCCAGGCCCACCTTATTCATGTGTGTTAACACTAAGCCTAACCCTGCCCCTAACCCTAACCCTAAACATTATATTATGAAAGACTCTTTCCCTAACAGTATCACTACAAAGACAACATTTTATTTAGATTTTATAGTAAGGGTTTATTATATTGGGCATTTTTAGGTGAACTGAGCTTTTCAATATTTTGTGATTCAATATTTTGTGTATTCAGTATTTTGTGGTTTCCACAAAATGGCGTACTGATTTTTTTTTCCGGCAAAATAAGCATTCAATCAAATGAACCATAATTGTGCAGGCATAGGACTGCTGTGTGCACCAGCGTAGGCCACCATGTTGATTAGACAGTCTATATCTTCATCATAATAGTGACAGGAATGTATAGGGACAGATTTTCCTGATATTGTCAGTTGTTGCTTGGACAATCTACAAATAGAAAACACATGAGGCAAACACTTCAGCCCTTTTCTATTGTGAATTCCAGTGGGAAAATTGTACATCCTTTTGAAGGCAAGACAAAATGGCTTACCACACATTTTCAGTTTGCCTTCTCAGAGCTGCCTATAGTTGCAGGAATTGCTTCCATGCTTCTATATACTGCAGTCTAGATTACAATATAACTGCAGAACTGTGCACGACCTAACATACAAAATGAGAAAGCACCTCTAAAACAACACAAGTTTGTTCTTGTTTCTAGGGCATGTTGTTAAATTAGGTCAAGCTGCACTGATGTCTGAATCTCTTTACTTTGTTGCTGTGTATCTGTGATTGAAAGTGCAGTTGCCTGCCTGTGCATACGCTTGCCCTCTCATGTCCATGACTTTATGCTGCAGACCTGGGCAAGTATACACTACCTGCAGTTCAGAAATCATGTTGTAAGTCAGTGAAAAGCGAGAATGATGTTCTGTAGAAAAGTGAACCAATTTCCACAGGAAATTTGGAAAATTGGTAGTTTCTGATAGTGCCCAGCAGGCAGTGCATGCACAGTGCATGATAAAGATCAAAATGTTGCTGTATCTTTACAATGACTGCCTATTAGATGCCTATGATAGTGCCTTCAAGAAAGTTAATGCTTGGTATGTTATAGCAGAGGTGTTGACCACAAACATGGACATCACCAAGGCAGAGAACAGCACAAGTATTATTTTGATGACCTGTAAAATAGGCCTTGCCATGAATTGTATAGAGGTGGATAACTATGTATGTTCCTGTTATGTTGATATATGTTTGAGGAGGTTGCTGGTACTGGCAAGTATTTATGAAAGGCAACTTAGAAAATATGTGTTTTTACTACTATTTGGACCTTCCATGTCATGAGGAAGTGGTGGTGACACTTTATATAATATGATTACTGCCATGTGCATTTCTGCAGGGACTTGTTCTGAGCTAGGGTAAGAGGATAGTTTTACTGTCATGGTACACCATTTCATGATGCATACACATTATGTGGTGTGTCCATAATATATAGTGCATGCATATTATGTGATGTGTCCATAATATACAGTGCATGCATATTATGTGGTATGTTTATAATATATGTAGTGCATGCACGCTCTGTGGTGTTTCCATAATATACAGTGCATGCACATTATGTGGTGTGTCCATAATATACAGTGCATGCACACTATGTGGTGTGTCCATAATATATATTGCATGCACACTATGTGGTGTGCCCATAATAGATAAAGCATGCACACTATTTATTTATTTATTTATTTATTTTACATTTGTTGACCGGGCTAGTCCAGCTGGATATATGTCCATTTTCAGTGGAGGCCCGGGGAGAAAAGCTCCAACGATATTACAGATAATTCACAGCAACAGTCAATATAAGGTCAAAAATAATAACACATTGAGTCAGAACATGTGATATACATGCAAGCAGGCATAGTCATCGCAGGAAATTACATAAACAAAGTTTAGTAGATATTTGCTATACAGATTCTAACAATAAAATTTTTTTTTTACATATGTCCATAGGATGTTGTGTGAGGAGGAGTTAAGGAGGAAAGGAAAAGAAAGGTTAATCTGGGTTGTTACAGGAACAGAGCCAGTGTTTATTGAGATGTGTTTCCAGCTGTTTTTAAAGAGTGGAAGACTAGTTAAAGATGAGATATCAGATGGCAGTTTGTTCCATATTTTTCCAACAGAGTTAGAAAAAGGCTATCACCTGCAGAGTTATTGGGTATGGTAATATTAGCCATTAGTTTGTTTGATGAACGAGGTGTTTCAAGTTATTATAAGGCGTAATGAGGTTAGAGAGAATTGGTGTTTTAGAAGGCTGGTATAGAATTTTGTGAGCAGTTAAGAGCTGTTGATAAATCAGCCTGTTAGGAAGTTCAAGCCAGCCAAGTTGTTTTAGGTTAAGACAGTGATGAGTTCTAAATAGGGATCCTGTGGCAAATCGAGCAATATTATGGTAAGATGTCGCAAGTTTCTTGAGGTTATTTTTAGAGAGATTGGTATAAATAGTAGAAGCATATAGAAGGGTAGAGATAAGGTGAGAACTAGCTAAGGTGGTCCGAGCTTCAGGTGTAAGGAATGGTTTGATTCTATAAAGGGAACCAATCTTTTTGTTTATTACTTTTATTGTGTTGTTAATATGAGAATCAAAACTGAGATTGTTGTCAATAGTTATTCCTAATAGTTTTGTAGTAGCATCAGGAGAAATTAGAGTGTTATCAGAGGAAGTAATAGAGAAATTAAGAGAGTTTGATTTGTGGGTAGGTGAGAACAATAGTAACTTTGTTTTCTTGGGGTTGAGGAGTAGGCAACGGTCAGAGAACCAGTGTTCAACAGTGGAAAAAGCTTCTTGGGTAAGTGACAGGAGTTCAGTCTGAGAGGAAGCAGTGCAGATTATAGTGGAATCATCTGCATATTGTATGCAGGTAGTGTTTGGAAAAGCTGACTGGAGGTCGTTAATAAATATAGAGAATAGGAGCGGGCCAAGGATAGACCCTTGAGGCACACCTATAGCTACAGGAAGGAGGTTAGATAATGAGTTTTCCAAAGTACTGCCTGCTGACGGTTTTCTAGGTAAGATGTAAACCAGGATAAGGAAGAAGGATGAATTGAAAGAGATTTTAGTATGTGCAGAAGGAGTTTATGATTAACCATGTCGAAAGCTTTTGAAAGATCTATGAAGATAGAAGATGATAGATTATTGTTGTTACGGTTATGGTTGATAGCATTAGTAAAGGAGAGTAATGCTGTAGTGGTACTGTGTGAAGGTCTAAATCCATGTTGACTGTTAGCTAGTAGGTTGTTATGGAGAAGATGATTAAGTAGTTGTTTATGGATACACTTTTCCATGATTTTGGCTATAGGTGATAGCAATGCTATGGGACTAAAATTAGAGAAGTCATTAGAATTGCCCCTTTGTGTAGTGGGATGATGTGAGATATCTTCCAAATGGAAGGAAAATTCCTTCCTTTATAGATCTGTTTATCAGGATTGAGATGGGATAGGCAATGGCTTTAGCTCCTAACTGCAGAAATTCTGCAGGAAGTTTGTCTGCAGAGGGTGTGGTGGGTTTCAGTTTATGGAGTAAGGATAAGATAAATGAAGTAGATACAGGTTGAAGGAGAAGGGGAAGAGAAGTGTGTAAAGTATGTGTGGGTAATTTAGAGATGTCAGGAGGTAGGTGATTTGCTAGAGTTTGTATAGTATTGGTGAAGAAAGAGTTGAAGTCATTAGCTATTTGTTTAGGATTGTTTGGATTAGAGTCCTGGGGATTTGGTGAGTGACTGGCCTGGGGATAGAAGATTATTAATACTAGCCCAAAATTTTTGGGTTCTTTTTTGTAGTTTGTTGTAGCTGAAAGTAATAGTTCTTTTGTCTGCAAGGATGGCTTTTTTTGTACTATTTCTAAGTTCTCTGAAATTCTGCTGGTCTGTTAGGTTCTTAGTGGAACGCCATTTATTCCAGGATTTATTTCTAAGAGTGATTTTTTTGCTTAGTATTGTTAGTTAGCCAGGGTGCTGTTTTAGCTTTGGTTCTAATAGTGCGACTTGGGGCATGGTTATCTAGTATGGATAGGAATGTAGAATTAAAGTATTCAACAGCATCATTAAGTGGAAGGTGTTTTAGTTGGGACCAATTACATTGTCTTAGTTCAGCAAGAAACTGATCAGAGTTGAATTGTTTTTTGATCGTAGTGTTTTGTAGGTGGTAGGTAAGGCTAGGTTTGATTTGTGCCTAATGATATAAGTTAGTGAGTGGTCACTTAGATCATCTGGAAGGGTGCCTAACTGATAGGTTTGTTGGGGATTATTAGTAAGAATCCAGTCTAGGATGGTTTCCTTATTGTTGGTTTTATTAGTTCTTGTAGGACTGCTAATGAGTTGTTTAAAGCCATATAGGTTTATGTGGGAGGTGGGGTTAGTACTGTTACAGGCAAACCAATTGATGTTAAAATCGCCTAAGACTAGTGTTTCCTGAGGGAGGTTGGTAGAGAGAAAATTGAGTATAGGTTCGAGAGTGTTGATATTGTTTCCAGGAGGGAGATATGCACATATGATATTTATGGCTTTAGAAGTATTGACTTGGACTATGTGGTGTGTCTGTAATATGTATCACATGCACACCATATAGTGTGTCCATAATATATAGCACATGTACACCATGTGATTTGCCTGTCTGTACTATACAGTCCATGCACACCATGTGGTGTGTCAATAATATATAGCGCACACATACCATGTGGTGTGACCATAATGTAGGGGGTGTGCACACCATGTGGTGTGTTCATAATACAGAGTATGTGCAGACTAGGTGGTATATCTGTAATATAGAGTGTGTGCACACAATGTGGTGTGTCCATAATATATAGCATGTGCACACTATGTGGTATGTTCATAATATATAGTGCATACACACTATATAGTATGTCCATCATTTATAGTGCATGCACACTATGTTGTGTGTCAATCATATGCAGTGCATGCACACTATGTGGTGTGTCCATAATATACAGTGCACACACACTATGTGGTGTGTCCATAATATATAAAACATGCACATTATGTGGTAGGTCCCTAATATGTAGCACATGTACATCATATAGTGTGTCCATAATATATAGTACAGGCACACCATGTGGTATGTCTGTCCATACTATATAGTGCATGCACAACATGTGGTGTGTCCTTAAAAGACAGTGCATGCACACCACGTGATGTGTAAATAATATATAGCACACACAAACCATGTGGTTTGTCTGTAATGTAGAGGGTGTGCACACCATGTGCTGTGTGCATAATATAGAGTGTGTGCAGACTAGGTTGTATATCTGTAATATAGAGTATGTGCACACCATGTGGTGTGTCCATAATATATAGTGTGTGCAAACTATGTATTGTGTCCATAATATACAGCGTGTGCACACTATTTGGCATGTCCATAATATATAGTGCATGCACACTATATGGTGTGTCCATCATATATAGTGCATGCACACTAAGTTAAATGCCAAAAAATGTATAGTCATACCCTTCGGGAAAAACAAGGTAACCCCAAGCTACCATATAGGTGGCAATCCACTAAGCACAGAAGAGGTTATCAGGGACCTGGGGACCCAGGTTGACAGTGGCCTTTCTTTTGACACTCACATTGCTAAAGTGGTTAGAAAAACCTTCTACATTGCCCACCTGATCATGAAGGGATTCACATCCAGATCAAGTGAGGTCATTGTTCCCCTGTACTCTTCACTTATCAGACCAATGATCAAGTACAATGCCCCATTCGGGATGTATCTCACCCGACACCTGCAGCAATTGGAGAGACCCCAAAAGTTCCTCACCAAAAGGATAAAGGGACTCCAAAATCTGTCATATGCTGCCAGACTGAAGAAACTCCAGCTCTATTCAGTCGCATACCGTCTGCTCAGAGGTGACCTGTGCCTGACATACAAGGCCATGTCCAACCCGGAATTAATGGACATGCTCCATCTCAAAAAATCCAAATCTACCAGATCCACTAGAGCAAGCGACTTAAACCTTAGCACGGATATAAATAGGACATGCTGGAGGGATAGATTTGTCACCCAGAGACTCCCTATGTTGTGGAATAAAATCCCGGTCCATGTGAGGCAGAGCACCTCACTGGCTCTGTTCAAGAGAAATCTTGACCGGTGGATGGGAGATTTTAGGTTTACCCCGGGAATCATCTCTGTGTCACTGCTGGACAGAGGCACAACAAAGTAATGGGCACAGTATTTTTTAACATAAGGGGTGGCGTAATTCACAAAAACTCTGGGCTAGGCTTATAAATGCCTTAGGGCAGATAGCCTAGTATAAACCTATGAACCTATGAACCTATGGTGTGCCCATCATATAGAGTGCATGCACACTATATGGTGTGTCCATCATATATAGTGCATGCACACTATGTGGTGTGTCAATCGTGTGCAGTACATGCACAATATGTTGTGTGTCCATAATATATAGTGCATACACATTATGTGGTGTGTCCATAATATACAGTGCATGCACACTATGTAGTGTGACACCATGTATAACTATGCTATTTTCTTCATATGTATAATATATGTTTATAGAGCACACAAGTACATGCTGCCTATCACACATTTAAGGGAGCATGTGTATATGACTGTCATTTGTACCTGTTCTAGCACCTTTCTTTGCAGTTATCACCATTCCCAAATATGCCCTTTCTCTTTCCACACAAGCAAAATGAGAAAGCATTCATTAATACATATACCCACAAAAGGCAGAGGAGGTTTGTAGCCACGTGTTCTAAATAGTTTCTACCATTGTCATTTATGACAAACTTCCCACTGCATATACTTACTGCATGTCTGAATGATAGATTTGTGCACCAGGTACCTCTATCATGTCGCACCTTTACTGAGGCTGAGGAACATTAGGGTGATGAGGCTGAATTTGCTCTGTCAGAGGGGAAGACTTGACCCCTCTCACTCGCAGGTAGCTGACTTGCATTACCTGAGGTGGCAGTTTTAGCAGGTGATGGAAGTAGCCTGGAAGACAGAGTAGTGAATATGAGTATGTCCAACATAGACATACTCCTGGAGCAGATTGCATCGGGCCAGCCCCTACCATCTGGTCACCACAGCAGTGTGGAATTCATGCTACCAGCCACCTTGACCAGCTCATGATGATAAATCCTGGTAACGTCCCTCTGGACTTGGGAGACAGATAGCATTCTGCTGCTGCTCATACACCACCCTGGACCCTCACAAGTGTTCTCCTTTGCTCTTGTGTTACACCTAATAACCTGTACATTGTCCTACCTTTCCATCACCATCTGTCTACCGACTGTTTGATCCATGCATCATGTCTCTCCAGCCTAGTGTGTATGCACTTCCACCCCTTTTTGTCTATGCTCTTGTGTGTGTGTTTGCGTGTGTGTGTGTGTGTGTGTGTGTGTGTGTGTGTGTGTGTGTGTGTGTGTGTGTGTGTGTGTGTGTGTGTGTGTGTGAGAGAGACTGTCTTTCTGCTCTAGCACACTAAACCAGCCCCTCTTTGCTACCATGGCTTCCCTTTCTTCCTTGTCTCCTTCCATCTCTCATATAAAGAAATAGTGAGGATGTACCCCTGAAAAAATGCTGCCCCCCTCCTGCCCAAGCCTATACACACACACATATCTATATATATATATATATATATATATATATATATATATATATGTGTGTGTGTGTGTGTGTGTGTGTGTATATATCTATATATATATATATATATGTATATATTGTTCTTTTTGTCTAACCCTCCTCTTGCTCTTCATCTTCTTCTACTTTCATATGCACACCCTTTCCACCTCTTGTATACAACTGACAGGTGGTCATATATGTGGTCACCATAGCACTGCAGCTGCATATCCTGTATAGCTGTATGACTTTCTGTGGCTCTTTGTGCTACCCTTGGAAAACCAAAACGGACCAGCACATATAGGATGTAAAATAATAATTTATTGTTTCAATAAATGTGTCAGCAATGGTAAAAACCATGCTGAATAAGCAAACCGGTTTCGGCTAATGTTAGCCTTTCTCAATGCCAAATATTCATGAAAATAAGTAACAAAACTCCACCATTTTGAAACCTACTTATAGTCCCTCTCTTAAAGAGGTATTGCCCAATTGTAAAAATGTCAAATGTTCACACCATATACAAATATCCTCATAATATGCAACATATGTTCTACAATCAAATAGAAATTTGAAAAAATACATATAGATATATCCCATCCAGAAAATCTGGCAGATATAAAACCTATGCTCCAAACATATAATATTTTATAACAAATGTAGCAAATATGACAACAAGCAAATAACCTGCCATTATAGCAATATATACATGGCTGAATATATTATATAATATTAATAAGACCACCCATGATACATATAATCAAAATACATATAGCATGGTTATTTGCATACAAAAAATTGAAAATGAACATATGTATAGAACCTAATGAGTTGGTTCTAATGTATTCAATCCTGGTCTAAAGAGCCCCCCTAACCTGACAATCCATTTGTTCTCCATGTCATTGAGTTTCTTATGCCATCCTGCTTTGAATTTTCGATGTAGAGTAATTCTGTCTATGATAATAAATGTAAACATAGCAGAAGAGTGTTCAAGGGTATGTTTATACAAAGCGTTGGTCATACGTTTATTCCTAATCGCACTCAGGTGTTCACAAACTCTAAATTTAACAGACCTAGAGGTCTGTCCCACATAAAATGCGGAGCAATTACACGTGGCCAAATATATAGCCCAATCAGAACTACAGTTTGCAAACATCCTGATATCAAAGACCCTAGATGTATTTCTACTAGAAAACTCACGAGTTTTAGGCATATGTTTACAAAATGAACAATGGCCACATGGAAAACTCCCCTTAAGTGTTTTTCCCTCTAAAGTGGTCTGTAATGAGTTATGTGACATATATCTCTTGTAATGAGATAGAAAAGAATTGAAATTTCTACCTCTGCGGTAAGCGAAAGAACATTGTTGAGGTAATATACGGTTCAGGATTTCATGTGAGCGTAGAATGTCCCAATGTTGGTTGATTATATCAACAAATCGATGAGTATTGGCCCCATATGTAGTAACTAACCTCAAAGTGGACTTGTTCCGTGATCCAGACGTGAACTCTTGTTTGGATTTGTATTGTAATAATTCAGACCGTGATAAATTGTTGACTGTCTTCAAAGATTTAGAAATAATATGTTTTTGATATCCACGATCAACAAATCTATTGACAAGGTCATCACAAAAATTAGAGCCATCCTCTGGAGAAGAACATATTCTTTTCATCCTCATAAACTGAGATTTGGGGATGTTGTGGATGATGTGGCGTGGATGACAGCTGTCCGCATGTAGCAGAGTGTTGTACTGAGGAAATTTCCTATAGACCGACGTGGCTAAAGTATGATCCTCAAGTCTGGTAACCAAAACATCCAAGAACACAATGCTACCATGTTCTATATTAGCTGAAAATCGAATTCCAAAACTGTTGTCATTTAGATAGTCCACAAAGTTGAAAAGTTGTTCCTTATTTCCACGCCACACCATCCAACAATCATCCAAATATCTTCTCCAAATATCTAAATGTGGCAAAAAAATATTGTGATGTGTATCATATATATATGTCGCCTCAAAATAACCCATGAACAGATCCGCATATATGGGGGCGAATGACTTCATTGCTGTGCCATTAATTTGCCAATAAACTTGGCCGTTGTAATGAAAAATGTTTTTACATAATACAAATTCTGTCAGTTTAGTCAAAAAATTATTAAATTCTGTAGAATATAGTTTAGACTTGTAAAGCCAGTATGAAACAGCTAAAATGCCTAATTCATGTGGTATGCTGGTATATAGTGAGGCTACATCAAGGGTACACAACCACCACGAGGATTCTAGTTGTGAGTCTTGAACAATATTAAGAAACTCAGTTGTATGCTGTATACGCGATCTAATATGTTTCAACAATGGTTTTAAATATGCAGTAAGGAAGGTCGATAGAGGTTCAGTTAAAGAACCACGCCCAGAAACAATGGGTCTGCCTGGGGGGTTTTTTGCATCCTTGTGAATTTTAGGTAACAGATACAGGTATTGGGGAATAGGTTCCTCCACCTGTAGTTCCTTAGCTACCTTTTCCGTAATCACCCCTTGAGTAATAGAAACTTCCAAAAACCTGTCTATTTCAGCCTTGAAACGTAAAGTAGGATCAACATCTAGCTGTTTGTAATAACTAGTGTCAGATAATTGCCGAAGAGCCTCATTGGTATAAGCTTGATAATCCATTACCACAATGGCACCTCCTTTGTCAGCCATCGTAATGACTAGCTGGTGATTGTTTTTGAGATCTAACAAGGCCTGTCTTTCCATGGGGGATAAATTACTAAATTGTGGTTGATATACATTAGCATAGTGTAACTCCTTCATGATACATTCCCTGAAAATAGAAACATGTTTGTTCATTGGAGCAACAAAAGTGGATTTTCTGAATCTAAATTCAGTTGATCTTTGCGAGTCCTTCTTGTCTGAAAAAAATATTTTCAGATTGAGTAATCTACAAAAATTGTTAACATCATTTAGTAAATCATGTTCAGAAACCACAGAACTAGGGACAAAGTTCAATCCTTTATTTAAAAGTGTAATCTGAACAGGAGAAAGAACAGTCGAAGAAATATTATGAACATTGTTAGTTATTGTATCATTTGTTTCAACAGATTCTGTAAAGTTGGGGTATTTGAACCTAGATATGTGTTTTCTGCCCCCCCTCCTCCTACCCTTTGATCTAAAGGGGGCATCTGTCTTCTTTTCGCCACTGGGGACGCCTGGCGTGAGGACACTTCTCCATCAGTGGTGGAAGAAGTTTCTTCCTCAGAAGTAAAATCTGAAGCAATATGTTGATGTCTGAGAATAGACCTGGGTCTTTTTTTATTATTACCCCTCTGAGTTGTTTTTGGTTCACTAAATCTAACTGTTTTCTGACTAATGAAAGGTTTCCCTTTTTCATAGTCCATAAGATCACGCTGAAATTTATTGATCTTTCTTTTCATCAATTGTTTTTCAAGAATAGACAAATCCTTAGCCAAATTGGAGACATGCTGGGAATAATACTGCTGCTTATTAAATTGTTCAGCCTCCAAGCACAAACATTGAATATCTGACAGATTAGTAGTGATTGTTCTGTCATAATATTTTAACAAACATCCTACAAAAAGCATGGAAGCTGAATGTTGTGCTTCAGCCCAATCTTTAGATAACTCATCATCAATATGTGCCACCAAAGGTTGTAGCCGTACCCTCAACCCCCTTGGTGTTATGTCCTTAGCTTGATAAGCCTTAAACAGCTTCATATGCCAAACATTAGTTCGTAGAATCCTCATCTGTCTCCCTAGTTTGGTAAATGTGTAGCTACATTTTTGTTCATCATTGGTTATAGAATCAGTCATATTTAAACTGGCATTAGTGGTCAGGCCAAACACCTCCAAATTATCCTTATCAGCTGCTAGTCCATGTAAGATATCGTTTAAATCCATATTGGAATAATTCAAAAAGCCAATAGGATACAAAAAAACAATACTATAGAATTTCTGAAACAGTCACAAACAGAAATAATAAAAATGCAATCTATTTCCTATTGAAAGAAATGTTCAATAGACATTTCTGGAATGTTGTGGTCAAAACACCAACACTACCTAGCTATATTAATAGAAACCCATATTGTTACATATAACAAAAGGTTAAATGGGTATCACAAGCTAGAATATGTTGACTGCAATGACATACGTCTCGAGACAACCAGTATCACAATGTTTGATAAATGAGGCCCAACCTCGAAATAATTCCGATGGACAATATAACTGGTTTGACACCGTAAAAAAGGCTGAAATAATAGTTATAGACCAGAACGACATTCGTCTCATCTGGTACTAATATAGCCTGTGTTGAACAAAACTGAAATGAGCCAGGTAAATAATTTTAAACCAGATCGACCTTCATCTCATCTGGTATTAAAAATGGCCAATGCTGCCCAACAATCAAATATATATCACCTTATTCAGATCTCAAAATATTGTAAATGTAGTGTTTAGCATATTTTGACCACACATAACCAAACCAATACAATTGTAATTCTTTGTCCAAATATTTTTCTGCTGAGGCTGTCCCAGAAAAAATAAGATCAGATAAGAAAATACTCTTATTAATAGAGAATAACTATAACCCAACTAATAATGCCAGTTAATGTCCAAAAAACAATATTGAACAATATTTTTACTTTAACCAGTATCCGGTTAAACCCAAAAAAAACTGGGTATATATAGTTCACTATGTAATGACCCCTGTCTAATAAAGGAATAATGTCACGGGCATACGAGCTCCAAATGAAAATATAGTCTAATTAGCCCTAAAAAAATCCGTGAACCTAAAAATATCACTAACCGACGCTAACCACTGTTCCAAAACAGCAAACCGATCGTAATGATCATTTTCAACCGCAACACGTTATTACAAGCATAATTTGAACCCATGCAACGGATTCTAAATAAAACTTGTAGTATAAATGATATACCCTCGTAACATATACTAAAGACCTAATACATCTGTAAATATCAGACTCCGAATGCTAAAAAAACTTTTATCCAAAAATGTAGCATTCATTATGAAAACATGTATTCAAAAACACAATATATTAGTATGAATTTGTCCATAACCAAAAGTCAAAATGTCCCTCAGGCCTGAAATGAATTGTTGGTGCACAATATCTGCAGTTGAAAAACACACATTTCGCTGACCCAGTCCCAAAATGAAATGCTATGAATATGTCCCGATACCAATGATGATATCCAATATTCAATGCTATAAATTTGGTCTGTAGATAAGGAACTGCAAAGTCATAAAGATGAAATGCCCTCAGAGTTTTAAACCGAAGTAGTCCACCACAGTACCTGATGAAAGTAAGCATACATTCCGATAGACTGTTCGTCCGAAACAAGAAAAAGGAGATTAGTGCCAAACTATAGTTTCCGAACACCAATCAACATATAAGGCGCCAAGTGAAACCATTAAATCTAAGCCGGTACCATGATCCAGGTCCCACTAGATGACTGAAGAAATGATACGAGCCCAAACGAATCCGACCAGACTCAGCAAAAAATGGATATGTCAGTGTTGAAGGGGTTCAAAAGCCAAAGTCACACAGAAATAAACCTCAAATATTCAAAGCGAATTAATCGTAATATCCAAAAGGAATGATGGAGAACACAACCATCCAGGTGTCCAGCGCGAAAAGGGAGATCAGCAAACCAAAAGTATCACGCGAGACGTAAGCAAGACCTCAGAAAACCAAAACGGACCAGCACATATAGGATGTAAAATAATAATTTATTGTTTCAATAAATGTGTCAGCAATGGTAAAAACCATGCTGAATAAGCAAACCGGTTTCGGCTAATGTTAGCCTTTCTCAATGCCAAATATTCATGAAAATAAGTAACAAAACTCCACCATTTTGAAACCTACTCTTTAAGAGAGGGACTATAAGTAGGTTTCAAAATGGTGGAGTTTTGTTACTTATTTTCATGAATATTTGGCATTGAGAAAGGCTAACATTAAAACTGTTTGCTTATTCAGCATGGTTTTTACCATTGCTGACACATTTATTGAAACAATAAATTATTATTTTACATCCTATATGTGCTGGTCCGTTTTGGTTTTCTGAGGTCTTGTCGCTTTTGGACCGTGCACGCCAGTCCTACGTGCGTGATACTTTTGGTTTGGTTGCAGTCGCAATTCTTCCTTTTCACGCTGGGGACGCCTGGATGGTTGTGTTTCTCCATCATTCCTCTCTTTTTGGATATTGCCAATTGGATTCCTTTGGATATTTGAGGTTTATTTCTGTATGACTTTGGCTTTTGAACCCCTTCAACACTGACATATCCATTTTTTGCTGAGTCTGGTTATGGATTCGCTTGGGCTCAGATCATTTCTTCAGTCATCTAGTGGGGCCTGGATCATGGATACCGGCTTAGATTTAATGGTTTCACTTGGCGGCCTTATATGTTGATTGGATTGTTCGGAAACTATAGTTTGGCACTAATCTCCTTTTTCTTGTTTCGGACGAACAGTCTATCGGAATGTATGCTTACTTTCATCAGGTACTGTGGTGAACTACTTCAGTTTAAAACTCTGAGGGGCATTTCATCTTTATGACTTTTTGCAGTTCCTTATCTACAGACCAAATTTATAGTATTGAATATTGGATATCATCATTGGTATCGGGACATATTCATAGCATTTCATTTTGGGACTGGGTCATGTAAAATGTGTGTTTTTCAACTGGAGATATTGTGCAACAACAATTCATTTCAGAATTTTGAGGGACGGCTGCCATTTTGACTTTTTTGGTTATGGACAAATTCATACTAATATATTGTGTTTTTGAATACATGTTTTTCATAATGAATGTTATATTTTTGGATAAAAGGTTTTTTTAGCATTCGGGGTCTGATATTTACAGATGTATTAGGTCTTTAGTATATGTTACGAGGGTATATCATTTATACTACAAGTTTTATTTAGAATCCGTTGCATGGGTTCAAATTGCGTTTTGTAATAACGTGTTGCGGTTGGGGGAAATGATCATTACGATCGGTTTGCTGTTTTGGAACAGTGGTTAGGGTCGGTTAGTGATATTTTTAGGTTCATGGATTTTTTAGGGCTAATTAGACTATATTTTCATTTGGAGCTCGTATGCCCGTGACATTATTCCTTTATTAGACAGGGGTTATTACATAGTGAACTATATATACCCAGTTTTTTTGGGTTTAACCGGATATTGGTTAAAGTAAAAATATTGTTCAATATTGTTTTTTGGACATTAACTGGCATTATTGGTTGGGTTATAGTTATTCTCTATTAATAAGAGAATTTTTCTTATCTGATCTTATTTTTTCTGGGACAGCCTCAGCAGAAAAATATTTGGACAAAGAATTACAATTGTATTGGTTTGGTTATGTGTGGTCAAAATATGCTAAACACTACATTTACAATATTTTGAGATCTGAATAAGGTATTTGATTGTTGGGCAGCATTGGCCATTTTTAATACCAGATGAGATGAAGGTCGATCTGGTTTAAAATTATTTACCTGGCTCATTTCAGTTTTGTTCAACACAGGCTATATTAGTACCAGATGAGACGAATGTCGTTCTGGTCTATAACTATTATTTCAGCCTTTTTTACGGTGTCAAACCAGTTATATTGTCCATCAGGGAATTATTTCCCTTTTTTTGAGGTTGGGCCTCATTTATCAAACATTGTGATACTGGTTGTCTCGAGACGTATGTCATTGCAGTCAACATATTCTAGCTTGTGATACCCATTTAACCTTTTGTTATATGTAACAATATGGGTTTCTATTAATATAGCTAGGTAGTGTTGGTGTTTTGACCACAACATTCCAGAAATGTCTATTGAACATTTCTTTCAATAGGAAATAGATTGCATTTTTATTATTTCTGTTTGTGACTGTTTCAGAAATTCTATAGTATTGTGTTTTTTTGTATCCTATTGGCTTTTTGAATTATTCCAATATGGATTTAAACGATATCTTACATGGACTAGCAGCTGATAAGGATAATTTGGAGGTGTTTGGCCTGACCACTAATGCCAGTTTAAATATGACTGATTCTATAACTAATGATGAACAAAAATGTAGCTACACATTTACCAAACTAGGGAGACAGATGAGGATTCTAATAACTAATGTTTGGCATATGAAGCTGTTTAAGGCTTATCAAGCTAAGGACATAACACCAAGGGGTTGAGGGTACTACAACCTTTGGTGGCACATATTGATGATGAGTTATCTAAAGATTGGGCTGAAGCACAACATTCAGCTTCCATGCTTTTTGTAGGATGTTTGTTAAAATATTATGACAGAACAATCACTACTAATCTGTCAGATATTCAATGTTTGTGCTTGGAGGCTGAACAATTTAATAAGCAGCAGTATTATTCCCAGCATGTCTCCAATTTGGCTAAGGATTTGTCTATTCTTGAAAAACAATTGATGAAAAGAAAGATCAATAAATTTCAGCGTGATCTTATGGACTATGAAAAAGGGAAACCTTTCATTAGTCAGAAAACAGTTAGATTTAGTGAACCAAAAACAACTCAGAGGGGTAATAATAAAAAAAGACCCAGGTCTATTCTCAGACATCAACATATTGCTTCAGATTTTACTTCTGAGGAAGAAACTTCTTCCACCACTGATGGAGAAGTGTCCTCACGCCAGGCGTCCCCAGTGGCGAAAAGAAGACAGATGCCCCCTTTAGATCAAAGGGTAGGAGGGGGGGGGGGCAGAAAACACATATCTAGGTTCAAATACCCCAACTTTACAGAATCTGTTGAAACAAATGATACAATAACTAACAATGTCCATAATATTTCTTCGACTGTTCTTTCTCCTGTTCAGATTACACTTTTAAATAAAGGATTGAACTTTGTCCCTAGTTCTGTGGTTTCTGAACATGATTTACTAAATGATGTTAACAATTTTTGTAGATTACTCAATCTGAAAATATTTTTTTCAGACAAGAAGGACTCGCAAAGATCAACTGAATTTAGATTCAGAAAATCCACTTTTGTTGCTCCAATGAACAAACATGTTTCTATTTTCAGGGAATGTATCATGAAGGAGTTACACTATGCTAATGTATATCAACCACAATTTAGTAATTTATCCCCCATGGAAAGACAGGCCTTGTTAGATCTCAAAAACAATCACCAGCTAGTCATTACGATGGCTGACAAAGGAGGTGCCATTGTGGTAATGGATTATCAAGCTTATACCAATGAGGCTCTTCGACAATTATCTGACACTAGTTATTACAAACAGCTAGATGTTGATCCTACTTTACGTTTCAAGGCTGAAATAGACAGGTTTTTGGAAGTTTCTATTACTCAAGGTGATTACGGAAAAGGTAGCTAAGGAACTACAGGTGGAGGAACCTATTCCCCAATACCTGTATCTGTTACCTAAAATTCACAAGGATGCAAAAAACCCCCCAGGCAGACCCATTGTTTCTGGGCGTGGTTCTTTAACTGAACCTCTATCGACCTTCCTTACTGCATATTTAAAACCATTGTTGAAACATATTAGATCGTATACAGGATACAACTGAGTTTCTTAATATTGTTCAAGACTCACAACTAGAATCCTCGTGGTGGTTGTGTACCCTTGATGTAGCCTCACTATATACCAGCATACCACATGAATTAGGCATTTTAGCTGTTTCATACTGGCTTTACAAGTCTAAACTATATTCTACAGAATTTAATAATTTTTTGACTAAACTGACAGAATTTGTATTATGTAAAAACATTTTTCATTACAACGGCCAAGTTTATTGGCAAATTAATGGCACAGCAATGGGGGCGTCATTCGCCCCCATATATGCGGATCTGTTCATGGGTTATTTTGAGGCGACATATATATATGATACACATCACAATATTTTTTTGCCACATTTAGATATTTGGAGAAGATATTTGGATGATTGTTGGATGGTGTATGGAAATAAGGAACAACTTTTCAACTTTGTGGACTATCTAAATGACAACAGTTTTGGAATTCGATTTTCAGCTAATATAGAACATGGTAGCATTGTGTTCTTGGATGTTTTGGTTACCAGACTTGAGGATCATACTTTAGCCACGGGTCTATAGGAAATTTCCTCAGTACAACACTCTGCTACATGCGGACAGCTGTCATCCACGCACATCATCCACAACATCCCCAAATCTCAGTTTATGAGGATGAAAAGAATATGTTCTTCTCCAGAGGATGGCTCTAATTTTTGTGATGACCTTGTCAATAGATTTGTTGATCGTGGATATCAAAAACATATTATTTCTAAATCTTTGAAGACAGTCAACAATTTATCACGGTCTGAATTATTACAATACAAATCCAAACAAGAGTTCATGTCTGGATCACGGAACAAGTCCACTTTGAGGTTAGTTACTACATATGGGGCCAATACTCATCGATTTGTTGATATAATCACCCAACATTGGGACATTCTACGCTCACATGAAATCCTGAACCGTATATTACCTCAACAATGTTCTTTCTCTTACCGCAGAGGTAGAAATTTCAATTCTTTTCTATCTCATTACAAGAGATATATGTCACATAACTCATTACAGACCACTTTAGAGGGAAAAACACTTAAGGGGAGTTTTCCATGTGGCCATTGTTCATTTTGTAAACACATGCCTAAAACTCGTGAGTTTTCTAGTAGAAATACATCTAGGGTCTTTGATATCAGGATGTTTGCAAATTGTAGTTCTGATTGGGCTATATATTTGGCCACGTGTAATTGCTACGACATTTATGTGGGACAGACCTCTAGGTCTGTTAAATTTAGAGTTTGTGAACACCTGAGTGCGATTAGGAATAAACGTATGACCAACGCTTTGTATAAACATACCCTTGAACATTCTTCTGCTATGTTTACATTTATTATCATAGACAGAATTACTCTACATCGAAAATTCAAAGCAGGATGGCATAAGAAACTCAATGACATGGAGAACAAATGGATTGTCAGGTTAGGGGGGCTCTTTAGACCAGGATTGAATACATTAGAACCAACTCATTAGGTTCTATACATATGTTCATTTTCAATTTTTTGTATGCAAATAACCATGCTATATGTATTTTGATTATATGTATCATGGGTGGTCTTATTAATATTATATAATATATTCCAGCCATGTATATATTGCTATAATGGCAGGTTATTTGCTTGTTGTCATATTTGCTACATTTGTTATAAAATATTATATGTTTGGAGCATAGGTTTTATATCTGCCAGATTTTCTGGATGGGATATATCTATATGTATTTTTTCAAATTTCTATTTGATTGTAGAACATATGTTGCATATTATGAGGATATTTGTATATGGTGTGAACATTTGACATTTTTACAATTGGGCAATACCTCTTTAAGAGAGGGACTATAAGTAGGTTTCAAAATGGTGGAGTTTTGTTACTTATTTTCATGAATATTTGGCATTGAGAAAGGCTAACATTAGCCGAAACCGGTTTGCTTATTCAGCATGGTTTTTACCATTGCTGACACATTTATTGAAACAATAAATTATTATTTTACATCCTATATGTGCTGGTCCGTTTTGGTTTTCTGAGGTCTTGTCGCTTTTGGACCGTGCACGCCAGTCCTACGTGCGTGATACTTTTGGTTTGGTTGCAGTCGCAATTCTCTCTTTGTGCTACCCTGCCATGGAACATGCTGAAACAGGTAGCCTCACTAATATCTGTAATGCTTTATATTTGAGACATATTGGTGTTTTAGTTCATGTTTTCAGTTCTCAAAAGGTCATGTAATGTACTTCAGGTTATGGGATTCACTGCATGGATAGACTACTTGTTTATCAATGCATGGATGTCTTTAGTTGCATAGTCGTGACATTGCTCATTCCTACCCTGCAGTCCATGTAGCCACACATAAGTGCTGCATGACCCAATGTCTTTGTTTAATGCCTGCCTATATTGCTGTGCAGTGGATCCTAGCTGTACAAGGCTTGAGTACAGTGTATCTTTATGACTCCAAACCTGGTTCTTTTGGCATCTATCATACTTTGACAACAACACAAGTTAAATCTGATATATAATGTTTATAGTTAAGATAATACACATATTGAGATACAGCAGGTTGGACTTTAGTCAGTGGAAATGGAAAAAAAATCCAAATGCCATTGTTTAAAAATATGATAAAATACACAAAGTAGAGTTACTGATGACTGATTTACTTAAAAAATATAGACCACATCCATCTGACCTTGCAGGATATTATTAACTTAAAGAATGAGATCATCAGGCTGGAAAAACACTTACGTACTCATCAAGGTTGTCTTTTCAAGGTACTTCTTCTTCGAAACCAGAGACTCTTTTGGGTTGGGACTGCGATGCCTTCGAGGTGATGAGGAGCATGCTGTCTGCTGAGACAGCTCCACCCTCAGCTCCATTGGCTCCTTTGCTTTCAGTGCCAGTGTCCACCTCCGAACCTCCCCTCTGCCCCAAGCATAGGAAACCCATGCTGCAGGACACCCTATTGGGTAATCCCACATCTTCCAAAACCTTCCCTGAGCATCCCTTGGAGGAGGTCCCTCAGAAGAGGATATGCAAGAGGAAGCATGTGAACTCCCCTGAGTCCTTGACATCAGACACAGACTTGGATGATTCAGAAGGGTCTTCCAGTGAAGATGTCTCTTTTTCAGACATCTTGGAAATCCTTAGACAGAGGGGTGACTGGAAGTCCCTTGCCCCTTCTGAAGATGAGTCAGCGTACCTAATTGCATTTGGTTCCCGACCCTCCACCTCTTGGGTATCTCCTCTTTTTGACCCACTATTGCACGTAGTGAGTCGAAAGGCATGGAGTTCTCCAGACACAATGGAACCAGTTCCACGGAGGCCCAATAAATTCATAACAGCCCTTGAAGACAGACTCTTCTTATCCAAAGGTGATTCCGTTGATGCTATGGTGGTGGCAGCAGCTACCAAAAAGGAATTAGTGGAAACTTCTTCATCTGTCCATCCACCGAATAAAGAGTCTCATACGATGGACAGATACAGGAAGCGGATGTTTTCTTCAGTGACCTTTACACTCAGGTCGCTAAACTATTTCTCCCACATTACAAGGCTTCAAAGGGATCTCCTCAAAGAGTTAGGAGATGCCTTACAGGATCTTACAGCTGCAGGAGCCTCGGACAAGGCGTCTTCTCAGCTTGCAACCTTGACTTCAGTGGTTAGCTCCTCCATGCGGCTAATTTTTTATGCAGCCAATGGGGCAAGCAGGGTGGCAGGTACAGGAGTAGCTCCTGTATATGCCTTTGTCATTTTGCAGAGCCCTTCAAGTCTCCCTTTACCAATGCCCCCTTTGACAGCTCGTCCTTGTTTGGGCCTCAGGTAAATGAGACTCTTACCAGGTGTGAACAGGATGGCAAAGCTCTCTCTGCAGTGGGAGTACATTTTTCTGCTCCATCTAGGCCTTATCCTAAAGGCCAGAAGAGTGGAAAAATGTGCTTCCGGAAATCTCAGGGAGCTTCGCCTGACACACATGGAGATTTTTCCCCCAGGAGCAGAGGAGGAAATAACAACGGAAGATGGCAATCTCACAGTGGGGAGGGTCTGCAGAATCAGGGCGACAGAGATACCTTCTCTGATAGGTCCTTCCAGCACTCCTGAAGGGAGACCCAATTGGCCAACTCCAGAGACAGTTGGGGGGAGATCATCCTTGTACCCAAAAGCCTGGCAGACAATCACAGAAGATACATGGGTACTATCGATAATATCTGGAGGTTACAATATCCCCTTCTCTCAACTTCCCCTGTCAAAAAGACAACACTCTATGCCAAATGTTTCACCCAGTCTTCAGTATCAAGCAAACCTAGAGGTTCAAAGGTTGCTAAGAAAAAGAGTTATCCAGGAAGTCCTCACTGACCAAATCGGATCCAGAACTTACTTAAGGTTCTTTTTGGTTCCAAAGAAAACAGGGGACTGGAGACCCATATTGGATCACAGCAGGCTGAACAAATCAGTCACAAAAAAAGTTCCAGATGGTAACACTGCAGCCCATTCTTTCCTTTCTGGGACAGGACAATTGGATGTGCTCTATCTATCTCCAAGATGCATACTACCACATAAAAATGGACAGATGGTCAAGGAGATATTTATGCTTCCGGCTGGGAGCCGGTCATCATCAGTTTAGAGCTCTGCCCTTTGGTCTCACCACAATTGGCCCTTTGGTCTCACCAAATGCATGGCAGTAGTTATGGCTCACCTGAGGAATCTAGGATTCTGGTTGTTTCCATATCTAGACAGGCTCCTTACTGCCACCACTGAGCATCAACTAATCAAGGCAAGGGAATCCACAATTTACTCTTGTTCTCAACTAGGGATCACCATAAGTTATGAAAAGTCTGCCTTCTTGCCTTGTCAATATATTACCTTTATAGGGGCAGATTTAGACACAAGGGCCATGATAGCAAAGCTGCCTCAAGAAAGAGTATTAATGATCCGTCGCCAAGTTGCAATGCTGTTCACACAAAAGAGGATTCAGGCAAAATTTGTTCTCAAGGTCCTGGGTTCTATGGCAGCGGCAATCACTCTGGTCCCTATGGCTCGCTTCCACATGAGAATTCTACAGTTGTTCCTATTTGCACAATGGTCATTCCAGGATTTACCCATGTCACATCAGATTCTGATCATGGAATCCTGCAAAAGGGATCTGGAGTGGTGGCTTCACTCCCCTATGGTAACAATGGGCAGGCTGGTACAGTCTCAAAGGTAACTCTATCTAAGTAGCTTTCAGACGCTATAAAACATGTCTATGATTTGCGTAAACAAAAAACTTCCATGGAAAATTAAAGGGCACGCAACAAGGGACTTGTCAACCTCTACTGCTTTTCAGGCCAGACTGCCTTTGGATTCGATCTGTGCAGCAGCTACATGAGCTAATCCTCATACCTTTATCACTCATTACAAAGTTGTTGTGGCCCCCCGAAACAGGGCATCCTTTGGTTCCATGGTCCTGAAATGTTTTTTTCCAGTGAGCCACCCAAGAATTAGGTGCTGGGGACGCTGTCCCAAACAGCAAGAATAAAGGTGAGATATGGACAAAACATAAAGAAGTTATGTACTCACCATAATGTTCCATGTTTGTTGTCCTTGATATTGCCTTCCTTCTTGCATCCCACCCTCCTTCCCCCTTCCTGGAGGATCAGGAGGAATCCCTTGTTTTTATTGGTTATACTGGCTGGGTTTCCTTTTTACCATACCTTTTGGTTAGTCCTACTCTCCCCTTCTTACTCTTACGGAGGGGTTACACCTTTATATGCAGGTGTCATCTGTTATGTAGAACAGAGTATATCTTTTTTCTATTTGTATGGTCTAGTACTGGGTTATCACAAACAAGATCTGGGTAACTACCGCTAGGCATACTTGGATAGGGGCTAGCCATGAGCCAGTAAAAGCTCTTGAGCTATAGTATATGGCTGAGTCAGAGCCGAAGGTCAGCTCCAGACCCAAACAGTAAGAAGGAAGGTGAGATCAAGGACAACAAACATGGAACATTATGGTGAGTACATAACCTCTTTTTTGCCTCTCTCCTAAACAACAAGTGCAGCAGTTACTTTGCCCTAATCCCCCCTACTGGGAAAGTCACTGAGAGACGCTCTTCTCCACAATCCCCCCCCAGACTACTATGTGCCTTTCCCCTGATACCTCTAATTCCAAAATTTTTACAGAAAGAAATCAGGTTGAAGAGCAAATTTATCCTCATTGCATATTATTGGACTCGGCAGATATGGTTCCTCTTTCTTTGGCCTTATCTGATTCAATGACCATGGATTCTGGATGCGGCTCCAGATCTTCTGTCACATCCAGATGGACTAGTCCATCCAGACATTCTGAACCTCAAGTTGACAGCATGGTTCCTCTAGTTCCTAGTTGCTAGGTGTCTTAACCTTTCTTCCTCGGTATGCAACATTCTCTTAGAATCTCATAAGGCTTCCTTCCCCCGGGGACTTTATACTATTAAATGGAAGTAATTTACCTTTTGTCCTCATGATAAAGATATTGATCCATTCTCTGCTTCTATCAAAAATATTTTAGATTTCTTGGCTTCTCTTATCAATGCAGGAGCTTCCCCTTTTACCATCAGGATTCAACTAGCAGCAATTTCAAACTTCCATGATGGCTTGGGAGAGCGTTTCTTGACTTCCCATAAACTTTGTAAAACATTTTTTTATGAAGCACACTACTGCTAAAAACCCCTTTCAAATACCCTACTCCTCCTTGGGACCTAAGCCCTGTGTTGCAAACCATCACATGTCCTCCCTTTGAACAATATGCAGACTGTGATTTAAAGATTTTTGACCTGGAAAACATTGTTTTTTAGTGGCTATAACCTATGCTAGAAGAATTTCAGAAATTCAGGTGCTATCTTGCAAACCACCTTACTTGATTTTTCCTAAAGATAGAGTTATCTTATGAACAAATCCAACCTTTCTACCTAAAGTGGTGTCAAAGACTAATAACAATCAGCCTATTCATTTGCTGGTATTCTTTCAAACTTTTCGAACAGAAGTGAATACCTCTTAAATTAACCAGATGTTCACAAACAATTGTGCCTTTATCTTCACAGAACTAAAGACATCAGAAAATCTGACCAGCTTTTCGTGCCCTTTTCAAGTACTAATCTTGGTAAACCTGTTAGCAAAGTGACTCTAGCCAGATGGCTCAAGTATTGCATTTCTTTTATTTATAACAAAAATAACATTGCCTTGCCAAAACCTATGAAGGCACAGTCTACAAGATCTGTTGCTACCTCAGCAGTGTTTCATTCTAGAGCTTCAATGGATGATATATGTGCAGCGGCTACTTGGGCTTCTCCCCATACCTTTATTACTCATTACATAGGGGAAGAGCATCCGTTGGTTCAATGGTGCGCTGGAATTTCCTTCCATGAGTGCATCCAAGATCTAAGGTAGTTGTGGACTCTGTCCCATGTGTCAAGGATAAAATGAAAATTAACAACATCAGATAAAGAAGTTATGTACTTACCATAACATTCCATCTGTGTTGTCCATCTTCATTTATCCTTAACTACCTTCTCTTCATCCCCCGGCCTTTAGTGATTTTTTGGTTGGACAGTTTCAAAGTGATTATGGAACATATTGAAGCATAGCAGATATGGTTTCCATTAAGGCTTCTGCATTGTTTCTAATCTGCAAACTCAATATGAGGGAAATGGGGTAAAGGGACTGTGGGTAAGGATGAAGCTCAAGAGGTTTTGGCCTCCACAAGCTGTAGTAACAGCCAAGTCAGTTCTGATATTCTGAACCGGACCTATGTGTCAACGATAAATGAAGACGGACAACACAGATGGAACATTATGGTAAGTACCTAATTTTTTTTATACATTCTAGTTTGCAGAGATGATACTATATAGAACAATTCAGTGATAAATGGCATTCATTATCAGACACAGTGGAGTAAACGTGTTTACACACTGAAGGTATATCAAAATGCAAGCATATAGCGGGATTAAATATTGTTTCAGCATCCTGAGCAGAAGTAACATAGAAACTAATAAGTGGTGATCAGAGTTCTGAACTATTAGTGCTCACAACAAAGTGGAGTCTGATGGAACATGAAGCAGTAGAGGAATTAAAAAGTCAAAGAGAGACTTGGTACAGATTGATGCACTTACAGAGATATTCTATAGATGTGAAAGAGTAGAGGTAGATACAAGTCTTTTATGTCCCCCACCTTCACCCCCACAGTCATCCTGTCATCAGCCATGTCCCAGAGCCCCATCTTTGTCTTCTGCAACCAATATCCCTGTCTCATGACTGGCAAACCCCTTTGACTAGGCCCCAGTAAGCAAGGAACGTCTTGTGAAAATTCATGAAGTCAGTGGGGAGGAGATCAGGGTGACTTGGTACTGCAAGTTATAGCCCTATTTTACTCTTTAGTACAATCAGAATTTAATCCAATGCTGTACTGGTGCATCTCAGTTTCTCCAGCCTGTTTCCTCAAACAGATTTCATTCTATATACCCTGTTAAAGTAGGGTCAAAATCCCCCTCCCTCAGCTCTTGCCTATGCGGGGAGCTTAGCCTCCTGAATCTCCTTAACAAATATAACCCAATTTGAGATTAATCATCTTTTGGGTAAGTTAAAAATATTACAGATTCAAACTTTCTTGACTGAACAGGTTTGTGAGGTCAGCAGTTACAAAATAAAACAATTAAAGACACATAATAAAACTAGCATCACTATAAAATAAAACTGGTATGGCTATAGAATTGTGATTACAATGCAGGGAATTAGTTTGCTGTGATGTGCTAAGTATGTAGCTGGGTAGTACAACCTTTGTTTTAAGCATTACTCTCCAAAGGCTAATCTCTCAAAAATCCAGTACTGATAGGAGAGTTTCTTAGCTGCACCCCTGTCAGGGAGAGAATTTGATGAGTATTTCCTTCCAGTGCTCTTACTTCTCTCACAGTGGTGCCCCATCATTAGAATATAATTTAAGGGGTGTTGGGGACTCACTGTATGGAAATTACAAGGGGGTTCTACCCTTGAAATAAATATTGTTTTGTCTTTCTGATGCCTAAAAGTACTTAAAACATTTCATTTGTAATCTTATAAACCAAACAATGACATAAAATACTCATTGGAGTTTCATAATATAGCCACCTCTGCAAGGCGTAATCTTATTGATTCCATCAAATGAAGATTGCTGTCAGTTTTCTTCTAGAACAGCTTAAGGTAAGTCTTATAAAACATGGGCATAGCTTGCTTCTGTCACTCTGTTCTGATGGCATTTACAATGTGGCCAAAATGTGTCAGTCATATATGCAGACAGGGAGCAGAAGACATTGTATGTTACTCCTAATGTATCCCCTAACATGTCATTCTGTGCAGGCAAAATGGTAACTTTAGGACCAGTTTTGTTCTTTATTTACTGAGGCTTTTAGTTAATTTTGAAGTTGACAAATTTGCTTTTCATGCAAATTTCCTGAAAAATCTAAATTCAGAGAAATAAATCAGTGACTGTCATACATTCATGTAAGTATCTTAAAATTCAGGTTTGCAAGTAATATCATTATAACAATGTGAAAATCACACAAAAAAGATTAGACTGTACACAATCCACAGAGAATTGGTGACATTTGCATCAAAGTAAGGGATTCTGCATAACATGTAGCTGAAAAGAAATAAATCTAACTTTGCAAAATAAACTTAGAGGGGCAGAATACAGAGAGAAACCTACTTTCATCACTGTAATTGTAACTGATGAAGAGAGCAAACAGGATGGTTTGATAAATTTCATCAAGTATATAGTCTAAAAGACTGGAGGTTGTCTGGCCTACAATTGGAACCTTACCATAAATTGTGGCTAGATCTCTAGGTAGGGAAGGTCTGAATAAGTAATCGGACAGGATGAGGGGAAAAAGAGCACAAATGATGAGGGTATTTCTAACTTGACTTAAATGATATACTTATTATGGAGTCACTGTAACAAAAGGCTGTGAGGCCATTTGCTACCGGTGTGTAGAGCTCAGAAATACAATTCCATATTACACTGTGTCAGACGACAATACCCAGTGTCTTATCAAAGGGTAGGATTAATAAATCAAGGCTCATACATAACCTTTAAAACATCAAGAGAACACTGATATGGACTTGTACAGTGCTTTTTTTCTGATTATTTTCCCCCATTTCTTATCAAACATCACTTTTTCCCATCACCTCAACATCCAGGGTCATCATCTCTGCAGCCTTCAAGGTTTATTGTTCAAATCCCTAACCCTATTGGCTCAGCAAGCTATTCTGCAGAATTTCACACCAAGCTGGGGATTACAGTGCTGGGCTAATGTGGAATATGTACATTTCCATACCTACATCACCATTGTGATAGTGTGAAGCATTGCCTAACAACCTTTGTGTGTAGCTGACCTAACATTCTTGGTGCATTCTCTTGACTTCTGCAAGGAGTCACTGGGGATAGCACATTCAGTTGCCTCCCTCCTTCCAAGATGGGTGAGCCAGTATTTTCCCCTCACTCTCATCCTCCTTGGTTGTCACCTGCAGTCCTTTCCAATCACAGGTTATCTGTGTAACATTTAAGGCTTTATTCGTCATGCCATGGAGCCAGAAAATTTCTCGGAATAATCTACTCAAAGAAATAAAGAAGAGGTCACTTAACAAAACTATATACAAAAAAATCATCAGATAATTTCATGGAAAATATAAAATTTAGGTTTGGTAAAAGGTGATCAATAAAAATGTCTGTGTTCATATTCACTGCTCTAAAATATATTTTATTATAAGACTTCCATTCCATTCACTACAACTTCTTTATTCTGTGCAATTTTGTGCAAGAATCCTGTTGATTACCAAGTGTATGAAGCCTAGCTTTGTTATCTTTTATAAAGTTATTATCAGGGTGCTCCCTTTAATAATACTCTGATATTAATGCTTATTTTATGACAGTTATAAAGGAAGACAAATGCAATCTCAGACATGTTATAGCTTTTTAAATGTAATTTAATTTTGAATGAAAGCGTTCCATCGGCAAATTGCTGTGCCAGCTGTTACCATGCACTTGGTTATAAATTTTAAATATGTTTATTTGAATATGAAATTTAGATCATAATACCATGCGGATTCAGTATAGAAATGTACTGTAAGCTTAAGTGAAATCTATGTAATGAAAACCAATAAGGTTAACAGAATGCGTGCTTCAATTTTGCAGTATAAATCTATGAATAAAAGTGTAAACATTGCTTATTTTTCATTTCTTTTTTAGCAAATTGTGTTATACCTACTAAAAGAGGACGCATATCATATCAGGGGAAGAAAATATGGCTGGAAGATCTTCCTGAGCAGAAAGTTAAACACAACGATACATTTTATTTTTACTGTAAGGACAAAGAAAAGGAGTGTGGCATGGCCATGCTGACTCAATGCTTGGATGGAAAGGTTACAATCCCATCTTGTTTTAAAGGTAACAGTATTTTTTGCCTTTGTGCTTTAATAAAAATAATTAAGGCATAATTAATGTAGTAGCCAAAAGCAAAATACACACTTATTTTATACGTTCTGAAATAACACAGTTAATTTTAATCCAATACAGAATCATAAGATCATAGTAGAATAGTAAGCTAACAACCCCAAAGGGCTTTATTAAACCTACCCATGTTTCCCAGAAATGTTAGAAAGGTGTTAGTCCCTCAGGTGTTGTGTGGGCTAAATTAACTCAGGCAAACTGGGCCTGTAGTTACAAGCTTCCTCTCTCTAGCAGAGATAGAAGAGCCAAACCAGAGATACATTTGCAATTCCCCATTCACTAATGCAAGTTTTGCTTAAATAAGAGCTAAAGAGCTAGGAAGAACTTTGCTTCACATGGATGGAAAGCCTGTTCCATGGAAGAGGCAGCCTCTGAGACACATGCTTGTCCTTTCAATGTGTCCTATTTATGTTGCAGGCAAGGTTTATGTCCCAGGATCACGTGTTTACGATATCATTTGTTTTTCAGATATGCAATAGGTCCATTAAAGCTAGATCAGAGGATGCTTTATAAGCCAGGAATAGGTCACCTCACAGCAGCCTGTAAGAGACTGAGGGAATAGGTCACCTCACAGCAGCCTGTAAGAGACTGAGGGAATAGGTCACCTCACAGCAGCCTGTAAGAGACTGAGGGAATAGGTCACCTCACAGCAGCCTGTAAGAGACTGAGGGAATAGGTCACCTCACAGCAGCCTGTAAGAGACTGAGGGAATAGGTCACCTCACAGCAGCCTGTAAGAGACTGAGGGAATAGGTCACCTCACAGCAGCCTGTAAGAGACTGAGGGAATAGGTCACCTCACAGCAGCCTGTAAGAGACTGAGGGAATAGGTCACCTCACAGTAGCCTGTAAGAGACTGAGGGAATAGGTCACCTCACAGTAGCCTGTAAGAGACTGCACACTGTATGAGACTGAGGGAATAGGGTCACCTCACAGTAGCCTGTAAGGGAATAGGTCACCTCACAGCAGCCTGTAAGAGACTGAGGGAATAGTTCACCTCACAGTAGCCTGTAAGAGACTGAGGGAATAGTTCACCTCACAGCAGCCTGTAAGAGACTGAGTATAATGAAAATGCTTTGAGGTGGTCCTCATATGACTTGTTTTCTATACCATGTATACTTTTTGTGACTAACTTCTGTGGTCATTCCATTTGTTGCATATGCCTGGTGAGGTACCCACCAAAAGGTGCATTGTACTTGATGAGTGATCTTATAAGGGCAGACGACAATAGAACACCGACATCTCTGGGCCTGGATGCCATACCTTTGCTTATAAGTTGTGACATGGAATGGTTTTCTTACTACTGTAGATATGCAATGGTCAAAAGTCAAGTTACTTTTTGTGCTCAAATTAACATATACCATAGGTTCATAGGTTGGTACTAGGCTATCAGTCCTAGGGCCTATACAAGCCTAGCCATAACAATTCCCTGGCTATTTCTTCCCACATTATTTACTTTCCTGGACCCCTGTCTAGCAGGACGACTGACGTGATCCCTGGGGTGAATTTCCTTTCTCCCATCCAATTGTCAAGGTTCCTCTTGAAGAGGTCCAAAGAGGCACTCTGCTTGACATGTATGGGCAATCTATTCCAGAGTCTGGGGAGTCTCTGGGTCAGGAACCTATCCTTCCAGCATGTTTTGTTTATTGTGATGACAAGGTTTAGATCCCTGGAGCGTGTAGCTCTGAGGGATTGGGATTTCTTTAAGTGTAGCATGTCCAACAGGTCTGGGTTTGACATGGCCTTGTATGTTAAGCAGAGATCTCCTCTGAGTAGATGATATGCGACAGAGTATAGCTGGAGTTTTTTAAGGCGGTCAGCGTAGGGCATCTGCTTTAGGCCTGTGATTCTTTTAGTGAGGTATTTCTGAGGCCTTTCCAGTTGTTGCAGATGTCTTGAGAGGTACATACCAAATAGGGCGTTGTATTCTATAATGGGTCTAATGAGGGATGAGTACAGTGGGACAATGACCTCCTTTTTTCTGGATGAAAAGCCCTTCATGATGAGGTGTGCCACATAGAAGGATTTCCTGACTGTTGTGGCGATGTGGTTATCGAAGGTGAGACCACTGTCCACCTGTGTCCCTAAGTCTCTTATCACACTTTCTGTGTTTAGTGTACTGCCACCTATATGGTAATTCATGGATACATGTTTTTTCCCAAAGGGGATAACAATACATTTCTTGGCATTGAGCTTGAGCCCATGGCTCTGGCACCAAGCATCTGTTTCTGTAAGGCCCTTTTGTAGAGTATCCACATCATTTGGGGATTCAATAATGGCTCCCAGTTTGCAGTCATCTGCAAACTTTGTTAGCCAGAGTCCCTTAGTGTTGACCTGTACTTCAGAGAAGTAGATGCCAAACAAGAGCGGCCCAGGACTGAACCCTGAGGTATTCCACTTGTCACTTGTCTGGAGCTGGATTTGGAGTCGGCTACTTTTACAGTGTGGGTTCTATCAGTAAGCCATTTAGCAACCCATTGGGTGACATAGGGATTAATGCCCAACTTAGTAAGTTTATCTATGATTCCAGAGTGGGGGATGGTGTCAAAGGCCTTGGCAAGGTCTAGATAGGCTGTGTGGACCACCTTACCCTTGTCCATGGCTCTGGAGACTGATTCAAAGAAGTCATCAGGTTCAGGAGACAAGATCGGCCCTTCATAAACCCAAACTGGATGGGGTCCAGTGTTTGAAGGTTGCCAATGTCTTTGTTTATAAGTTCCATGATAATACGCTCCATGGCCTTGCAGATAAGGCTTGTCAGACTGATGGGACAGTAGTTTCCTGGATCCAAGGTGGATCCCCCCTTGTGGATTGGGATAACTGTAGCTCTGCGCCACTCAGTGGGCACGAAACCTGAGGTGAGGCTATGATTAAACATGACACTTAGGTGAGGTGCCAGTTCATATTGTAGTTCATGTAGTACACAGCCCAGGATGTCATCTGGTCCCATGGATGCTGTATTCTTGGCTTTAGAGAGTGCGTTTGTACCTGTGTGGCCATTATTACTGGAATTTGGCAATCTTCCGGTATTGAGATGGGCCATTTAGGGGGTGAGAGGGGGGTGAAGTTGGCACTGAATCGATCTGCCAGGATATTGGCAATATCCTTCGGATCAGTATATTTAATGCCATTCTGTTTTAGCTCAGAGCAGATCTGAGCATTGCCATTTAGATCTGCTCAGATCAGCTCTGAGCAGATCTGAGCATTGCCATTTAGATTCTTGACATAGTTATAGAATGCTTTGTGGTTGTCTTTGGAATCTTTGGCAATTTTATTTTCGTAACTAGCTTTGAAGGATTTTATGAGGCATCTCAGTTTCTTATTGAGGCTAGTAAGGGAGTTTTTTGCATCCTGGGATTTTCCTCTTTTCTGCAAAAGTTTCTTCCTTTTGTTGTAAAGTTTGTTTATGGCAGGGGACCACCAGATTGGCTTCCTTTTTTTGGATGAGAGCATTTTGGTTCTATTTGGGATGGCACGATTCATGCATGAGTGGACGTGCTCGTACAGTGCCTTAGTGTAGGATTCAGCAGTTGAACTTTCAGTTCCCATCTGCATGGGTGTCATGAAGTTTGTCACTTCTGACTTGAGTAGCATGAAGTTGGCTTTGGAGAAGTTTTTTATGGTTGTTTCTTTACTGGGGGGTTGGGGTGGGATGTGGATGTTAAGGGTGATTAGCTTATGGTCAGACCTGACTAACGAGGGGTGACGATAGGTATGGAGCATTGATTTCCCATGTTGGTAATGACCAGGTCTAGGATATTGGAGTCCCTGGTGGGACTATGGATTAGTTGATCCAGGGCATTGGAATTTATGAATTCCAAGAACTGTTGCGCAAAGGTGTTGGGACATGAGTAGTTTTCCCAGTTAATGGCAGGGTAGTTAAAATCACCCAGTATTAGGGTGTTTGGTTCTATCTTAATATTTTCCAGTATGTTTAGAAAGGTGTAGTGAGAATCTTGGGGCATGGGGGGGATCTGTAGCAAGCTACAATTTGGATTGCAGTCTTACCTAGTGTTAGTTGCACTTGGAGAATTTCAGACACATTGTGTTGGCCAACTAGCCTAGTGGTGTGAATATCCTTGGTGAATATTGACACTCCTCCACCTTTAGTGTTTTGGTCCTGGTTTAGTGGCCGAAAAGTGTGGTAAGAGTTGTAGCCTGGTATTGCAGGGGTGCTCTCTGGAGCCTTGAACCAGGTCTCAGTTACTGCACAGATATCGATGTTCTCCATTTTTAGGAGTGCCTCGAGAGAATGCATTTTGAGGTTTAGACTTCTAGCATTGAGTAGCATTACCTTCAGATTTTGCATGCTTGTACCTGTTACGGTGGTGGTTTTGTCCTTTGAAGTTTGCCTAAAAAAGGCACTATAGGGTGGCAAGAGCCTTAGCCAGTAACCTGAATCCCAGGGGCGACAGGTGCAGACCATCTCTGGCAAAGCATCGTGGTCTGTCAATCATGTCATCCCAGGCAGACAGATACTGGATCCCCTTTGAATGACACCATAAGCTTAGCAATTGTTGAAGTCAATCATTTTATCCTTATATTGTGGTATCATTCTGGGCGAAGGCAGGATGCTACTCAGGGCTAGGGTCATACCTGCCTGGGCCACATGATCCGAGAGCTCTTCCATGTAACATTTGGTTAGAGATTGGCTTTGCCTATCCCATGGTCAATAATTATATACATTACCCCTAATGAGAATAACTGTGATCATTCTACAGATGATTTCAGGGGACCCATGCTTGGGATAAAGCATTTAGAAGCTGCTTCTGTCCATTAGTAGTACAGAAGGCAGTCTTGGGGTAAATTTTCTTTTTTCCATCCATAGTTCCAAGGTGCACTTGAATATGGACCGGGATGAACTTTGTTTTATGTGGATGGGGAGTCTGTTCCAGAGATGCAGTATCCTCTGTGAGATATACCTATCCTTCCAAGCCATTCTGCTGATGTTGTAGAAGTGGTTTAGATCCCTAGGCTGGGTATTTCTGATGACATCTGACTTGTTGATTTGCAGTAAATCCATCAGTACTGGGTCAGAGGTTGCTTTGTATGCCAGACACAGGTCAACCCTTAGCGGTCTGTAGAATGCCGAGTATAGTGACAAGGCTTTGAATCAGTCCATATAGGGCATGTTGTTTAGGCCTTGTATTCTTTTAGTTAGGTATCTCTGTGGGTGTTTCAGTTGCTGTTTGTGAATGGACAGATAGATGCCAAAGGGGGCATTATATTAAATGACTGAACTAATGGGGGCTGAGTAAAGGGGGACAATGACATCCCTAGATCTAGACACAATCTCTTTGTTTATAAGTTGTGCAATATAGAAGGACTTTCTTACAACACTGGACACATGCTGGTTAAAAGTTAGATCACTGTCCGCATACATTTGCAAATCCCAAATAACTGGGTCAACTCTTAGGGATGTATTGTCAATGTGGTACTTCCCTGAGATAGATGAATTCCAAAAGGATACAAAAATGCATTTTTTGGCACTTAGTTTACTGCCATGATTTTATTTATTTGGAACAACCCTTTCTATAGAATGGCTAAGTCATTTGGGGATTCATTGACTGCTCCTAGCTTGCAGTCACCTGCAAACTTAGTCAGCTATAGCCCTTCAGTACTAACTTTTACTTCAAAAAATTAAATACCAAACAAAAGGTGTCCTAGCTCACAATCCTGTTGGACTCCGCTGGTGACTGGTCTCTTTGTAAAGGTAACTTCCCCTATTTTGATTTCCTGCATTTTATCTGTGAGCCAGTTGGCAATCCAGTGAGACATATAGTGGTTTATTCAAAGTTTATTTAGCTTTTCTATTATGCCTGAGTGGGGGATTGTGTCAAAAGCTTTTGTCAGGTCAAGGTATGTGATGCATACCATTTTACCTTCGTCCATTGCTTTGGAGACATTTCAAAAAATCCACCAGGTTTAGCAAGCATGTCTTTCTTTTGAAGAATCCAAACTCAGACAGGTTCAGTGTTTGGAGGTTCTCTATGTCCTAATTGATAACTTCCATGATAAGGCTTTCCACAGTTTTGCAGATGGGGTTTGACAGACTTACTGGTCTATAATCACCAAGTTCTGTGGAAGGTCTTTCCTTATGCAGGGGAATTGAGTGTAGCCATTCTCAGTTTGCTAGGTGCAAAACCTGCATGGAGGCTGAGATTGAACAGTGTTGTTAGGGGTGTGGCTAAATCATATTTCTTGCTAAGATGCACACAGGAACATTATCAAGAACCATCAAAGCAGTATTGGCTTTGTGTAATATTTGGAGACAAGCTAATTTGGAGTATATCTCAAGGACCAGTAAGAGTAGTAAAGTTAGAGCTAAATTTATTGGCCAGTGGGTTCCCTATTTCATCAGCCTCAGTGTAGGTAACACCATTCACAATCAATTCAGTGGATTGCTACATTGTGCTTTTGAGATTATGAACATAACTAACTACATTGTGCTTTTGAGATTATGAACATAACTAAAAAAAGCCTTGTGATTGTCTTTTGCTTGGACAGCTATTTTACCCTCAAACTTGGCTTTGGTGTATTTTATTAAGCTCCTGAGTTACTTGTTTATTTCAGGGAGAAGTCTTACTGAAAGTTACTGTTATGCTTCTTAGCACTGAGTTTAAAAGATGACACTGGCACCAGTTATTAGTCTATATCAGGCCCTTTTGGAGGATGTTTGTGTCGGGGGGATTCAATGGTTGCACCTAATTTGCAATTGTCTGTGAATCTGGTCAGCCAGAGGCCTTTGACATTAGACTTAACTTTAGAGAAGTAGATGGCAAACAGGAGCAGCCTCAGTACAAATCCCAGAGGAACTCCACTAGGGTTTGAACTTTTTGTGGAGGTAAACATCCCTAGCTTACCTTTTTGGGTCCTATCTCTGAGTTAGATGGCTATCCAGCTGGTGACATAGGGTTTTATTCCTAATTCTTTGAGCTTGTCCATAATGCAAATGTGGGGAATTATGTTGAATGCTTTGACCAGGTCATGGTAGGCAGTATACACCATTTTACCCTCAATCATTGTTTTGCTGACCTTCTCAAATACATTCACTTTGTTGAGTAGGCATGACCTTCCTTTGACAAAACCAAACTGATTTAGTTCCAGCATCTGAAGGTTTCTTATGTCATTATATATCATGTCCATTATAATGCTACCCATGATGTTGCATATCAGACTAGTCAGGCCAGTGGGTAGGTTGTTTTCTGCGTCAGTGGATGGCCTGACCTCAGTAATGGGATAACAGTTACAGTCTTTCATTAACTTGGCATGTAGTCTGTTTAGAGGCTACAGTCAAATAGTGCTTCTGCAGTAGAATGTGGGGTAGAACTGGAGCTAAATTTATCAGCCAGTATGTTTGCTATGTCCTCTGGCTCAGTATAGGTGGCGCAACATACCATTAGATCAGTACATTGTTGCGTATTGCTTTTCAGGTTTTGGACAAAACTGAAGAATGTATTGTGGTTGGCCCTACTCCGGGAGGCTACCTTTATCTAAAATTTGGCTTTGGTTTACTTAATTAGTCCCCTGAGTTGTTTATTTAGTTTGATGAGGGAGTTCTTATCTTGCTGGACATTGTACATCCTATTTTTGGCCAGGATCCTCTTCCTTTTGTTATATAATCTATTGATGTCATGATTCCACCACAGTGTCTTCTTTTTTGAGTTTCTCATTAACTTATTTTGGGTAGTACCACAGTCTCTATACAACTGTATACATGATTGTAAAGGTTTGTTTTGAATGACTTAGTGTGGGCAGTGGTGTTTCCTGGATTTGTGGTGGAGACCTTAAAAATTTGCTATGGTGTCACTTAGAAGTAGAAAGTTTGCCATGGAATAATTTCTAAAAATCTCCAGGGTTACATAGTGTCCCAGATTTTATTTTTATTTAAAAGGAGACAGCTTTATGGTCTGATTTGACTGGTAAGGAAAATATACTTGGGGGTATAAACTTACTTCATGTTTGTGAGGGCTAGGTCAAAGATGTTAGCACCCCGAGGGGGTATACAGACTATCTGGTAAAGGGAATTTGTGTTTATGAAGTCCATGAATCACTGGGCCTAAACGTTAGGGGCCATATCTGTTTCCCCGTTTATAGTGGGGTAGTTAAAGTCATCCATGAATATGGTGCTTGGTTAAATGGGAAAAGTCTCCACTATGCTTAAGCACATGTTATGGGGTTCCTGGGTCATACAGGGGGAACTATAGTTTACAAGGATATGGGTGTGGGACTTTGTATATGGTAATTTGGATGTGGAAATGCACAAGCTCATCATGCTGTCGGAGCAGCATTGAAGCATGTTTATTTTTTATATAAATTGAAACACCTCCACCTTTTGGCCTGTTCTGTGTAGTAACAGATCTAAATGTGAGGAGGCTTTATAGTCCTGCACTGCCAGGGTGCACTCTGTGGCATTAAACCACATTTCAGTAACTACACAGACATTTACATTCTCCAGGGTGAGGACAGCTTACAGGGAGTGGACCTTCTTACTTAGACTCCTATCTCTGAGTACTAACACCTTTAGAATTTCTTGGGGTAGTTTTGCTATGTCAGAAGGTTTCTCAGGTTGATAATGCCTAAAAAGTCACTATGATAGTATATAAGTTTTTAACGAAAGTCTTGAATGATCAGGTGCACACCATCCCTGACAAAACACTATGGTCTGTCAGCCATACCTTCCCAGGCTGACAAGTATTGTATCCCCTTCAAATGGCACCATACTCTAAGGTAACTGTTAAAGTCAATCATCTTTTGTTTATATTGTGGTTTCATCCTTGGTAAAGATAGAATGCCACTCAATGCTAGGCTCATACAGTCTGAGAGCTCCATCATGCCTCTCCTCATATAGACCAGAGAGGGACATCTCTGATCATTTACTCCCACTGTGTGACCCTGAGTATCACTTGTGCTTCTGTTTCAATGGCCTAAGTGCATGTGAGCTGAAGGATCCTTGCCTCTGAGAGGCAACTGACTGTAACCTTCTCTTTGCTCAGCCTGGTGAGTGGGACATTGGTGTGACTCATGATGGAGTCTCCTATAACCAAAATATTGGATTGTGCAGTAATTTCCCTTACATTAGGGTTGAATGTGGCATGGTGGGTGTTGCTTTGATAGTGTTTTTTTGAGGTTGCTGGGAGTATTTATTGTAATTAGTGTGTCTGGGAGGTCAATTATTGGGTAAATTACTTTTCAGAGCCTCAACATATATATACATGATACAGGTTCTAAAATACATGCATCATGTAAACATTAAACTGTATTATTGCAGACATACTAAATGACAGTGAACGTTAATAGCTCTTAAACTGACTCATCAGTTGTCATCTCTCATGTTTAAAATAACACAACTAATTTAATCTAATAGTAATCTGGCCTTGCAAACATTAACTGTGGGCTATACCTACCTGTAGTACAAGCTCCGGGATTGTTGTATCCCCGCTCCGCTTTGCCCTCGCTCCGCGCCCCACCCTGCCCCCTAATCCCACCCACCCCTGCTATCTCTACATTTATCAGTACAAAAAGACACACCCCCTAGCACTGAGCCAATCAAGCCTCACCAACAACTTAATATATCTCCTCCTACAACACCTGATATTAGCACATCTAGGTAACCACTTCTAGGACCCACCTATCCTATTAGTTAATTCCATCCATATACTATGGGTGAAGTAAAGAAACTTATTATCCCACTCTTACTCCCACTATTTATTATCCCTTACTATTTATCCATCTATGAAAACCAAAACCTCAAGGGATTTCACTATCCTAAGGGACAAACTTCTAATTTTAGAAATGCTCTCTCCAAAGAAACCTCCCCTCTCTACTACCCCACAAGAACTCTAAGAACTAATGGCATATTTATTACACAATCTTACCTTAAGGCAACAAGCACTAAACATGGACAAAAAATATTTTATAAACTGCTAAGACTCTTAGACCACCTGAAGAAATCTATTACTAAAGATGGTGATATTCACCCGAACCCGGGCCCATCTACTCTGTCCCACCAACAGCAGTCCAAAGATCAGCCAGCTCTCTTCTTATCTTCCATCTTAATCTAAGAAGCTTAAATAATAAGGTTCACAATTTACATGCTCTGATAGCCACCCATCGCCCTGACATCATGTGTCTATCAGAAACATGGCTCAAACCAGCCACAAAAGACGAAGAAATTCTTCCACCCGGATATAATATCTTAAGGGTTGATCGGGAAAAAAAAAGAGGTGGTGGAATAGCTGTTATGTATAGAAGTTCCCTTAATATCATCATGAATCCTATACAACCGCCTAATGTTGCTAATGCAGAGTTAATTGCCCTAATACTTTGCATAAATAATGTAAAAGGTATCAATCTTATTGTAATCTATATTCCGCCAGGGAACAACTTAGAAACGTTGGAGTCAACACTAAACTGGTTAGCTTCTAACTACCCTCAGGAAACCATTGTCTTAGGGGACGTTAATATTGATTGGACCAAATGTTCCACTGAGACCAATCCCATCCCCATAAATTTATATGGATTTTCACAAAAAATTGTCTCCCCAACAAGAATTGGTAATACCAACCAAAAGGAGAGCATAATTGACTGGATTCTTACAAATAATGGGACACATAAATATACTACAGGGACCCTCCCTAATGACCTTAGTGACCACCTCACCACATTCATAATTAAACACAAATTCACCAACTTAAACCTTCCCATATATAGACTTGTTAGAAATAAAAAGAAATTTGTCCCAGCTCAATTCTTAACAGAACTCAAATCCTGTAACTGGTCCAAGCTAAAAACTCTGCCTCTTGAAGAGAGTGTGGCATTCTTTAATGACACATTCCTCAACATTCTGGACTCTCATGCACCTAACCGACATATCAGAACCAAGACACGGATAGCACCCTGGCTAACTACAGAAACCAAATCTAAAATTAAACTTAGAGATAAGGCCTGGGACAAATGGCGAGTAACTAAGACACATCAGGATCGCATCAAGTTCCAGCAGCTCAGAAATGAAACAAAAAGAGACAGTACCCTTGACAAAAAGAACTATTTTTGTCATCTCCAAGATAAACACCAGTATAATCCAAAGAAGTTCTGGGCAGGTTTAAATAATCTCCTCCATTCAGGGAAATCGTCTACACCCACCCCAGAGAAACTTATTGGTAAAAACCCAGAAGAAGTAGCAAATACCTTTAACTCCTTCTTCACAGAGACCATTCAGTCACTGGCCAATCAACTTACCTCTTCCCCCTTACTTGCTGTCCCTGAGGAATCATCCGTCTCCTTTACTCTTCAGCCAACACCCACCTCTTACATTAGAGCCTTACTGAAGAAGCTCAAACCAACCACTCTCTCTGCCGATCGACTCCCAGCTGAATACCTGCAAATAGCAGCAGACGTTATAGCCTACCCCATCTCAATTCTTATTAACCGAACAATATCAGAGGCCACCATCCCGGCCATATGGAAAATATCCTATGTCATTCCACTTCACAAGGGTGGCTCCTCCACTGAACCATCTAACTATAGACCCATTGCAATTTTGTCTCCAATAGCCAAAATTATGGAAAGATGCGTTCATAAACAGTTACTTCACTATCTAAACCTAAATAATCTTTTGTCCCATACTCAACACGGTTTCAGACCCCACCATAGTACGACCACCGCTCTACTTTCCTTTACGGACTCAGTAAATAAAAACCGTAACAGCAAAAAAATAACCTCTGCACTCTTTCTTGATCTGTCAAAAGCTTTTGACATGGTCAATCAATTCTGCTCCACACCCTAGAAACCTTACACCTTGATAATCCAGCTCTCAGCTGGTTCAAGGCTTACCTCTCTGGCAGACAACAAGCAGTCCAATGGCAAAATAAGCTATCTGACCTGCTGCCTAATACCATAGGAGTCCCTCAGGGCTCCATTCTAGGTCCCCTCCTCTTCTCTGTATTCATAAATGAACTCCACACTGTTATCCCTAAAGCCACCTGTATCCAATATGCAGATGACTCCACCCTGATATGCTCTGCAGTCTCTCTCTCTGATCTACAAGTAGTCACCCAACACTCCTTTACTGCAGTAGAAAAATGGTTTGCAGCATGGAAACTCATCCTAAATCCAAAAAAAAAACAAATTACTAATAATTCTTCCCTCCTCAGGGCCTTCACCAGTTCAACTTTCTCCACTATCTAATAGCAATACCTTCTTCGTCCAATCTACTAATGGTACCAAAATTGAGCCTGATACCACCACCAAACTGTTAGGGGTCACTATTGATAATAAGCTTAGATTTGACAACCATATCAGTCAAACCATAAAAACAGTAAATAAGAAACTCGGATCCTTGTATAGAATCAAAAACTTCCTTACCCCTACTGCCAAACTCACTATTGCACGCACACATCTCCTCTCTACCTTACTGTATGCCTCTCCTGTCCTTTCCTTCCTCAATAAAAATGAGATCAAGAAACTCTCTGTTGCCTATAATCACATTGCCAGATTTGTAATATGTGCTCCCCATAGAACTCATCATTGTCATAATCTAAGGAAACTTGACTGGCTTGAGCTACCCAATCTTCTCAAAATGAACCAACTTACTGAAGCATTTAAAATAATCAAACAACCTGAAAAAACCCCTTCACTGAGCGAAATACTGATTCCTTACTCCAATCTTAGCTGTCTTCGCTCCTCTAATAGATTTCTGGTTCAAACCATCAAAGCCAACAACTTGGGTGGTGAAGCTCTCTTTGCCAATTCCATAGGGAAGGTTTGGAATTCCCTCCCTAACAACCTAAAACTTTCCACCTCCCTTTGTCAATTCAAAAATAATCTTAAGCTATATTTTAAGTCTCATTGGCTTTGCCCATGTATTAACCCTGATTAACTCTCCTTGACCCATATTATACCCACTCCTCTGTACCTACAAGATCCTACTCTTCCTTTTCAAAGTCTCAAATAATTATCAACCAACGTCCTTTAGATCCTACCTCCTCTGGTTTCTATAGAAATCAAGCTCCTCTCTGCTTTACTGCATTCTATAACTGTAAGGATCCTGTAACAACTTATAGTAATATTATTGCATTTTGAATTGTATCTAATTCACCCTGCTGAAAAATGTATCTAAAATATTGTCCCTGTAAATGTATATTTTCTGTATGAATCTGTATGTAATTAATGTTTATTTTTTACTCTGTGGAGCTTTTCTCCCCGGGCCTCCGCTGAAAATGGACATGCATCCAGTCGGACTTTCCCGGTCAACAAATGTAAAATAAAATAAATAAATAAAATAAAATAATCCAACAAGTATATTCTGGCATGCCAAGGGTGGGAATGAGCATTTGGACCTTTCTTTTAATGTTTGTCCCCTTATCCATACCTCTCAGACTCTTGTGAGAAAATGAATATACCACAAGAATATTTATTTATGCATTCCTTTGTTAACTATATAAGTGAGAAGTTTATTGATCCATGGCAACAATAAAATATTTACAGCCACAATGAAGGTCTTGAAAGTAAAAACAACTTAGATAATTTGGTTACAGTGAATAAACATTGTACAAAATGACAGCTCAGAGAACACATAGTTTGGACTAGGGATTTAGTAGTAAAAATATGAAAAACATAGTTTACAAGTTTTGGTCACATCAGTGGCAAATTCTTTTTTTATGCCATCACCAGGATAGAATATATGGATGTCAAGACAAACTGAAAGTTTATCTTAAATAACACTTCATTGGCATAGCATTCCCTACCCCACCCCTCTCTCTCTCTCTCTATCTCTGTCTCACACACACACACACACACACACACACACACACACACACACACACACACACACACACATACATACACACAGTAACACACACAGACAGTGTAATACATTTGAAGGTTGAGCAAGATTGCGTCTTAAGCCTCTCTCATGACCTCTTCAATAGCAATAAACTGGCCTAAAATGGTAGCTGAGATATTCACTGATGCATTCATTGCCAGTGTAACCTGGTCCAGCTACTTTTTTCAGAAGTGTAGATAAGTCAAGTCTGCCTGAAAAGCATTTCAAGTGTTTACCTAACAGGGAGGCTTTTTCTCTCAGCAACATTACAACCTTACTTTTAAATGCCATCTCACAATCATGGTTTCTAACATCACACTTTGGGACAGTTACACAAGCTGCGATATGCACTAACAGCTCTGCCTATCATCTGAACAAAACAACAATTTCTAATGAAACAATCAACATTGTAAGGATAACTTTAGCAGTATCCCTTTATTTTTGCCTCCTTAATTTTAAGTCTTTTCTTTGGTCTAATACACTCTACATTATATTAGATTGAAATAACTGATATTTTATGATTGCTTATTGAATGATAATACATTTGTATCTCAGATGATGTAATGTGCCTCTTTTCTAGTCACACTGATATTAATGTCATAAGGATTTAAAATATTTGCCTACGTGAGCTCACACTTTGCAGCACTGTTAATGATAGTTTCCTATCCAGACCACATCATGAATCAATTTGCTTTCTCAAAGTATTGAATTCCAAACAAGATGCTGGTAATAGTTCTAAGTAAAGTATTTTCATCATGATAATAATTTAATTGTCTGTTGCCTAAGTAATACAGAAACAAAACTCAAAGTAAGACTTCTAATGGGAATGCCCCTTTGTTCTTAAAGTTTCAGTGGCTAATTTATTTTCAAAATCTCATCTAAAAATGGTAAAAAAACACCAAAGTGTTTTCATGAGTGAAACTGTTATAGATGAATGAAGTTTGGTAAGCATTGCATCCACTAACTAAACAGGGCAAAGAGAAAAAATATTTCTCATCGTTGTCCAAAGCTGTGAACCCACAACAGCCTTGTATTATGGCAGAAAATAAACAGACGGCTGTTGTGGTCAACCTGCAAGATGAAATGGAAACTGACAATACAGAAAGTTGCACAGATATATACTGTCTCTGTCAAAAAGCAACAAGGATTATGACACTGGAGGAGAAAATGGCCTGGCCTGGAACAGTACTGGGGAAAGCTAGGGCTGAAATGGAAAGAAGCCCCTATGAGGCAAATTAAAGTTATCAACACACTCCAGAATGAAATGAAGGGTGCACAAGATTTAATGGCTGCAAACCAAGGAAAAAGAAAGGAGCTAGGAAAAAAAACCACAATTCAAATGCAGGATACAGAAAATTGTAAAATATAGGATTTTCAGATTTCTCATAAGGAGAGGAAGGGATAGATTGTCTCTAATTTCATGCGGCAGCTATTGAATGACTAAAGAGGGTTACCAGAACAAAAAAATAACTATCAAGGGTGCACAGTATGGTTGGTGGAATGGTTAAGACAGCACAGGGATCAAAGGCAAATGACTGCACTCTTTGCAACATATATTATTAAGACAAATGAATAACAGTATGAATAACAGTATCCAAATAACTCTGGAATTAACCTAACTGACCATGTTCATGTATCTTGTTCGGTATCCCTGAAAAATCATTTGTGAAGTCGAGAGTATATGTCAATCGCATAGAGATCAGTGTTGAAAAAAGAATGAGGCATAGCGTTTTCTTCAAGTCATACTTCTTTATTCAGTTGTAGGCAGTTGAGCAATGTTTTGAATAGTTAAATTAAACTTAGCAATGAAGTTTATATAACTAAAATTTAAGTTTGTCCTGATTTCCATATCCACCCATTTGCAGCATGTGTTTCCATTAGAGACTTTGATTGACATATATAGAATAGCACTGGATTATTTTGGTAGCAATAGTGTGTAATTAAAATAATTTAATTTAAAATAAACAAAATAAAACAAGTCAATATTTAAACAGAGTTTAAAAACAGATCATATACAAACACAGGATTTCTTTTTTTAAGGAGATGCCAAGTTTTGATGGAAGTTATGAGTACCATAGGGTTAACAGGAAAGATGGTTATCCTGAAACAAACATATAAATTGTGGGATATTTGAGCCTAAAAGCATAATGTGGCTTTGCTAAGGTTAGAATGTAGAGGGCCAAGGTGAAAGTACAGAGACAAATTCGAGGGATCTGAGAAATGAAAAATAAATCCACAAGCAGCTTCAGGGTAAAGGCACTTTATTGTGTAAACGCACAAATGCTAAATTCCTTTTCAGGTCACCAAAGTACCACCACGACTCAGAATAAAAGTTAAGAATTGTAATTCCTTTATTAGATAATTAATTGTAATTCCTTTATTAGATAATAAAGGAATTATAATTCTTAACTTTTATTCCGAGTCGTGGTGGTACTTTGGTGACCTGAAAAGGGATCTGAGAAATGAACTGAAAAGAAAGTCTGAGGAGGTTAGTGAAACACTAGTCCATGTGTTGTGTATTTGATGCCAAGTCAGCTAAGGTACAACAGAAAATGGAATACAAGCTTCACAGTGACATACTCTGTGGATTAAGCACTTTGTAAGTAACAAGCATTCTCAATAAACTGTTCCAAGCAGTTCATTTGCTTGTCTAAGGAGACTTTTAGCAACTGAGCTTCAGACTTCACTTGTGTTTTCATTGGTTATTTTGTTTCCTTCAGTGATACTTTCTAGACAGAGTTTACATTGCCCTTTATCTTCTGATAAGACTAGAGGCCTGTTTAGATATTTTCTGAGTTACACTGTCTGGAGAAGTTTTTAAATCTGCAAAGAAGCTGGGGAAGTCACTGAATTTCTTTCTGTGTGCCTCCACTTAAGTTGGCTAATTAATATAGTTACTTAGATCTGATGTGTGCATTGTCTCTTCTGTTTATGCATCCATTGGCCTTATTTTTTCCCACCTACATGCCTGATTGTTGTTGTGCTTTTGATTTGAGTACCTCTACTGTAAACTGAGCTTGGGAAGCTCCTCCTGCTCTCATCTCATCTACTTATTCTACTGGGCACTGAAAAAATCAAGTATTGGCACCACTCCCCTTGCAGTCCAAGGCATAAACAACCTGGAACTATGGATTTGTAGCTTCCTGCTGTCTCTGTAAATATCTTGGTGGAAATGGGCATGTAGCAATTGTCACATGTTTACAACCACCTAATTCTTAAGCAGTTTGATACAGTGTGTGACCTCCCAGACAGAGCTGCAAAAATAGGTATCCTCAGCTGTCTCACAGACATCTCACCAAAACAGCTACCCACGACATATACAACAACAGATTATGGTGTCTCAATTTGTAAGGCCATAAGGCAAATCTGCTCTCGATCGTATGTTCTAGTCATATAAAACTCCACTGTAAGGTCTCATTCACCAGGCTAAGCAAGAAGAAGATATGGTCAGTTGCCATTCAGGAGCCAAGATCTGCCAGATCAAGCACGCACTCAGGTCATTGAACCTCAAGTACAAGTATGACTCTGTGATAGCACATGTGGGTATAAACAACTGCCCTGGACTATATGAAGGAAGATATGTTGCAGCTCTCAGAATACGAGTCCTAGGCTGGTATGAGCATAGCACTGAGCAGCATTCTACCTTCTCTGAGGATGATGTCTCAAAATGAAAAAAAAATGATTGACTTTAACAACTGGTTTAGTTTTTGGTATCAGTCTACGGGAAATATGGTTGCTTTGCCTAGGATGGTTTGCACGTGTCTCCTCTATGCTTTTGAATGTTGGCTAAAACTTTGCCCATCCTCATAGTGCATTTTTTAAGCATTGCCAACCTGATAACCCATCTGCATAGCTAAAAGTAGACAAAATAATCTAAACGTGATACTGCTCAATGCCAGGAGTTTAAACAAAAAAGTCCACTTCCTTCAAGCTCTCCTCACTCTGAGGAATGTGGTCACTTGTGCAGTTACTGAGAAATGGTTTAAAGCCATGGGAGGGTATCCCAGCAGTGCAGGGCTATAACGCCTTCTACACATTTAGACCAGTTAGTGTACAGAAAGTGGTATTTTACATCAAACATAATCTGACCCCAAGGCTAGTCAAGCAGTATTGGCACTTGAATTCCTCTATGTAAAACTAACCATAAGCAAAGTCCTATATCATATCTTTGCAAGCTATGGGTCCGCTTGTCTGACCCAGAAAACCCATACTGATTACTTAAATGAAGTTAAGTCACTCTCCATTCAACTTGATACCATACAAATGGGTGACTTCAACAAGGCCACTATGGAATGGGAATCATACACGACCTCAAGCTTGCAGGCACAAGGATTCCTTGAATTTATCAACATGAATGCCCTGGACCAGCTAATCTGTACACCCACTAGGAAGAAAGAAACAAATATATTATAAATGTATAATATAAACAGGAGATAATCCCAAGGCAAGAGCCCATTTTCAACACTACAGCTCTGGAAGTTGAAGGAGCTACTGACTATTAGTAGCCTTTTTAGAGGCAGAGGCAGAGTAAGGAGGGAGAAACAGTTGCTGCAGTAGTATTAGAGGAGGGGAGGTGGATTACGTTGGGTCATTGTATAAACATGTCCATGATATACAGAGAGGTTCCTTTAGTGTTGTTTTGAAAGAGTTAGGGTTAGAGATCTGTCTAACACTTAGTGGTAGTTTATTCCAAGCATTTGCCACTGAGTAGCTGTAGAGGAGTTTACCAAGGTTTTGTCAGGCTCATAAACTTGCAGTAGATGCTGTTGCGCAGAGGGACCAGTTAGGAGTACAGGGCTGGAAGAGGGTAGAGAGAGAGAGAGGGAGAGAGAGGGACAGCAGCAGGGTTCATGTAAGACAGAATGCGCCATGAGAAGCTGTGGTAGTAAGATTTGATTGTGAAATTGCAGCCACTGCAGGTTTTTCAAAGCTAGGCAGTGGTGAAAGCGAAAAGGTTGATTAGAGGCAAATCTTGCAGTTTTATTATAGGTGAGACAGAAGATTGGATTGGATGGTAGTGAGAATAGGGGCGGCATAAAGAAGGGTGGGGAGTAGGAATACTTGTGCAAAAGAGAGCCTAGAGACATTTGTGAGGAATTTTTTATGCCTATATAGCAGGCCTAACTTTTGATATGTCTTTTTAATGCACTGCTGAATATGGACATCGAACTTTAGTTGGTCATCGATAATAGCTCCTAGAAATTTGGTGTGAGGTTCAAAAGAGATTACAGTGCTGTTAAGGGAGAAGGCAGTAAAGGTAGCTTTATGATGTTAGAGAAATTTAGGGAGGAATAGGAGAAGCTTTGTTTTATTAGGGTTAAGTAGCTATTGGTTGGAAGTTAGCCATTTTTCAACTGAGTGCAGAGACTCTTGGGTGAGGGTGTGAAGGTGGGTGATATTGTCGGAGGAGGAGATGATGGTGGAATAATCAGCATATTGCATGACAGATGAGAATGGACAAGAAGAGTGTAGGTCATTAGTAAACATATTGAATAATAGGGGTCCAAGGAAGGATCCTTGGGGTACCCCAGTTTGTACTGGTAAGAAGGCAGAAAAGTGAGATTGCAATTTAACTGCCTGGAATCTGTTGGAGATAGCTGGAAAACCAAGAAAGTGCAGAAGTGGAGAGATTAAGGGTAGCTAGTTTGGATAGGAGCAATCAGTGGAAAACAGTGTCGAAGGCTTTGGAGAGGTCCAAAAACACAAATGAGATTAGGTTATTGTTGTCATGGGAATTTGCAATAGAATTAGTGAAGGATATCAGAGCAGTAGCTGTACTGTGATTTGGGGAGAAACCATGCTGTGTAGGGGTAAGCAGATTTTCTAGCAAGAAGTGATTGAGGTGCTGTTTATAGATACATTTTTTGAGAATTTTGACAGGGGAGATAGAATGGCAATGTGCCTGAAATTTGAGGGGTCAGTTGAGTTGCCACCTTTATGTAAGGTAATGACATAGGATTTCTTCCAGATTTCAGGTACAGTATTTCTTTGACTGACCTATTGATTAAGTTGGAGATAGGGTAGGCAATAGAACTGGCAGCAAGGTTTATGAATTGAGGAGATAGGTTATCAGGTGATGGAGAGTATGCTTTAAGTTTGCTAAGGAGTGACTTGATATAAGTTGTGAGGATGGGTTTAAGAGAAAAGGGGGTTATATGGGTTTATGGAGGGGGAGTGGGGTAGGTAATGGTGTCATTTTTGTGAATAGAGTCAATGAAGAAGGAATTAAGAAAGGTAGCAGTATCAGTGGAAGAGCTGTTAGGGCACAGATTAGATGATGAGGAGCTTCTGGGATGTAGTACCTTAATTACCGATTGCCAGACTTTTAGGGGGGTGGTGGAATGATTATGTAGAGGTTTTTGGAAATAGTTTTGCTTGTTAAGAATGACATTTTTTTAGATAAGTAATGAAGATATCTGTAGGATTGAAGATCAGTGGAAGTTATAGATTTTTTCCATTGTTTCCATGTACTATCTCTCTTATGCATAAGTGTACGAGTGGCTTGTGGTTAGCCAGGGGCCATATTGGGTTTTGATTCTTATTTTCCTGATGTGGGCCAGGCAGTTAAGTATGTCTACCGAGATATTATTAAATCCCAGGACAGCTTCCTCTAGGGGGAGGACATAGAGGAAGGACCAGTTAGTTAATTGTAGAGAATGAGTAGTTGAAAGCATCTGCATTAAAGTTTGAGAGCTTATGGCAGTCTTTGCATTGCTGGGATGTGTGTAGTAGGGGTGAGTGTTGAAGTATGAAGGTAGGATGGTGATCACTTAAGGTATCAGGTAAGGTGGAGGGGTTGTGGTAGGAGTTAGGGTTGAAGGTCAAGACCCAATCTAGTGTGGAGCCAGAGTTGGTGTATTTATTTAGATGATCAGGGGCAGAGATTAGCATGGAGAATCTGGAGATTAATGAAGGTGTTTGGGGAATCAGTTTCAAGGGCATTCCAATCAATGTCAATGTCACCCAAGATAACAGTTTCATATTAGACAGTCTGAGAGATCCAGGAGAGAAACAGCTCTAAGATAGGATGCTGTTTCCTGGGAGGATATAGATGGAGGCAATTGCTAATTTCTTGTGATTGTTCAGTTTACAGGTGATAATGAGAACTTCAGCTGGGTGGAAGTTTGGAACAGTGATTGACAGACAGTGGAAGGATGGAGAGCTGATTAGAGTATAGAACTGCAACACCACCACCTTTTTTTCTTAAGTCTATCTTGCCAGAAGACATTATAGCCTGGGGGAAGAAATTCTGAGTCAAATATATAAGGCTTAAGCCAGGTTTCAGAGAGGGTGAGAAAGTCAGGAGTGTGTAGGGAGATCCAGGCATGAAATGGGAAATTTTATTCATGCTACTCTGAATGTTCAAAGATAGAATAGATTGTTTTTTTGGTGGAAGAGGATGGCAGGGTCTACGAGGTAGTACTGGGGGTGGAGTTTAGGGGTGTGAGGGACAAGCACAGAGAGATGAGCTGTTGTTAGGTCCTAGGATGGGATGCATATCACCTGATAGTAGTAGCTTTAAAATGAGCAATTTGAGAGAATTGAAGTGGTTGTATTAAAGGTAGGTTTTTGGTTTAGCTTTAAGAGAGAATGTGGGTAGCTGGAATATTTTGATTCTATACAAGGTAATGTCAGAATAAAGAAAAAGTGATGGGGTTATAAGGAAAGAGTAGGTGGCAGAGATATTGGTTTGGGGGTAGGTTATAGTAGGTGTAGAGTGTCTGTGTGTGAGGGTGCACTGATATGAGATAGCAAAGGAGATAAGAATGAGAATGGGTATGAGAAGGAGAATAACTAGGAAGCTCTTAAAATATTTTAGATTTGGGAGAAACATATTTTGGCAATTTATTAGGAAATAAAGTTGGTTGTTGAAATATTATCTGTATATCAACCGGTGCGGGGAAGGACTATGCAAAGATCTTTACTATGATAAATTGATTAAAGTACAGAGGATGTGATTGTTGATTGGAGGGCTGGGATGAAGTTGGGTGGGGAAGAGGGTGTGGTAGTTGGGGATAGAGTGTAAGTGTAGTGTATCTGGAGGTGGGTGGGAATGGGGGTAAGTTAGGGGAGCAGAATGAGCGTGAGCGTAGCCAGGGTGAATGGAGAGGGTTGGCCCAGGTCTTAACCGAATGGAAGCAGAAAAAGAAAAACAATCAGTGAAACCGTAAGTACCTTTGCAGGGAAAAGTGATGGATTTGCAATTGCAAGGATAGAATCAAATATGGCAATAGTTGAAGGAGGAGGGTGTAAAGTTATGGAGAAAAAGAACAGACAAAATAATCAAAAAATCAAAAGGGGAGAATCAAGTGATAGAAAAAAGAGGGAGTTTAAGGTAGCGACTAGTTAAATGGACAACTCAGAGGAATAATTCACTGTAGCAAAGCAAAATCTGAGGTAAAAGTATCCTCCCACCCTAAGGACAATCACAAGTTATTCTTCAATTATGTCCAAAATGTCAAAGTCAGTACATGACAATGTGCTGAACTAATTGTAAATGGAGCTTCTTATACTGAGCTGGAGGATATATCAAATTTTGTGGAAGATAAATTCAGCTCCAAGATTACTCTGCTTTCTGCCCCATACACCTCTATGTCTATAGCCATAGCTCTCCCAACTATTACTAGAGAACAAATGCTCAATTAACTGTCTAAGGCCAAAATCACTGCATCGATGGGACCTGATAATATCTCAGGATGCCTCCTCAATAGCGTAAAATATGACCTTTTCGGAATACTAGAAGTGCTATTCAATCATATCCCCCAAACAGGCTTTGTGCCAAATGAATGGAGGACTGCAACTGTTATCTCTCTGTTCAAAGGCACCTTCCAAACATCCAAGAAACTACCAACGTATAAGCCTGACTGCTCTCATATGGAAGACCATGGAAGGAATAATCATGGACATGGTAAGCAGTGATATAGGAACCCTTCAGACATTAGATCCTACTGAGTTTGGCTTCATCAAGTACAGGTCATGCCTATTCACCCTGTTACTTCTTCAACAGAAGTGTAGCTGATTCAACCAATGTTCTGGGCCAGTACTATGAACAAGCACCCCACCCCCTCAGCTCTTCAAGGGAAGAGGAAAAAAAAAAAATGGACTTTGATTCTACTGGCACAGCAACCAGTTTGCCATGTGCAGGACAAGCACCCCTCCTCCCGCACCAGCTATTCAAGTCCCATTTCTGTGCTGTCTTTTTTTAAACTGTGGCAAACTATTACAACTATAGCAAACAAATATAGCAAACCATTGTTAAAGTTTATACTCTGTGCACAGAGTACTACAGTGCTCAAATTTTAGTTAATTTTTTTTTTTTTTTTTACTTTTATCAAGCAGTTGCTACAGTTTAGACCACACACAGAGCGCTACAGTGTTCAGGTTTGACAGCAAATGCAATACCAACTTTTAAAAGCTGATATTGCATTACAGAAAGGTCTGGATTGGTTGATTGCACCCCCAAAACTTTGTGCCTGGGGCAGCTTGTCTCTCTCACCCCATCCTAGCTATACTACTGTCCTTTGAGAAGGTAACTAAAGTAATGCATGAGGGCAAATCTGTGCATTTTGCCTGCCATGATTTGGCCAAAGAATTTGACACAATACATCAATTGGGCATATAGACAGACTCACAAAATTAAGTATAACCCTTATATCACCAGCTGGATAGCCAAATGGCTCACAGGTAGGATACAAAAAGTCATAATAATTGAGTCTACCTCCACAAAAAGGCCAGTCACTAGTGGAGTCCCTGAGAACTGAGTGCTGGGGATGCTCTTTTTTGACATCTACTTCTTTGAAGTCAAGTCAAACAACAAAGGCCTTTGGATGACCAAGTTAACATACAATTGCAAACTAGGCACAGTCATAGAAACCCCAAAGACATGAACATCCTTCAAGAAGGTCTGACATAGACTAATAACTGTTACCAGAGTCATGGTCTAAGATTCAGTGTCAAACAGTACAGAATAGATTCTTTCAGAAAGATAACCACCCTTGGAAATTACTACATTGAAAATATACCCATAATATATATATATATATATATATATATATATATATATATATATATATATATATATATATATATATATATATATATATATATATATATATATATATATATATATATATATATATATATATATATATATACATACACACACACACACACACACACACACACACACACACACACATATATATATATATATATATATATATATATATATATATATATATATATATATATAAAATATATATATATAAAATATATATATATATATATATATATATATATATATATATATTTATATATATATATATTTATATATATATATATATATATATATATGTGTGTGTATATATATATATATATATATATATATATATATATATATATATATATATATATATACCCATAAGAGCTGACCCAGCAGTTGGTATATGGAACTGCATGCAGACAGTGAAGTGGTATTTGACTATAATTTATTTATTTATTTATTTCACATTTGTTGACCAGGAGTGTCAGACTGAGCCAAAGTTATTTTCCAGTGAATGTCTGGGGAGAAAAGCTCCACAATTATTAACATACAAAGATTACTGCTTTCCACCCTTCCAGGTCCCTGGCTGCTGTATGTTCCTGCCCTGGCGTGCTAACTCTGTTCCTATATTTCTCTACATTCAAGGAACTGAAATTCCTAGCTCAATCTCTACTGAATCCTGTCCTGACTTACGCCTTACTGGTGTCGGACGATCCTGGCCCTGCCTACAGTGACTGAAAGTCTGCTTGCCTCCTATATTACTCTACATTCAAGGAACTGAAATTCCTAGCTCAATCTCTACTGAATCCTGTCCTGACTTACGCCTTACTGGTGTCGGACGATCCTGGCCCTGCCTACAGTGACTGAAAGTCTGCTTGTCTCCTATATTACTCTACATTCAAGGAACTGAAAGTAGGTCTTGGGCTTTGCATTATTGGTTTAATAGCCTCCTATCAGGTCTACCTACAGAGTCCTATAGTTTGCCTGCGCTTGTGTGCCTAGCAGCCAGTACCTCTCCTTCTCTTAACCTCCACTACCCCCTTCACACTCACCATTTTTCCTGCCCTTATTCTATACTCTTTTTCCCTGTAACTTTTCTCTGTCCTATTTCTGCTTCCCCTTTCTTCCTCTCATTTATCTGCATTATCCACTAGGTGGCACTCTCCTCTCTCTGTTTCTTCTCTGCTGCTTCTTCTGTCTCCAATTAGCCCTTTTTAGTCTGTAAAGTTAGTATTGGATTTCCTATCTCCCTTAACCTCTATATCTACCTTGCTGTCTGTCTGTCTCCTTACTAACTGTATTGTTTTTACTCCTGTAACCTGCCCAACTTTTTTACTGTTACACCTTCACCCACTTCCTCCTTACCTCCTACTGTATGTTTTTCTGACCTAATCCTCCTTAACTTTACTTATCCCACTGGTGCACTTTGGTTTCCATCTTACCCCTTCCTTTTATACACTTTCCACTCCTACCATACTCACCTGCATTTCTGATTGTCTCCTGTTCTAGCCCACCTTCAGTTGTTTCTACCTGCTCCCCTCCCTACCCCCAATTCCCACCCACCCCCAGGGGTCCTTACCTTATAGCTCTCTTGACACACCCCTATCCTACCCTTCCAATCCTTCTCCTTCCCGCTCTGACTTCCTCCCACCCACACACACACCCCTTCACCACCACACACTCCCACTTTATTTTTTCCTATCCTCCTCTCTAGTTCTTTCACTTACCCATCCCACTTTAACTTTTATTCCTTTCTCTGTTTTACTCCTATCCCCTCTTTGCCTATTCCTTTTATTTCCATATTTTACTCAAAAGTAGAATACACCATTCTGCTTCATTCCTCTTATACTTTTTACATCCATCTCTAATTACGCTTACTCCTCTTACAATGGCTCCCCACCTGCCAACCCAGCTTTTACTCTCATTCCTACTGTTTTCCACTCTATGCTCAGTTTATCTCCTGTCCTATTATGAGAAATCACTTGATGTCCAACCTTTCCATCCACACAAACACACTACAACATTTCTCATTCCACTTATTTCATATCCATATATTTCTTCTATCCCTAACTATCAACTACCTAAATTCCACAGACTCACACATCTCAACTATGTCTTGCCTTCTGATAACAAAACTAAAATACTAACCCTTCAAAAATTTAACCTCCTAATCAAACCTATTAATCCTACCCTTCAAGATGGAGACATCCACCCTAACCCTGGTCCTACTTTCCCTTCACCCCTGCTGTCTATACCCAAACCCAATAATACCTTCCTAATAGGACATCTTAATACCCAAAGCTTAAACAACAAAGTACCGTACCTACATGCCCTCCTTCACACACATTCATTTGATATTCTCTGCCTCTCAGAGACCTGGCTAAAACCTAGCACTAAAGACACTGAGATTATTCCCCAAGGCTACAATATAGTAAGACTCGACCGTCCCAAATGCAAAGGTGGTGGTGTTGCAATTCTTTTTAAAAATCATCTGAATATCTCTACCCTTCCAGCCTCTCCAACTCAAGATAGCAAGATAGAAGCCATCATTACCAAACTCCAATTAAATTCCAAAAAATCCCTTTATATCATCTGTATGTACCTGCCTCCTGGTAACAATATACCTATCCTAGAAAATTATCTTAGTTGGATATCTGCTACTTATCCACAAGAAACAATCATACTAGGTGACCTGAACATAGACTGGAATAGTATTAATGCTGAAAATCCTTCATCTCATATCAACCTTCATGGTTTTACCCAAACCATTACCTCAACTACTAGGCTCAACAAACATAGTAATAGAGAAAGCATTTTAGACTGGATACTTATAAACAGAGTCAAAAATAATTACAAAGTAGGAACCTTGCCAGATGATGTCAGTGATTGTGTATACCCCCACATTATAAGAAAATTACGCACCATCAAACATTTTAATCTAGACCTGTTTCAGACTGAACTTAGTGCATGTAACTGGAACCCCTTAAAAACACTTCCTCTTGAAAATGCAGTACTATATTTTAACAAAATTTTTTTATCCATTCTTGACACACATGCTCCTGAACGTATTATTATAATGAAATCTAATACAGCCCCTTGGCTCTCCCATGAAACCAAAAAACTTATTCTCACTAGAAATAAAGTCTGGGCCAGATGGAGATCCCACAGAAATAACCCTGATCTTCTACACTTCCGACAGCTTAGGAATCTAACTAAAATGGCAGTAATATCTGACAAAAAAAAAATTCTACTTCAAACTATAACAAACTCATCTTAATAATTCTAAACTTTTCTGGTCTTCAGTCAATAAACTCCTCTCCCCAGGAACTTCCAAAACACCTTCCCCACTAAATGCAGACCCTGATACCCCACAACAAACTGCAGATACTTTTAACTCTTTCTTCACTGAAACTATACAAGCTCTAGCTAAACAACTTAATGCCAACAACCTCTGCCCACCAAATAACCTAACAAACTCCTCCTTTAAATTCTCACTACAACCTATCTCTACATCTTACATTTACAGACTTCTTCTCAAACTAAAACCGTGTACCCCCTCTGCTGATAAGCTCCCTTCACTTTTTCTTCAAAAGGCTGCCAAGGTTATCGCATATCCTATATCTATTCTCATAAATAGGACAATCAAAGAAGGAACCATCCCAGATATCTGGAAGGTCTCTCGTATTATTCCACTTCACAAAGGTGGAAACTCCATTGACTATTCCAACTATAGACCTATTGCTCTCCTCTCACCTTTGGCTAAAATTATGGAGAAATGTATCCACCATCAACTTGTACAATATCTCTCTCTTCACAACATAATAGCAAACTGTCAACATGGCTTTAGACCGCATCACAGTACTTCTACTGCCTTGCTTTCCTTTGTAGATACTATTAATCAGAACCGTAACAACAACTTACTCTCTTCTGCCCTCTTCATTGACCTCTCCAAAGCATTCGATATGGTCAACCACTCTTTATTAATTAATACTCTTGAATCTCTCTCTTTTGATATCCCAGCCATTAAATGGTTTAAATCCTACCTTACAAATAGAAAACAAGCAGTTCTTTGGGATAACCACACTTCTTCTCTTTTGCCCGTTTCTATCGGAGTTCCACAAGGCACTATCCTTGGCCCACTTCTCTTTTCCCTCTTCATTAATGATCTTCAAACAATAATCCCTCAAGCAACCTGCATTCAATATGCTGATGATTCTACGCTCATCTGCTCAGCATCTTCCACCCCAGAACTTATCTCTCTCACCCAAAAAGTGTTTAATACCGTAGAAACATGGTTCTCCAGTCAATTCCTCTTACTAAATGCTAAAAAAACTAAACTTCTTCTTTTTACCCCTACTTCCAGGGCCTCCCCCTTACATTTCACCATCTCCTCCAACAGTGCCACTGTCATCTCACCCGACACTTCAACTAAATTGTTAGGTATTACCATTGACAATAATCTCTCTTTCGACCAACACATTAACAACTCCATAAAACTAGTTAACAGAAAAATAGGATCCTTATATCGAATTAGACCATTTCTTACACCATCTACTAGAACTAGGATTGCTCACTCCCATCTTATTTCTACTCTTCTTTATGCTTCACCCATCTTTACCAACCTCAAAAAAACCAACCTTAACAAACTGGCAACCTGCTACAATAACATTGCCCGTTTCGCTACTGGTAACCCCTACAAAACCCATCAATGTGTTAACTTGAAACTACTAGGCTGGCTGGAGTTTCAGAACTATCTTGCAATCCATCAACTCACTATTGCCCATAAAATACTGTTCCAACCAAATAATACCCCTATACTCTCACAACTCATAATCCCCTATAACAATCTCAACTATCTCCGCTCTTCTAGTAAACTCTTGACTAGTTCGATAAAATCAAATAACTCTGCTGGTGACTCCCTATTTACCAATTCTGTAGGTACAAAATGGAATTTGTTACCTACTAACATAACAAAGATTACATCATTGCTTCTCTTCAAACAAAATATTAAACTGTACTTCCAAAATCACTGGCTTTGTTCCTGTAGTAAACCTGATTAACTTTCCACTAGTACTACCTAACTTTAAAACTATCTCTCTTACTCCTTGTTTGACTCTTTTCTCTACTTGGTTTTCTTTTCTCCTCCCACTGCTTCTTACCTGTTAACTGTCTTAACTTGCTCTCTAATCCCTTCCTAATTTTCCCTTATTCTTAGTACTCTACTTTTCTTACCTCCTATCCTTGCTAACTTTATCTGACAAATATTTTTTAACTTGTATAATGTTATTTTGGACTGTAATTGTGTGTGGTAGTAATTAACTCATGTAGTAGTAATTTAAATTGAAGAGTTTGCTTGTTTTTCATTTTTTTTACAAACTCTTTTACTAATTCTCTTATTTTTTGTATGCTGGTTTTTCTGTATGTATTTTACTTCTGTGGAACTTTTCTCCCCGGGCCGCTACTGAAAATGGAAATATCTCCAGCTAGACTAGCCCGGTCAACAAATGTAAAATAAAATAAATAAATAAATAATAAGATAGACATAACAAAGTTACGTACATTATCAAAATAATACGAAATTGAGTAGAACTCAGTGAGAAATATAGTATGCCTTTGTACATTTTGTCATAAGATTACAATACGGAGAAGCAATAACCACAAGTATTTAAAGGCAAACTATGTGACAGAAGTAACCAATGTCAGGGAATTTGAGTTTACACATTGCATTATTTCAACATCATGTGGCTCAGCAGAAAAATGTCAGTACTTTTTACAGTGTGTATATTTTTTAGATTTTTTTGCAGCATTATGTAATACTAATATTTTTAACTGTATGCTAAAGATCCATATAAAAGAATAACCTATATAGATCATAGTACAAAATGTCAAAATGTGGAGTGCATTTGCCATCCCTTAGTTCGTCCAACATACTTTCCAGGTATGATTCAATTTTCTGCAGTGCTGCACATCATAGTAAATTTATTACAAGTTAAGCACTTTTGTCTTTATAAAAATAATGTGAGACTTCTTCAGAACAAATTAAGGTAGAAACCAAGTGAATTCAAAAGCTTAGACCTATTACTTGCATACTTTAAAAACATGAAAAATAAACTAGTCAGGGTTGTGAAAATTGTTATTCCTTCAGTGTATTTATGGCTTTTGTGATTGAAATGTAGCTTTCATCTTGTTCAATTAATTATTCATGATTTGGGATTGGTTTAGTTTTCACTTTTTTACGTATGTACATAATAGGTCACAGCTTTTAAATTCACTTCTTTTCTAGATTAACTTGTACTGATGACATCTGACATTGTTTTTTTATAGAGACTAAAGTGCTTAACTTCGAATAAATTTACTGTGACGTGCAGTACAGTGTGCTTGTTAGCTATTAGTTACATGATGTCTTGTTGCAGTTGGTTTGTTGCTTTTTCTGTTAATTCTCTGCAGTGTCATACAAAACCCATTCCATTTGCATGTGATAGAAGAACAGTGTAAGCTGACTGCTCATTTCCCCACTTTATTTTCTTTTCAATGATCTATGTAAGTTATTAGTACAGTGAACCCTTACATTCTTTTTGTTGACATTGGAAAAAATGTCTTTTCCAGTAAATTGAGTTGTTATTCAGAAATACTCACCTCATAATCTACATTTTTAAATTATACACATTGTGGATAGATACGACTAAATGTGAATTTCAAAATTTCACATGAGGAAGGCATGGGACTTTTGGACAATTTTTAAAATAAGAATGTTCATACAAAGATCTTGATAGCAGTCTTTAGAACAATGTGATGTGTTAGCCACATGAGGATGCGTCGCTGTACCACACAGCCTACTTGATCTAATTAAGCAAGCTATGGGATATTAGCGTCCAAACATATTAAGGTGAATATATGTACTATTACAACATTTTTCTTTTTCCAGTCAAAAAGTTCAAAACAAAAATGTCTTTCAATAGCTAGTAGTAATATAGAGGGAATACACTGATACCCAGGGACAGTGTGATTTGATTAGCAAGGAATACTGTAATAGTAGTTAAGGTTTGCCTTTCACTTCATTACATTTAATTAACTTTGGAAATGTTCATCTAACTGGAATATAATTTAACATCAACACTCCAGAAAATTTAGCTATATAGAAAGATAACACCAGAGGCAATCTATCTGAAAGATCAACTCCTAGAACATAAATGCAGTGTTTTTTTTTTTTGGTCGGATACAAGTTTATGGTAGTATAAGACATGTTTTACCCTTAAATGGTGTTGTTCCCCCTAGGTTTGCATGACCATGGAGTTAGAATGTATACACGTAAATAAGTAAGGGGTAATGGGGGCGTGTCCTCCTACAAAAAAACAACTTGATGTTTTAATGACTTTCACAAAACATGCAGTATCTGTACTTTTGGGAAGTTTGAACTGGGAGGTATGTTTGCAGGAAATTGGATTCTGAATTCCCACAGTGGATCCAAACACTCATGGAAACTAGATTTGCACATTTGATAATACCATGTGGATCAAAGCAAGTTCTGGAGATGTTAAAAAAAACAACCAGTAAAATACTGTGCTGAAAAAAATCACAAACATGTCATTCTTAAACTTCAGACAAAACAAATCAGATCAGATGTTCTTAGTTAACTTGTGGGAATACCCCCTATTAAATGAGTGGTATGAATGTGTCAAATACACTTGGGAAAATGGCTAGGCTTAAATAGACTCTTTAGGGTAGGATCCAGAATGGACTCTAATGTCTAAGCTAACTCCCCAACACAATATATACCAAAAGATTTAGAACATGCATTCTACTTCTAATCTAACTCTCCATCACATTATATACTAGTGATGGAGGGGATCCACTCCAGTGTCTAATTTAACACCACTTCATAATATATGCCATTGAAGTAGAGTGTGCGTTTTGCTGTCTGTTCTTGCCCCACATCACAACATAGACCAACAATGTAGAGCACGCATATTAGTGTCTAATCTAATCCCCTATCACAATATATATCTCAATAATGCAGAACATGTATTTTATGATATAGGCTAACCCCCATTAGGATATATATATATATATATATATATATATATATATATATATATACACACATACATACATACACATACACCAATGACATAAAGCATGCATTCTAGTGTCTAAGCTGACCATCCCATCACAGTATATACCAGTGATATACAACATGTGTTCTAGTGTTTATTCTAACCCCATCACAATATGTATACCAATGATATAGAGCATGCATTTCAATGTCTAATCAAACCCCGTCACAATATATATCAATGATATACAGCATGCATTCTAGTGTATAATTTAAACCCCATCACAATATATACTAATTATGTAGAAAATGCATTCTAGTATCTAATCTAACCCCCATCATAATATATACCAATAATTTAGAGCACACATTCTAGAGTCTAATCTAACCCCATTGGAATATATACCATTGATGTAGAACATGCATTTTAGTGGCTAATATTACTCTCATCACAAAATATACCAATGATCTATAAAATGCAATCGAGTATCTAAGCTAATTCCCATCACAATATATACTATTGACATAGAACATACATTCAAGTGTCTACTCTAATTCATCCATCATTATATATACCAACTATGCAGAGCATTCATTTTAATGTTCAGTCTAATCTCCCATCACAATATATGCCAGTGATGTAGAACTTGCATTCTAGTGTCTAATCTAACACCCATCAAAATCTATACCAATGATGTACAGCATGCATTCTACTGTATAATTTAACCCCCTTCACAATATATACTAATGATGTAGAGAATACATTCTAGTATCTCATCTAACCCCCCATTATAATATATACCAAAGAGGGTGAGCATGCATTCTAGCATTTAATCTAACCCCCCCATCACAATATATACCAATGATGTAGAACATGCATTCTAGTGTCTGTTCTAACCCCAACACAGTATATACTGTTGATGTAGAGCCTGCAAACCCCGACTACAATATATACCAATGATATAGGGCATGCGTTCCAAAGTGTAATGTAACCCCTATCACCAAATATACCAATGATGCAGAACATGCATTCTTGTGTTTAATGTTACCCCCAATTATAGTATATTTCAATAATCTAAAGAATGCATTCTAGTGTCTAAGCAGACCCCTATCACAATATATACTATTGAAATCTATCTCACCATCATTATATAAACCATCTATGTGGAGCATTGGTATTACTCTCCAATCTAACTCGCTATTACAATATATACCAGTGATGTGGAGCACACATTCTAGTCTGTAATCTAACTCCCACCACAATATATACTAATAATGTAGAACATGCATACTAGTGTCTAATCTAAAATGCATCACAATATATACCAAAGATGTAGAGCTTGCATTCTAGTGTCTAATGTTACCCCTATCACAATCTATACCAATAATGCAGAATGTGCATTCCAGTGTCTAATCTAACCCCACTATCAGAATATATAGCAATGATGGACAACATGCATTCTAGTTTCTAATGTACCCCCCTAACACAATATACACTAACAATGTAGAACATTCATTCCCATGTCTAATGTAACCCCCATCACAATATATACCAGTGACACAAAGAATGCATCCTAGTGTCTAATCTAACCATCCCCACACAATATCTAACAATGATGTAGAGCATATATTGTAGTGTCTAAGTGAACCCCCTCTTCACAGTATCAGTCAATGATGCGGAACATGCATTCTATTGTCTATTCTAGCTACCCTTTCATAATATATGCCAATGACATAGAGTACACAGATTCCAGTGACTAATCTAACCCCCATCACAATATATACAAATAGCATACAGCATGCATTCTACTGTCTAATCTTACCATTTCATCACAGCATGTACCAATAATATAGAGCATGCATTCTAGTATCTAATCTTACTCACCATCACAGTATATACTAATGATGTAGAACATGCATTCTAGCGTGTAATCTTAACCCCATCACAATACATGCCATTGATGAAGACAGACATTTTTTTACCTTGAGCTTTTACAGGCTAAAATAGCTCTCAAAAAGATTTTCCATAGTGTATGCTGAAGCATGGTTTCACAGAATAAAAAAAAAACTTCCAAAAATGACTGAGGTTAAATTTGTTTGCTGGAGATGTGTGTGGTGTGAATTTGTATGCAACAAAATACTCACAACTCCATTATATTAAGCTGACATTTCACAACACTTTAAATGCTAGAGTATAAACTAACAATATATACATTTTCATGAACATTTAAAAAAACTCAATTTCACACTATATCATATATGGGTAATCAAGGGGACCTTGCTCATTTCCATATCACCTTAGTAAGTCACAGTATGAAACTCTTTCCCATTTTGGCAAGCCATTTCTGATAATGCTTAGCTTTGAACCTGAATGTTCATTCCTTGTTATGTTCTATTATGCATAGTGACCCACTCTGAACTTCATGGGTGCCAATTTTGTTATTGTTTGTGAAATAGTATCACAGTTACTTGCATCTACAAAAAACGAGAAGAAAGCAGTGTGAAAATATAATAACTCAAAGCAAAAGTATGTAATTACACTGTGGTGAGACCTCCATGATGAAGATATGAGGGGCTATATAGCCGCATGTCAGAGTAGAATTATTTGGTATTAAGAAGTCTTAATGCGAGGACAAAAATGCTGAAATTAATATTGTGTGTATTCCATTCTTTGTTTTTATTCTTCTGTTTTGAATAAAGTGTTTAATCATGAATATTTTGTGGCTATGAGTGATCATGTAGGTTTTCCCACTGTGTGAATATATACAACAAGTAAACAATTGAAATAACAGTGAGTTATTGGTGATTCTGAGTGGTCATGGAGGTCTCGCCATATTACAAATACATACATTTAGTTACATTTAGTTACAACCAAAAAATGTCCTCAGTGCAAAACTAAATATAATTTGCAAACAAAGCCAGTCAAAGTTGAGTAAGGAAAAAAAAAACAAACTCTGGAAGAACAGTAGTTAGAGCAATATTTAGTAAATAAATGAATAACACAAGATAAAACAAGATTTCAAACTGCACTCATATTTTATTTCAGACTATAATGAATTTATGAATAAAACTGGTGTGATGTTGTAAGGTAGTGCCATCTGTGCCAGGGAGAGTACAGTAGTACATGTGTATATATGCCAGCGTAGTTAGCTGGAGTTTTGTAAATAATTTTATATTATTTGACTATCACACTGATTTGTATAAGATGTTTGAGTTAAAAATATATTTGTAAAGTAATTTATGTTAAAAATTCATCAAAAGTAGGCATTGCTGGAAAGAAAGAAAGAATGTATGCATGTACATTAGGTTGTATTGTTGTAACTGATGAAATGTGTATGTTTATCAGCTAACTCTGGAAAGGTGGAAAGTTTGTAACTATGCTGTAGCTTTCAGATGCTGCCACAGATCCTAGAAAAGCTCTGTGTGTGTATTGTAACAGAGACAGGTGACCAGAGGTGATGTCATCCTCTAAACAGCATCTAGTTTCTTTGGAACTCTCCCACGAGCACTTTGGAACCTGACAGGAAAGATTTCTGATAGGATATATATCTCACACATCCACAAAGACAAAGACAGACATCATCTAGCTTTTGCTGTGGTAAGACACTCAGCACACATCAGCTTGCCTTGTAGTCAGGGAACAGTAATTCTTTAGTTAGTCAGGGACATTTCATGAGAATAGTTTAGTATTGTTTTCTGCATCTGTGAGAAACTATCCAACTGTATTATTTTTATATTTCTGTGGTTGAAACTCTGTTGTTTATCCTGATTTCTGTTTTATTATTTATCATTAAATATTTTAATACCTTTCATTGTGGCTGGTCCTTTAGAGAATACTTTTAGGGAGTACTTATGCTTGTTTTAGTGACACTGTGGCTGCTCTTGTAAGTCTTGCTGTTTTGGTCACACTCTACCATTTGTATTAGTATTAATTTTACACAAAATTCATAGGTTCATAGGTTCATAGGTTCATACTAGGCTATCTGCCCTAGAGCATTTATAAGCCTAGCCAGAATGTGTTTGACTTTCACCACCCATTTTAAATTTATTTTGCTATGCCCTTTTTCGAGGTTAGTATACTGTGCCTCTGTCTAACAGTGACACAGAAGTGATACCCGGGGTAAACCTACGATCTCCCATCCACTCATCAAGATTCCTCTTGAAGAGAGTCAATGAGGGACTCTGCCTAACCTGGACTGGGATTTTATTCCAGAGTGAAGGGAGCCTCTGGGTTATGAATCTGTCCCTCCAGCATGTCCTATTTATTTCAGTGCTGAGGTTCAAGTCTCTCGAGCGCGTAGCTCGATGGGATTTGAATTTTCTGAGGTGCAGCATGTCCATTAATTCCGGATTAGACATGGCTTTATACGTCAGGCACAGATCGCCTCTGAACAGGCGGTATGCCACTGAGTAGAGCTGGAGTTTCTTTAACCGGGCAGCATATGGCATCTGTTTGAGCCCTTTGATCCTCTTGGTGAGGTACTTTTGGGGTCTTTCCAGTTGCTGCAGGTGTATGGTAAGGTACATCCCAAAAGGGGCATTGCACTCAATTATGGGCCTGATGAGGGATGAGTAAAGAGGCACGATGACCTCCCCTGATCTAGATGTGAATCCCTTCATGATTAGGTGGGCTATATAAAATGTTTTTCTAACCACTTTGGCCACGTGGTTGTCAAATGAGAGATTGCTATCAACTTGGGTCCCCAGGTCCCTAATTACTTATTCTGTACTTAATGGATTACCACCTATGTGGTAATTTGTGGGCACTTTGTTTTTGCCAAAGGGGATGACTATACACTTTTTGGCATTTAGCTTGAGGCCATGGCTCTGGCACCAGTTGTCTGTTTCTATGAGGCCCTTTTGGAGGATGTTTGTGTCGGCTGGAGAGTTGATTATGGCACCCAGTTTGCAGTCATCTGCGAACTTGATCAGCCACAGTTCTTCCATGTTGGCCTGTACCTCCGAGAAATATATACCAAACAAGAGAGGTCCCAGGACTGAGCCTTGTGGGACACCACTTGTAACTGGTTTGGAGTCTGACATGGCTCCAGCAATTCTAACCATGTGGGTTCTGTCCTTGAGCCAGTTTGCAATCCATCTAGTGACATAGGGGTTTATATTTAAGCTGGTGAGCTTATCTATAATGCCCGATTGGGTTTTGTATCGAAGGCTTTTGAGAGGTCCAGGTAGGCTGTGTGAACCACCTTCCCCTCATCAATGGCCTTGAAATCAATCAGGTTTAAGAGGCAGGATCTGCCCTTAACAAAGCTGAACTGGTAGGATCCAGTGTCTGTAGGTCCCCAATATCTTTATTTATGAGGTCCATGATGATCCTTTCCATAGCTTTGCAGATCAAGCTAGTCAGGCTTATGGGGCAATAGTTTCCAGGATTCGTTGAGGCACCACCTTTATGGAGAGGGACCACTGTTGCTGTACGCCACTCTTTGGGCACATATCCTGTAGTAAGGCTGAGATTGAACAGTAGTTTTATGTTTGGGTTTAGCTCTTCTTGGAGTTCATGTAGGACGCAGCCCGGGACACCGTCTGGTCCCATTGATGCTGTGTTTTTTGCTTTGGAGAGGGCAGCTCTTACCTGAGCATCTGAGATGTCAGGGGGGAAGCACTCTGCTGGGATAGACATTTGCCCTTTTGGTGGGGGGGGGAGTTTGCGCTGACCCTGTCAGCTAGGATGTTGGTAATATCTGTGGGTTCAGTGTATTTTTTGTCATTTTGGACTAATTCTGAGCATATCTGGGAATTACCATCCAGGTTCCTAACATAACTAAAGAAAGCCTTGTGATTATCCTTAGTGTCCTGTGCAATTTTTCTGTCGAAGCTGGCCTTAGACAATTTTATGAGTGCCTGTAGTTTTTTGCTAATACTGATCCGTGATGCCTTCCCTTTTTGGGATTTTGCTCTATCATTTAGTAGCTTCCTCCTTCTATTGTATAGTTTGTTTATGGCTGGGGTCCACCAGACAGGACGTCTGCCTTTGGAGGATTGGGTCTTGATTTTATTTGGGATCACATGATCCATGCATTCCTGAAGGTGTTCATAGAATGCGTTTATAAAGGATTCTGCAGTCTGGGCCGTATTTTCCACAGGCCCCGGGGCTTTGAAGGATTCCACCTCGGTTTTGAGTGGGACGTCAGTGTGCCTGATGATAGAGTCACCTATTACAAGTGTATCAGGTGTGTTGTTTAGTCTTGAGGGCTGTGACTGTTCGGCACACTGGCTTTGTGAGATATGTGTTGCACGTGTTTTGTTTTGGGGTAGCGGTTGCTCGGGTGTCTGCTTTGGAGGTCTCTGCTGCTTAGGCAGATCTTTATTTAGAGCCTCCAAGTATGTTTTTGTGTGATTATGTGTTTGGTTTGCTGTTGTGGTAGGTCTATGTGAGACTGGAATTGTAGTGAGTGTGGTTTCCTTCTCCTCCTGACTGGTTATGCCAGTACTGAGTTGAGAGAGCTTAGCCTCCAGTTTGGCTATATGGTTGCATCTCTCACGTGTTGGAATTTGTTGGGAGGAGGAGAGGGTTGTCTGTGTACATGAGGCAGTTAATTGAGTACCCTTTGTAACAGCCTTAGGGTAGCTGACTGGTGGCAGAGTGATTACCTTAGAGTCTGGGCATAATTAGGTACAGCTAGTAAATCTGCACCAGCTTTTCCCAGGTGTGTATGTGTGTGTGTGAAACTCCAATATTCAAGTGTGTGTGTGTCAGCTACTGGGAACAGTGGTAAGTGTGGAGTTTTGTGTGGGTCTGGAGAGAGAAAGAGAGTCCATGCCCAGGCCTGGAGTATGCTTCCTGTGTGCTCTGAAGGGACATTGTGCTTGGTGTATGGAGCTGCATCTGAAATCATCATGTGAATCCATCTTTGCTCTTAGTGACCATCCCTCACCAGATTCAGTGGTGAGGATTGAGTCTTCTTGATTACTGGGCCAGAGTAGGGACCCGTCACATATTGGTGGTAGCTTGGTGGGATATTAATTGAATTTCAGTAGCTGGTGGGCAGTTGTCATTGAAGGTGTGTGTCCTCTTAGCCGCCACAAGGTAAACATACAGAGTTTAATTTTTACAACAGTTTTATTTATTTTTGTTGGTTTAATTTAGTCAGAGAAGGCAGGCAAGGATGTCAGCAGAGGATTATAGCAAGCTAACAAAGAACCAGATGGCCAAGGTGTGTTTAGCGAAAAAAATGGTGCGTGCCAGCCTGACTAAAAGGAAAATCATTTCAGCCTTGGTCACAGTTGCAGCATGGATCAGAAACCCTGAAGACAACCAGTATGGTGATAGGAATGTGCAATCCTCAGAAACAGAACAGCTCACCATTTCCTCAGAGGACTTAAAAATCCATCTGGAGTAAAAGAGACTTGAACTGGAGGCCAAGCAATTGGAGAAGCAGATGGAATTAGAATCAGAAGAGAGACTGCTATGTTTGAAGATCAAAGAGAGGCTGCAGCATTTGGAGGTCGAAGAAAATGAGAAACAGCACCAACAAGAGAGGGAGATGCTAACTCTTTGGCAGGGTCATGGAGGTAATGGGGAAAGGAGTAAACAAACTCGAGAAGCAATAAAGGTCAGTAAATTTCTTCCATACTTTGCAGAATGGGATGCCCTTGATAGTTTTATGCATGTATTTGAAAGGGTATGTAAACTGTATAATGCTGACAAAGGGCTCTGGATACAGTTCCTGACCCCCTTACTCCATGGTAAAGTTGTAACTACCATTTCTAAATTGCCTGATACTAATTATTTAAACTGTGATAATGTTTACTGGAATGCTTTAAATTAACACCTGAAGCTTACAGAAATAATTTTGTGAGCATAGACGCAAGGCAGATGAAAGGGTATGTGATTATATTGCTGAGTTAAACATTTATTTTCATAGGTGGGTGAGTGGACATCAGGTCACCACTTCTAAAGGGCTGGCAGACCATTTGGTAAGGGAACAAGCCCTTAGCACTTTGTCTGAGGACATGAGAATCTGGTTGGCAGACCAGGTGTCTAACTCTGCAGATGAGCTGGTTAGAAAAGGGGATCTCTGCTTAGCAAGCAGGGCACCACTGCACAAGAAGGGGATACCCACTGTTGCTCATGGTTATAGAGGAACCCATGGTGGCCAGCCTAAACCACCCCAAAAGAGAACATCAATAACAGGGAAATCCACTAGTTCGGGTACATGGCCAGGATCAACGGTTAGATGTTTTAAATGTAACCAGAAGGGCCATATCACATACAAATGTCCACTGAGGCATGTTGGGGGATCAAAAGGTGAAGGAGCCAGCAAGTGGGAATAACAGCATGCCAGTAGTAAATTGTCTAGAAATAACAGGGGTACCAAATTATCACTGAAGTTTGTATCCTATCTTAGTGGAAGATAGGCCACTGCCAAGACAGACACAGCCTTTGACATAACCATTGTGAAGCTTGCAGTGGTTAAAGAGGAGCAGTAATTGCTTGGGCAGTCCACACCAGTCAGAGCTTTAGCAGGGACCCCATTCCAAATACCTTTAGCCTGGGTTCACTTTGACTGGGAGGGTAGAAAAGGAAGAAAGCAGGTAGGTGTGTTTGAGGATATCCCTGCAGATGCCTTGCTAGGGAATGATTTTGCTAATGCAGTACCTTGTCTGCATGCAGCTACACATAGTCAAGCATGTGAGTCAGATAGCCTGGGAGAGACCCCACACCTGAAGCTCTGCCTGGTGAGGTGGCTATCTCAGGGAGGGAGCTACCCTGTAGCAGTGAGCCTGAAAGTGAGCTACAACTGCTGGTAGGTACTGATGATGTTCCCATGGACAGAATGACAGCAAGGACAGAGGTGAGTGGTAGTACCCAAGCTGACAGTGAGGCACAGCTGTCAGAAGAGACCAGGCTTCAGTGAAAAGGGAGCTGGGAAGGGTCACAAAGGTAGAATTAAGACAGGCTCAGCTTTCGGACCCTACATTATGAGGCATGAGGGAGGTAGCTAAGGAGGCACCTTATTCTCAAGGAAAAGGGGAAACTGTATACTAGAACAAAAGGTTACTGTATAGAGAGTGGACTCCTGATGGAAGACTAGAGGGTGAGGTAATGCAGCAGTTGATAGTACCCAGGGTGTACCATCTGGCACATCTAGCCATAGCCCATGACATTCTTTTTGCAGGTTATATGGGCATAAAGTGTGCCTGGAGACAATTATGCAGAACATTTATTGGCCTGGGATTGCAAGGGATTTAACAGGGTACTGCTGGAACTCTGAGCAGTACCAGAAGGTAGGCAAGGCAGGAGGCAAGGTCAAGACTCTTTGATGCCTTTGCCTTTGATTGAGAAGCCATTTCAAAGAGTTGCTAAGGATATTGTGGGGGCCTCTGAGTACCCCATGTTCCACAGGAAAGATGTATATCCGGGTGGTAATAGTTTATCCTATGAGATACTCTGAGGCAGTGGCTCTCCTCTCTATTGAGGGAGAGAAGGTGAAAAATGCTTTGCTGGAGATGTTCAGAAGGGTAGGTTACCTGAGAGGAATACTGACTGACAGAGTTGCCAATTTCATGTCAGACCTGCTGGCTTGTCTGTGGAAGTGCTGTGGGGTGAAGCACATAAAAAATGCTCCCCTACCACCCCAGACTAATGGTCTTTTGGAGAGGTTAAACTCTACACTAAAGACCATGATACAGGCAATTGCAGACCAGTTTAAGAGAGAGTGGGACAAATATTTGCCCCAGATGCTATTTGCATACAGAGAGGTACCCACAGGTTTTTCACCATTTTAGTTGGTGTGTGGGCATATGGCTTTTATATTTGATCCATGATGAGTGGGAGGGTGAGTGTGAATTCCACAAGGAGTCTGTTGTGGCATATCCCCTAAACTTCAGGACAAGGCTTAGAAAGCTCATGGGCTTGGCCCAGGAGAATTGCCAGGAGCCCAGCAACAGAAAAAGGTCCGGTATGACAGAAATGCTCATGCCTGAGAGTATGCTTTGGGACAGCAGGTTATCATACTCAGTCCTGTCAGACACAATAAGCCACAGGCAGCTGGGGAGAGACCCTTTGAAGTAGTAAGGAAGGTCAGTGATGTTAATTGCATAGTAAACATGCTAGGCATGAGGCAGGGGCACAAATTGTACCATGTTAACATATAAAACCTTACCATGATAGGGAGGCCCTTGTGCTGAGTATTTGCAGTGGATGGCAGGAGGAGTCTGATGGGGATCTGGCAATCACAGACCTGATGAGGAAGAAAGGCCAGATAAGGTAGTGTGGAATCCAGCCTGTGAGCATGCATTACAAAACTTTAAAGGAGCTTTGGGAGGACCCCCCATTTTAGCCAGTCCAGATTACAGCAAAGAATTTGTTGTGCAGGTGGATGTTTCAAACCATGGGGTGGGGATGGTACTCAGCCAGGTTTCTTCACAGGGAGAAGTGGGGTCAATAATGCCATTGCAGATGGGTTCTCAAGACAGGGTATCAGTTAATGTGTTTCCAGGTAGTCCCATTTCCTCTCAAGCAACATTTTTCCAGTATCACTTGAAAAACGAGTTTTCAAGGTGGGGGAGAGATTTGATGTTATGAAGTAATGCCATCTGTGCCAGGGAGAGTACGGCAGTACATATGTACATATGGCAGCAGAGCTAGCTGGAGGTTTGTAAAGAATTTTATGTTATTTGGCTATCATACTGATTTGTACAGATGTTTGAGCTAAAAATATGTTTGTAAAGTTACTTTTGTTAAAAATGTACCAACAGTAGGTCCTGCTGGACAGAAAGTATGCATTTATATTAGGTTGATTTGTTGTAACTGAGCAAATGTGTATGTTTATCAGAAAACCCTGGAAGTGTGAAAAGTTTGAAATTATGTTATAGTTTTCAGATGCTTCCACAGATCTTAGCAAAGCTCTGTGTTTGTATTGTACCAGAGTCAGGTGACCGGAGGTGATGTCATCCTCTAACTTGCATCTGTTTTATTGGAACTCTTTCAGCATCATTTTGGTACCTGACAGGAAAGATTTCTGACAGGATATATATCTCTCACACCCATACAAAGACAGACATCATCTGTTTTTTGCTGTGGTAAGACACTCAGCACATACCAGCTTGCCTTGCTTTAGTAAGTTGTCAGGGAACAGTAATTCTTTAGTTAGCCATGGGCATTTAGCGAGAATAGTTTAGTATTGTTTTCTGCATCTGTGAGAAACTATCCAACTGTATTATTTTTTATATCTCTGTGGTTGAAACTCTGTTTTATATTGTATTCAGTATTCTCCTGTTTTCCATTTTATTATTTATCATAATTTATTAAATACCTTTCATTTTGGCTGGTCCTTTAGAGAGTACTTTTAACATCTTGAGAATGCTTATGTTTATTTTACTGACACTGTGGCTGCTCCTGAAAGCCATGCTGCTTTGGTCACACTCTACCATTTGTATTAATATTCATTTTACACAATATAATTGGGTACCCTTTATAGGAGTCTTAGGGTAACTGACTGGTGGCAGTGTGATTACCTCAGAATCTGGGCAGAAAGGGGGACAGCTAATAAATCTGCAACAGCTTTTCCCAGGTGTGTATATGTGTGCATCAAACTCAAATATCCAAGTGTGGATGTGTCAGCTACTGGAACAGGGACACAGAACTCCAAAGTTGTCAGTGCAGAGTTTGTTGTGGATCTGGAGAGAGAAGGAGAGTCCAGCCCATGATCTGGAGCATGCTCCCTGTGTGCTCTTAAGAGAAAATGTGCTTGGTGTAGGGAGTTGCATCTGAAAATACTGTGTGAATCCATCTTTGCTATTAGTGACTATCCATCACAAGAGAAAGTGGAAAGGATTGAGTCTACTTGATTGCTGGGCCAGAGTATGGACCCATCACAAGTGGCATGAAGATAATCACTATTCAGCAATTAGCAGGTGCAATATGGTTTTATTAACTGCTAGCATTTAGGTTCCTATGTTCATGGGTAAGTATCAGGCTAGCTGTCCTTGCAAGCCATTATAAGTCTGATCAATTTCCCTTTTTGTGCTTGAATGAAACTATCCTATTTGGTTAATGACTGGCCTTACACATCCCATGGTCGATAATTATATATTAACCTTAATGAAAATAACTGGGATCATGCCATACATAATTTAAGGGGACCCATGCATGGGTTAAAACATTTAAGAGCTGCCTCTGTCCATTAGTATTACAGAGAACAGCTCTGAGGTAATTTTTTTGTTTCCCATCCATAGAGCCAAGTTGCATTTGAATATAGCCAGATATGAACTTTGTTTTATGTGAATGGGGAGTCTGTTCCAGAGCAGTGGTATTCTCTGAAAGATATGCCTATTCTTCCAAACTGTTCTGTTGATGTTGCAGAAGAGGGTTAGACCCTTAGACCAAGCATTTCTGATGTTATTTGACTTGGTGATGTACAGAACATTCATCAGTTTTGGTTCAGAAAATGCCTTATATGCCAAACATAGGTCACTTCTTTGCAGTGCATAGGATACCAAGTTTAGTGACAGGGATTTGAGTCAGTCCATATAGGACATGTTGTTTAGGCCTTGTATTCTTTTAGTAATGTACCTCTGTGGGCTTTCCAATTGTGTCTAGACAGATACATACCAAAGTGGTCATTATACTCAGTGACTGGCCTAATGAGGACTGATTAAAAGTGGAAATGCCATCCTTGATGTGGGTGCAATTGCTTTGTTTATAAGATATGCAATATAGAAAGACTTTCTTACAACAATGGACACATGTTGGTCAAAAGTTAGATCACTGTTCACATGAGTTCCCAAATACCAAACAACTGGGTCAACTCTTAGGCGCACATTGTCAATGTGGTAGTTCCCTGGAATAAATATATTCCCTAAGGATACAATAATGCATTTTTTTCACATTTAGTTTCAGTCCTTGATTTTGGCACCAGTTATTTATTTGGAACAAAGCTTTCTGCAGGATGGTTATGTTATTTAGGGAGTCAATGACTGCTTCTGCTTGCAATCATCTGCAAACATAGTCAGCCAGGGCACTTTCAAATTTGCTTTTACTTCAGAAAAGTAGAATACAAACAGGAAAGCCCCCAGCACAGAACCCTGGGGTTCTCCACTGTTGACTGGTCTCTTTGTGGAGGTAACTTCCCCATTTTGATTTCATGCATCCTATCTGTGAGCCAGTTGGCAATCCATTGGGTGACACAGGGGTTTATTCCCACTTATTTGCTTTTTCTACTATGCCTGAGTTGGGAATTGTGTCAAAAGCTTCGGCCAAGTAAAGATATGCAGTGTGTACCATTTTGCCTTCATCCATTGCTTTGATGACCTTTTCAAAAAAGTCCACCATGTTGGGTAAGCTTGATCTGCCCTTGATGAATTCAAACTGAGACGGGTCCAGTGTCTGGAGGCTCCCTATGTCCTGATTGATTATTTCCATTATAAGTCTTTCTTTGGCTTTGCATATGAGGCTGGTCAGACTTATGGGTCTGTAACTGCTTGGATCAGTGTAAGGTCCCTTATGCAAGGGAATGACTGTAGCTGTTCTCCATTCGCTTGGTACAAATCGTGTATGGAGGCTGAGATTGTGTTGCTAGGGGTATGACTAAATCATGCTTTCTGCTATTTAAGATGCATCCAGGGATATTGTCAGACCCCATCAATGAAGTATTTTTATCTTCTGATAACATTTGAATCCTGAATGCAACTTACTCTTGGGTGTACTGACATATGTATCAATGTATATTTCTGAATGATTATTTTTACCCAGTTTTGGTGTCTGGTTTATTTTAAAAGAAAAATGAAGTGTTTATTTTTCTGATTGGCATGTTTCTTCATTTGCAGAGCCTTCCCTGTTTACCTACCAGTTCCGTCGTAGCAGTCTCCCGTCAGAAATAAAACCGTGCTGAATACATCTATAGAGGATTCTTCGGTAGCTAACTGCTTCTGGGAGAATGGCATACTTAACAATTACCTTATGATTTCTAAACCCGAAAGCACAATTTAACAATCAGATACATGATACAGAGGACAGAAGCAGCATTCTAATAACAAGTTGATTGATTATGGTGCTTTATTCTACAAATAAATTAAATTAAATGTGATTGTAAATCTGAGTACAAATTGAATGCTGAAAAATGCATCACATTAGTTATAAACAGTACGTTACAGCAGTACAAAGCAAAACATATTTGTTGGATGGAAAATGTAGGTAGATAGTAATTTATGTAAACTAACTTCAGTGTTTGTAAGTGTGAACTAATTGAACTATTCCTCTGTAACTATGAGTAATTCATTTAGTTTAGCAATCAACTAATAAAAGCTTCAACTTTGGTAATGCAGATCTTAAAAAACAACAAAATAAACTTCTGTTAGGTGAAGGATTTCCTTTTCTCAGAAAGATCAATATTCTATGGGACTGTCTATCAAGATTTAAGAAATGTTGATCAGACTATCAGGTAAGACTAGAAAAGAAAATTAAGTAGATAAGAGTTGATCCTTATGTTGTATGAAAATTCTGTTCATCGTAGGCATCCTTCGATCCCAAAGAATCATGGGCTTGCACCCCTGTTGGATTGATTCAAGCAGTGTCTTCTGTAGCTGTGCAATCCAATCTGGGAGTGGAAGTACTTTTTACATCCTGAGCAGCAGTAGGGAGATGTTGGCCTGGTATCACAGGCACAGATCTTCTTGAGGACTCTCTTATACTCTGCTCCCCTTGCCAAGCTGGTTTCATACATAGCAAGAGCTTCTTTCACTTCTTGTTTTCAAGCATATCTACCTGAGGTGAGAGAATGCTGGGTCTTCACTCTGATGGACAGAGCACTGAGGTCACACTTGTGTATGTCCTTGCAGTGCAATTTGGGTCGCCATTTCAGCCTGTTTCCAGACTCCAGCTTTCCGAAAAGGAGGTCATTCAGTATTCGTCTATCCGTAATGTGTGAGACTTGACCCAACCAGTGTATAGACCTTTGTTTCAAGAAGGTGAACATGGAGGTGGTGCCTGTTCTCTCAAGTACTGTGCTGTTGGGGATTTTGCCCTGCCATGAGATACCAAGTATGTACCTAAGGCAGTGCATATGGAATACATTGTATAGCTGCTCCTGTTTTGAGCACAAAGTCCCATGTTTCACTGGCATATAGTAATGTGCTCAGAACACAGGCTGGGTAAATTTACACCTTGGTGTGCACAGTGAGCTTTTTATTAGCTCATAATATCTTTGTCAGCCTGGAAAACCTTGTGGCGGCTTTTCTAATGTGCTTATTGATCTCTCTAAAAAGCAACAAGTTGTCAGAGATAGTAGAGCCTAGGCACAGTAACTCACAGGCAACCTCTGTTACGTCATTAATAAATTCAAGTCTCCAACTAGAATGAGTGATATTCTATAGACTCACCTGGTCCTGGTTCTGAAACACAAAATTTTAAATCTAAGCTCCCTGTATAGCATGCCAACGTGTGGGTGTGCAATGTCTCCCTGTTGTCACTAATAATGTAATGAGAACAGGTTAGATTTTATTCCAAGATTAAACCACTATTCAGCAAATATCCTTCAATTTAAAAGGCACTGTAAGCTTTGCAATATAGGTACACAAATAATTGATTCAGACATAAAACCACATTTATAGCATTCTTTCTGACAGCGCATCTTTCTCTTCCATGCTGCCTGTGGTATTTTATCAAATGTTGCATTGGACAAGCAACATCAGCTAATGAATCTAAGACAGGCAATTCTAACTGGAGCATGGAAAACTCCTGTTATACCAACTCAGTATTATCCTCAAACAGATATGCTATGATAAAATACTAATATTCCTATATAAAATCAAATAAATACATTAAATGGCATTGTATATATATTTGTTTGGGAAACACATCATGTAGTTCAGCACCCCTTCTTTGCAACTGATTCCAGCACTAAGCTTATGAAGAATTCCCCCCATGGTGATAACAACAGGCAGAAAGACATTTTCAACACTGGCAAACAATTCCTTTCACAGAAAATAAATAAACTCACTACCTGAGTTGAAGAAACATGCTGCAGTATGTCAGACTAGGATTCCATGCATTTGCCAACAGGATGTTTTTCCCCCACTTTGAATCACTGGAAAACCATGTGAAGATTGTATCTGTCCTTTGCATTCTCCACTGAGTCAAGCAAGTTTAAACAATGTCATTTGTAAGAATCATCCTCTATGTTATACATAAGCATGGTTAGCTGGAAACTATGGTGTTTAATGTGGAAAATTAATTCCATCTGATTGAAATTGTGGTAAATGCTGGCAAAATGCTGATCCTAACTTAATGCTCTGTCATACAGTGCAAGTTTTTCTTACATTACACAAAACTGTTGGTTTTCACTGCAGGTTGGATTCCTGAGTTCATGTGCATAACAGGTAATTCACAAAGTACATAATCTTTGCAACCTACACGGACACAAACATAAGATCCATGCTTATACACTTACGTGGCACTAGAGTGCTGGAGCAACTAAACATTTGCTTTAGCTTTTTGACCACCAAATGCTATCTCTGTAGTCTGCAGTACCACTCCTGCACAATGCATACACCCTGTGGATGCACAATTGTGACAGTTCATGTGGTTCTTACATCCACTTTTTAGCTACTTGTTCATTCTGTCCCTCCTAATATTTAGCCAACTGGTGACTTTTACCAATATTAAAAAAAAAACAAGGACATTGTTAATAAGTCAATAAGAAATGTAGATAGTTTTTAATATTTACATTGGTAAGCCTCTCAGAACTCATAAATATGTATCCTGTATCTTTGAGTGTAATATATAATATACAGATGATAACAGGAGATAGTGAGACTGCCTAGTCTGCCCATGTGTTTTAACAAATATAGCAACTTTCTCTCTTCCTCCTTAACCCTCCAAAATACAAGGCTTGTAAAAGGCATCACAGAGTGTCCCTACTACCCATTTTGGCAGTTGATACCACCTCTTCACTACCCTCACAATGAAAATGTTTGAGAAATTTCACATTTGTTTCTACTTGCTCCATTGTTCATGACCCTAATCCTATCCTCTTTTAGTGTTATTGCATCACATGTATACCTTATACCTTTTATACCCATGTCATATATCATATCATATCCACCTCCCATTTCTCCTCTATCCCAATGAAAACAGGTTGCAATCCCCTAGCCACCCATCCCAGCTGCTTTGGTCTGTACCCTCTAAAGCACAATCATTTTATTGACACTATAAGGACTAAACACAAATGCAGCATTCCAGGTGTGACCTCACCAGTATCTAATAGAGGGACATTATCATTTTCCTACCTCTGGAGTCCTCCCCTAGAAATACTGCATCTGCTATTGTCCTCTCATTGTGTACCTGATGGTTTAAACTTCCTGTAGTAACAAAAGAACTCATGTTCTGGATTGTTTTTGTTTGTGACTCAGTAAGTACATATTGTATACTAGTGTTGTCACCTCCTCAGATGCAGCTTTGTCTTGTATACCAAGTCATCTCTTAGCAGTCTGTAAGGTACCAAATATAGTAACAGGGCTTTGATTCAGTCTAGATATCTCCTTGCATTATTACTGACAGAGCATGGAGTCACTGCTCCCCAACACATTGGCATGTTATACAGGGAGCTTAGATTTAAAATCCTGTGTTTCAGAACCAAGATTAGGTGTGAATATGGAAGATGAAGGGATCAAGTTAAGCTCCTGCGTCTTATACTATGCCACCTGTCTCCTGTAGTATGATATTATTATCATCCTTGGTGTCAACAACAAAGAGTAGGATGCAGTTGCCCACTCTGTCTGTAGTAGGATGCTAGCACAGTAAATAAGGTTCATCTAGGAGTGACTGTCTGACACATCACTTGCTACCTTTTACCCTTCTGTAAAGTCTCCATTAACACAGTCTTTTGCTACTGAACTGCCTCTTTACTTATCTGCCCAGTTTACTACATACTCCCACCCCAATCGGGCACTGGCAAATACCTTTGATGTACAACTTAATACTTTGCAGAAGTCCCTTTATATTACATCCACAGAGTTGTCCTACCTATTTGCTTGGTGAACCAGTCATAAAATTAGATAAGATTAATCTGATAGGATTTGCCTGCTGTGAATCTCTACTGGAATCTAGTGAAAATCCCAGATTGCTCAAGGAAGCTTTGACCTCAGGTTTGTCTCCATCATTCTCCTGACTGCTGATGTCAAGTTCACAGACCTGTAGAACTCTGGCTGTTCTTTGTTCCACAATTGTGGATGAGACCACCAATGTATGTTCCCAGTGCATATAGGTCAGTTTTGGGACAACTAATACCACATCATACTATTTAAAAGGGAAATACTGCAAACCAGTTCTCATGTCTTTTCCTTTGAGGACTTTCTCCCTCACAAATCCATGGAAGTTAAAACCATCACCCTCCAAAATTATAATCAACTTTAAGATCACCACATTTGGGGGAGTAGGATGCAGAAAACTGATAGCACTACCAACTCCCAGAATTGTTCATGATAAAATGGGATTCCGAAGACTGGGATCCAGCCAAGCATAACAGTGCTAATGAAAATGTACTAACTATTGATCTGTAGACATATAATAAATAAGTTAAGACTTGAATTATGTACGAAGGACATGTTTGTCTGAAAGCTGTGTTTTAGCATTATGGTATTAGCTTTGTAGAATAAAACAATTTTTTTTAATCTATGAAGTGGTCCAGCATTAGTTCTCTGGGCTCATTTCCAGTTAAGTGTAGGTATAATTATTCATTCTGAACCATCTCAGTGCTCGTAACCGATCTGCATAGAATTACACTAGTAATGAGTACATTTTGTCTTTGCTGTTTTTGGAAGTAAAACGCCTGGTAACTGTAATCACTCAGGTTGTATTAGCTTATTCTCATATAATTAGCTCCAGCAGTGCTGGACTTAATCTTCTTGTTGCTCAGCTCTGCTGTGATGTGTACACTACTTGGGGTTCCCTCAGTCCTCACTTCTGTCAAAAACAAAGGAAGGCTTTCATTACAACAATTTGTTTAAAGTCAGAACATAACTTTGAGCAAAATACAATAATTATTTTTCGCACTAAGGAAAAAAGAAAAATAACTTTTTTTTACATCAAGAATTAGAAGTGGGGTGAACAATAATCAGTGATTGACTTTTAGTGTAGATCATTAACACAGAAAGAAAGATGAATTCAAACACAAACCCATCATACAGTTTGTTTTCACCATGTAGTTATTGTATATCACTTTAGCATGCAAGTACACACACACACACACACACACACACACACATATGTGTGTATATATGTATATATATATATATATATATATATATATATATATATATATATATATATATATATATATATATATATATATATATATATATATATATGCATATATACAATATATATATATATATATATATATATATATATATATATATATATATATATGCATATATACAATATATATATAATGATCACTTGCAGATCACTAAAGCCAATAACTCTGCTGATGAAGCACTATTCTCTTGCACCATAGCCAAATTATGGAACTCCCTCCCTCCCACAACTACCTCCATACCATCATGCACCCACTTCAAAACTTTACTAAAAGCGCACCTAAAAACATGCTGGCTATGCCCTTGCAATCTCCCACTCTAATATCACCCACCCCATCCAACCACTACCTTTCTTTCCACTCCACTAACTACCTTGATTATAGCAAGCTCAGATGCTCATAAGCCTAGTACTTATTATACAGCAGGAACTTCTCATTGTAACATTTGTTAATGTCTGTTATGTACTTCATAGATAAAGATTCTGCTTGTCTACTGATGTACTATGTTCTTCATCTGTAAATATATTGTAAGTAATTGCTATGTTAAATTGTTAATCGCTATGTAATCCAATGTAACTACTGTCTGTTTATTTTAACTGTGGAGCTTTTCTCCCCGGGTCTCCGCTGAAAATGGACCTACGTCCAGTCGTATATATATATATATATATATATATATATATATATACATACAAACATGCATACGTATATTTCTTTGAGATGAATAGAGAAAGTTTATCACTTTCTTCTCTGCATCTTGCTCTTGCAGCTGGAGTCTCATAGACTCACAACCCCCTCATACTTATGACAATTATACCTATTTTTTCTGTGGAACTTAAAGACGTCAATAACTTGCCATTTTCTTTTCGTTTTTCACCCACATTCTTAACATGCAGTCTGTGAGGTCCCACTCTATGGTTTGTACCAGAACCATTATATCCGCTGGTTCTAAATGATGATATTGGTCAGTAAGTAAGAGCACCATCATAGACAGAATCATACAATGAAAGCACACGTCTTCATAAGATTAGAAGATGGGGTTTGGGGATGAACAGAACACACACTGTCTCTGCCCACATTGCTGAGTACTACCATAGCTATGAGCTTGCATTTCATTTGCTGAACGCTTCCTTTAAACTTTTCTAGTTTTGAATCCCTCATATTCATATTTTTAACATGCCAGCTGTGGAATCCTACCCAATGAAGTATACTGTTGTCACTGTGCAATTATTTTCGACAATTGGCTTTTACACGGTGACTACAGAATTACGTTTCAGGATGAAAGGGCACAATGATTAAGAGATCCTGTACTGGATTTCAGTATTTAGGCTTATATTCTGAGCATATTATTTATGAGATATCACCAAATACACTATGATATTGTCAATGTTTTTTTACAGTTTTTCTCCAAAACCCGATTTTGGGCAATCACTTCAAAATCACGTTCCTGGTTGGCACTGTGCTATGTTAGGATCCCAATTCATGAAGTGGATCACCAACATAATTTCTGATAATATTTTTTATATCTTCTAAGGACATTCTGCCTCCATGTCTGCCAGTCATCTAGCATCCCTAAACTGTACTTGATCCCGTTCATTTCTTCATACTGAGAGAGCTATCCATTACCTGTACGAGGGCCATCAGGGGATCACACAGGCAGCCACTGGGGGTGTTTTTGTGTCCCCATTGTCATCCCAGCTTTTGGGCCTTTTTTGTACTTGCCATAACCCACTCCTGGGTGAGGGGCAGCCATCTTTATCACTGCAGCTTCTCTCATAGCCGTCTCCTTCCAACTGCACACTGCTATCAACTTGTTATTAAGGCTACAACCAGGCATTGTCTTAGGGAGCTAAAAGCCCACTCCAGGACACACAATTACACAATTACACCATTACCCATCCCCTGAGGGACTGTGGCAGTGAGTATCCTGATCCACCCTATCATGCCTCGCCAGGATGGACAGGGCTAGCTCCCCTGCCAACTTTGTCAAGTGTCTGAACCACTAAGTGAACTCAAGTAGTCTGACCATAGTCAGGGCCATGGAATATAGCTAATTCTCATAATAGTCTGCTTCACAAATTATGGATTATTTCTAAAGTCTGATAACAGTAGCCCACACCATGGAGCAAGATCCCATGTACTGCATGTTTAATATCATGAGCCTTTAAAACTTTTCCAAGTTTTAATATTACATGTCCAAATATTTAGTTTTCTTTATGATGCCATGAATCAAGTACGGAATGGATAATGCATTGATTTTTCACCAAAGATAATTCCACGGACACCCTGAATACCTATCCCTCTGGACAATATCTGCATTTTAGTACTTCAATTCATGATACATTCAAAAGTAAACAAAAGTTATATAGGTGTTACACTGAAAGTCTGAAATATAATAACATACAAGACCAGATGCAGTAAGATTTGATCTGATATTGTCAGTTTTTCATTTTGTCCTCATATATGGGTTTGGATCTGAACCATCAGATCCAACTCGGCCATTACTAAGCTTGTGGCCACCAAAAAGCTCTTGGATACCTTTCGTTACCCACAATACACCTCTCCCTGTTACCTAAGATCTCGTTTGCCATTTCTTGAAAATGTAGTCCATCTGTTAGCTCTTGTTTTTTTCAGGTGATATTTTCAATTTTCTCAATCTTTTTCTTGGTTAATTCTTTCTGCTGTATAGTTAGAAGTAGTGTCTTTCCTCCCCTTTTATCTATGCTATTATCATTAGTAATATAGCCTTTCTATTTCTGTCCTGAATCTTATTTATTTAAAAAAAAACTTTTCTGTCTTTATCTACTTTTCATTACTTTTCCCTGTGTGTGTGTGTGTGTGTGTGTGTGTGTGTGTGTGTGTGTGTGTGCGTGCGTGCGTGCGTGCGTGCGTGCGTGTGTGTGTGTGTGTGTGTGTGTATAAGTGTTTTTGGGAACTCTTGGCTTCCTTTATTTATTTTCCTAATGGCTGAGAAACAAGATAAGCCCACAGGCTTTAAGAAATGTAATAAATGCTGTCACAAAATGCCGTACAGTGACTCGCACACTCTATGTGTGTACTTCTTGGCCTACATCATCTTCAGGAAGACTGCGCAATATGTCATTCCTTCAACCACAAGGCTCTGGTTGAAAGGAAGAATAAACTTATTCTTAGGGGGTTACCATCTTCTTTTAGTGAGGCCATTTCTGGTGGTCCCCCAAAATATGTAGTAAAACCTAGGTCCGGTTGGCTCATTCGAGCCAAACTTCTTCTTCCTCTAAATCTGCTGATAAAAGGAAGATGAGACCTTCCTTGGTTCCATCAGACCCCTCGGAGCTGAGATCTAAATCTTCCAAAGCTTCAGTCTCCATAACTTCTTCGTGGCCTTTGTGACTGGGTGCTTTTGTCCTTGGATCTGACTCCTTCAGCTCTAAGTCTCTCTGATTTGGATAGGTCAGAGCTGTTGTGCTCAGATCTGACCTCCAGCCCTTTCAGACCCATAGCTTCACTGCCAAGGACAAGGTACTCCCCTTTTGTGGACCCAGTGCCTTCAAGAGTTCCATATCCTTTTCTAAGCAGACCAAGATCTCCTTCATATTCTTCTTCTTCCCATTCTACCAGAAGCCTTACAGAAGAAGATGTGGAACAGATTGTCCAGGTAATGTTGTGGGCACAGGGAATTACTAAGTCCCCCTCGGCTTCAACCCAAATGGTCCTAGGTTTATCCAAGCAACCCACTCCCCCTTTGGTTTCTCCTCTAATGTCAGCTAAAGTCTCAGAGCCCTTGTTTGGATCCAAAGATTTTTTTTTTCAATCAGACATTTGCTTGGAATTCTTCAGCTTTCTCAAAGCTGGAGAGCTCCCAGAGCAGTAGCGAGCCTGGTGGACCTCGATTTCGGTCAACTCCCAGACCTTCTGAGCAGTCTCTGCTTCTCAGGGCTTCTACTCAGGTGAGGTCAGTGCCAGCTTAAACTCCAGGCAAGCTGTCTTCCGAGCTGGAGAGGACCTTTTCCCTCAAGCATGGCTTGTTGGAGACATACTCCCTCTCCACTAAGGAGCAGTCAGCTTTTGGGGCTCTGGAGAGTCAAAGTTGCCTTTCTGCAACTAGGAAGCCACCACCCCCCTTGGATCCCCAGTTCCATTTACCCCACTGTACATCTCTTCTGACCAAAACATTCTACAGGGACAGTGGGACCTTAGGCCACAGGATACCCTTTAGGGTACCTCTGCCTCTTCTGACACCTCCCCAGAGTATCCCATTGAGGAGCTCCCTCAGAAGTGGACCTGTAAGAGGAAACATTTGGATTCCACTGAAGAGTCAGCCACAGCAGACACTGACCTCGGTGAGAGAGAAGGATCCCCAGGGTCACTTCCTGAGGATGTCTCCTTTAGAGACATCTTGGAGATATAAAACAGAGAGGTGGCTGGCAGTCCAGTAATCCTTTACCTGAGGAGTTGGTGTACTTGTAGCCTTTGGATCCCGACTGTCTACCTCCTACATCACTCCGCCCACCAATGAGCTCATAGGTTTGATCTCTCGGCAGGCATGGGAGAGCCCAGATTCCATTGAACCAACCCCCTGGAGACAAAATAAGATTATCACAACACCAGCTGACAAAGCTTTTTGGACAAAAGGAGTAGCAATAGATGTCATGGTGGTGGGAGCAGCTACTAAAAAGGAACTATCAGAAGAGAGTTCCACTATTTATCCTCCAAATAAGGATTCCAGGATGATGGATAGATGTCGGAAGTGGGTCTTTTCTTCAGCGAACTTTGCCTTGTGACCATCGAATTACCTTTCCTATTTTACTAGGTTACAAAGGGATTTGATCAAGGGTTGGGAGGGTGGCCTAATGGTTAAGGTGTTTGCCTTACAAACACAAGGTGGAGGGTTTGAGTCTCACAAGGGAGAATTGGCTAGGCTTAAAATGGCTCACAAGGGCAGTTAGCTTAGTACAAATCTATGAACCTATAAACCTATGAACTCTCAGATACCCTTGAAGGAGTCGTAGCTGAGGGAGTTGAAGAGAAGGTGACTTTGCAGCTGGCAACCCTACATTCTGTAGCTAACTCTTCCATGAGGTTTATAGCTCATACAGCTAAAGAAATGAGTAGACCAATGGGTTCCATCATATCGATGAGAAGGCATGCCTGAATGCACCTGTGTGACTTTGCGGATCCTTTTAAGTCTTCTTTTGTTAACACTCCATTTGACGGAACATCCCTTTTCAGTCTCAAGGTCAGAGACATGCTATCCAGGTGTGAGAAGGAGGGTAAGCCCTTTCTGCTGTGGGAATACATTTTTCCACCCCTCAGAGATCATACCCTAAAGGTCAGATAGGGGGTGGCAAACTTTGGTTCAAGAAATCACAGGAGTCTTAGCAGGACACATGTGGAGAGAGTTGTCCCAAAGGCAGAGGGGAGAAAATTCTAGAAGGCACCACCCTCACAGCAGAGGAGGCCAACAGAACCAGATGTCTAGACAGCCATTCTTTGGGAGATGCTTCCAGTGATCCTGAAAGGAGGTCTGATTGCCCACCTATGGAAGCAATCGAGGGTCGACTGTCTCTGCATTGCAGAGCCTGGCTAAAAATAAACAAAGATTTATGGGTGCAGAGGTTGCCTAATTCCATCTTCCCAAGACCCTCCCCCCACAGAAGAATCAGAATCACAGACATTCCATCCAGTCAAAGGGATCAGGCAGTTATTCAAATTCAGAAACTCCTTGACAAAAGAGTCATCCAAGAGGTCCCTCCAGATCAAAGAGTATTTGGAACTTACTCAAGGTTCCTTTTAGTTACATAGAAAACAGAGTAGTGAAGAACAATTCTGGATCTCAGCACATTAAACAAGCTGATTTGACATCTTGAGTTCTGAATGGTCATGGTACAGTCCATACTTCCTTTCTTGAAACAGAATGACTGGATGTGTTGCATAGACCTTCAGGATGCATACTACCACATAAAAATGGACAAGCAATCCTGAAGGTTTTTATGCTTCTGGCTGGGAACCAGTCATTTCCATTTCAGAGCGCTGCCCTTTGGTGTCACCACAGCCCCCAGCATGTTCACAAAGTACATGGCAGTGGTAGCAGCTCACTGAGATGACAAGGATTCTGGGTGTTTCCCTCTTTGCATGATTGGCTCATTTCTACCCCAAGCAGGCATCTACTTATTCAGGCAAGGGACTCTGTTATCCAAATTTTTACAGAACTAGAGTCACACTTGTAACCCATTCAAATACTGGAATTCATACAAACATTTTGGACACAAATCAGATGGTTGCAAGACTTCCACAATCCAGAGTACTAACGATCAGATGCCAAACACAAAATTTACTCCAGAACAGGAAGATAGCTGCCTGACATGTCTTATAAGCTTTAGGTTCAATGGCAGCCACCATAATTTTGGTACCGCTGGCAAGATTCCACATGGAAATGCCACAATGGCTTCTGGCTGAACAGTGGTCGATTACCCATCAACCGATGTCTTATCAGATACTCATTATGGACACCTACAGAACAGCTATGTTGTGGTATATTTGTTCTGATCAGGAAACACAAGGTTGACCCTTTGTTCACCCTCAACCTCAGGCCACTGTGACCACAGATGCTTCCCAGATGGGGTGGGGGGGCATTATCTGGGAAAGATGGTTCAAGGCTCCTGGTCTTCTGACAAGGTCAGTTTACACATACATATCCTAGAGATGAGGGCAGTGCTCCTAGCATTGCAGGCTTTTCAGGCTACCCTTCTTCTGGGACTGTGGAGATTCAGTCAGGCAACATGTCGTTGGTCTGGTATATAAACAAGCAAGGAGAAACCAGATCATACACCCCTGAGTCGAGAAGCACTCAGAGTGTGGCAGTGGGCAATCTCATCCAATCGCTTTCTTACAGCAAAACACATTCCGGAAAAGTCCAGCATGATTGAGGATAAGGTGAGTAGATCCATTTGCATGCCTTATGAGTGGTCCCTCAGCAAGGAAGTGACCGAAGAAATTTTCTACAGATGGGGCCAACTCTGCTGCGACCTCTTTGCATCCCCTCTCAACAACAAATGCAGCAGATACTTTGCCCTAATTCCCCTGACAGGGGGATCCCAAGGGATGCCCTCACACATGATTGACCTCCTGGTCTCCTGTACGCCTTTCCCACAAGCCTCTTGATTCTCAAATTTCTTCAGAAAGCAAACAGGTTGAAGAGAACAGTAGTCCTCATTGCTCCATTTTGGCCTCAACAAATCTGGTTTCCCTTCCTTTGGCCTCACATACAGGAAAAACCCTGGGTTCTGGAACCCACTTCAGATCTTCCGTCACACCCAACAGGAATGATTCATCCCAAACTGCCCACCTCAAGCTGATGGCTTAGTTCCTCCAATTCCATTTATAGTCAGACAACTTATGTTCTGCTGCCCAGTCCATCGTATTTTGATAACATCACACAAGCAATCCATTCAAAAGCTGTATAGGAGCAAATGGAAGAGGATTGCAATCTGGATTCAACAACATAATATAGACCCTTTCACACCTCCTGTTCACTCGTTCTCAAATTCTTTGCTCATCTTTTTTGGCAGTGGAGCAGTGATCTCTACTATCAAAGTACAATTAGCAGCTATCTCTGTTTTTCACATTGGGAATGATACTTTGTCTATAATTATAAACAAGCTTTGCAAAACCTTCTTGAATGGGATTTTATTACTAAGGTCACCACACAAAGATCCTTCTCCTCGTTGGGACCTTAACTTGGTACTGCATTTTATAGTTCAACCCCCGTTTAAACCTGCAGCAACATGTGACATAAAGTTTTTGTCTTGGAAAACCATTTTTCCAGTAGCAATTACTTCAGCTAGAAGAATATCAGGAATTCAGGCTTTATCCTCCCTGCCTCCATACCTGACTTTTCATAAAGGCAGGTTTTCCTTGCATACCAACCCTTCATTTTTACCTAAAGTTGTTTTAGAGGCTAATATCAATCATATCATTAACTTGTCTGTCTTTTGTCCTAACGTCACTAACAAAGGAGAATACATACTGCATTTATTGGACATTCATAGACAATTATGTTTTTATCTGCACAGGGTGAAAGAATTTAGGAAGGCAGATCAATTATTCATTTCTTTTTCCAGTCCTAGAAAGGGACAACCAGTATCCAAAGTTACTCTAGCAAAATGGTTATCTGACTGCATTTCGTTCATCTACAACAGACAAGGTGTAGTTCTTCCTAGACCTTTTTGGACTCATTCAACCAGGGCCATGGCAACTTCAACAGTTTTTTAGAGTAATGCATCCTTCTTTTTTTTTCAGCTGTTCCCATTAGGGGTTGCCACAGCGGATCATCTGTTTCCATTTTTTCCTGTCCTCTGCATCTTGCTGTGTCACACCAACCACCTGCATGTCCTCTCTCACCACATCCATAAACCTTATCTTAGGCCTTCCTCTTTTCCTCTTCTCTGGGAGCTTCATCCTTAGCATCCTTTTTCCAATATACCCAGCATCCCTCCTCAGCACATGTCCAAACCAATTCAATCTCACCTGTCTGGCTTTATCTCCAAACCATCCAACCTGGGATAACCCTCTAATATACTTATTCCTAATCCCGTCTACCCTCGTCACACCCAGAGCAAATCTTAACATGTTTAACTCTGCCACATCCAGCTCTGACTCCTGCCTTTTTGTTAATACCACTGTCTCCAACCCATATAACATAGCTGGTCTCACTACCCTCTTGTAGACCTTCCATTTCAGTCTTACTGGTACTCGTCTGTCAAAAATCACTCCTGACACTCTTCTCCACCCTGCCTGTACTCTCTTCTTCACTTTTCTTCCACACTCGCCATTACTCTGAACTGTTGAACCCAAGTATTTAAACTCATCCACCTTCGCCAACTCTACTCCCTGCATCCTCACCATTCCTCTATCCTCCCTCTCATTCACACACATATATTCTGTCTTAGTCCTGCTGACCTTCATTCCTCTCCTCTGTAGAGCATATCTCCACCTCTCCAGGGTCTCCTCACATCCATAGATGAAATTTTATCAGCGGCCACTTGGACAAATCATCATACCTTTATCGCTCATTACAAGTTGGATTTGGTCTCCAGGGGAAGATCTTCCTTTGATTCGATGGTTCTGAGCAATATTCTTCCATGAGTCGACCCAGCATGAAGGTAGCTGAGGACTCTGTCCCATATATGAGGACGAAATGAAAAATTGACAATCTCAGACAAAGAAGTCATGTACTTACCATAATGTTTAATCTGTATTGTCGATTTTTTTCATTTCTTCTCACAGTCCCTCCCTCTAAGCCCCCAACCTATGGTTTCTGGTAAAATGGAAAATATAATTGATGGTTCTTTGTAGCTTTCCCATACTCCAGAAATGGTCTCTCAGAATTTCTTTGTATATTCTTTCCTTCAGGGAGTAATCATAGCAAACAAGATGTGAGGTAACAGAGGGAGGTGCATTGTGGGTGATGGGGGTATCAAAGAGCTTTTTGGTGGCCACGAACTTTGTAACGGATGGGTTGGATCCGATGGTTCAGATCCAAACTCATATGTGAGGACAAATGCAAAAATCGACAATACAGATTAAACATTATTGTAAGTACATACCTTCCTTTTTTAAGAAGGTTTCAAAGACGTATTTGTCTTAAATATTATATTATCCTTTTAAACAATATATTTAATTAAAAACTGCGCATCACAAAAGGAATGTGCAATATTTAAAGATAACAGTCATTTGGACTTGATATATGTTCACTATATCTGAGGAAAAATGGTATTACTTGGTTAACTTTACACAATAAAAATTATCCACAACATGCATAAAGTACAAAACACTCATAGCTAACATTAATATATCTAAAATATTCATAAAAATAAACAAAAATAACACAAAAAAGCTCAAAGCCAGCCACAGCCACAAACCACTGGGTAATCCGGAAGACAAAACCATATAAATTAAATAAAATCTTATTACAATATAAAACTGCTACAAACTACATAAAGACCACAACAACACAAATTCAAATTCATGAAAGATATACAAACTACAAATAAATAAACTAGCTTAGTATACTGACCTGTGGCACCTCCACTAATGTGAGCCATGACATTCCAGCTTTTTTAAACACACAGCCCATCACAAGTCTAAGAAAAAATAAACTAAATTAACATGATACTGCTGCATAATTTCCATCCATATCTAACATGTCTAGCTAACTAAACTATGACTGTACTACAGGCCATTAAAATCCATAGAAAACAATACTGCATACCAAATCTAGTCACAACAAAATGATGCGTAGAATATATGGTGAGTCTATAATATAATTAATGAAGTGTCTGGTACACCATAATATGGATACTTGTTTTACCACCTGTTATAATTTGTTCACTTATTTGTCCTCACCAGACAGGAGGTATGATAAAAAAATATATATCTAGTACTTTTTCTAGATAATTCCAAATATCTATATGTCTAACATGTCACCAAACATTTATCCATAGGTTAAGGACAACATCAAAGCCATTAAATTTTAATAAATCTGCCATATTTATGCTATTTACTAAAATCTAAACTTCATGGATTTGTATACTGACACCACAAAAATATCTTAGCCAACCTAAAACAATCCCCAAATCTAAATGCACATTAAGTTTAACAGAAAACAATTAAATAAAAGTTAAAAAAAACTGCAGCATTGGCAGTGATCCCCTTTAGCCACAACATATAAAAGTAACTGCACACTGAACAGACAACTCCTCCAAATAACACTGCCCCTTAAAAAGCAAATCCGCTCTTATTAGAACAGAAAAGTTAAAGCACAAAACTAAAACTAAACATTGACTCCCACAAACCAATTATAAAACAGTATTGCTGATTCTTTCAATTCATTTAGACACAATCAGCATTGCTGATTGTGTCTAAACAAACTGAAAATTAAATGAAAATGATTCATCTATAAAACTAAAATCCTAATATAAAACATGTCAAACTACTAAAATGCATCAAATAAATGAATCTAGCATTCTGAAAGATCCTCAGTGCTCACACAAATTGCTTCCCAAAGTTAAGTCAATTTGCTCAAAAATAAGAAAACGTGATTCAGAGACAGCTATGACTGAAATGAGACCTCATTATTGGCTCATTATATTATCTCAAAATCCCCTTTGTTTTTAGCAGGAAATGACATCTTCCTTTTTTGACTAATTGTTGAGTAGGGTGGGCTATTTAAATCAGCATTTTATGTGTGTCATGTAGTTCTGAAGAAGTCAATTTTATGTACTTTTGATGAAAACGCTAAACTCTTATCGTGGTGGAATAAAACTGTTGGATTTTTTTTGGGTGCAGTGCTCTTGGTTATTTACTCCATTCGATTTTTTTCTGGGTTTGGATATTTTTGTTTTTCTTAAAATCCCCTTTGTTTAACACTTGTTATCAGACCTGTGATGGTGGTACTGTTTAGTATGGCTGTCAAGGCATCACTTTTTGTAAAGATATTACCTTACAGTCAGATAAACACTCACACACACACACACACACACACACACACACACACACACACACACACACACACACACACCGAGTATCAAACAAGGACCTCCAAAGTTGATCAGACTTATGGACTCACTAACTCATTCATCCACATACACACTCATCTGGCTTTGTTTATACCCAGAAAGACACTCATATACAGATACACACATTTCCAAATGCACACACACACACCACACACACACACACACACACACACACACACACACACACACACACACACTCACACACACACACACACACACACACACACACACACACACACACACACACACTATCACCCCCAGCCCCCATGTCTTCACTAAACTTACCTGCACTTTAACTGCTTCCACTGGAGCAAATTGGTGACCATCATCTTTTGATGATGTTAACTTTATCCTCCAACCATGGAAATTTATGCAGTCAAGAAGTTCTCTGAATACCTCAGCAGCATAAATCAGAAGTCACTGACATTTCTGGGAAGGCCACATGGATAATTAGCATTAGCCACTTCCTCAGATAGTCTCATTTTCATGTGGCTCAGCCAGTGGGTCCACACTTCATGATGATCCTCCACTAACAAGACGTATCACAGGTGGGTTATTCTATGAATCAGAAAGGTTTACCACAAAGGGGAAGCTGCTCTTGTTAAGGTTTCCAGAGTACAGTCATACAAATTTCTGTAAACTATTTAAAGCACTATTCAGCAGATCTTAGACATTAGAAAAGTAACATAGCCCATTGAAATTGTGTCACTCTAGTGGTATAAAGAGATAAAACCCTGACTAAGTCCCAGCCAACTCGGATCCGATTAGTGGCTCAGGAATTAATGGTTTTACAGGGACAGATGGGTGTTGCTAGCCTGGGGTGAGTGGGTGGGTGTACCTGTGGGCCTTTTCTGTGTCAATCACTGGTGGAGGCTGGGGACAACATACTGGTAGGCATGCCTAGAATAGGTAAATAGGGGAACATGGCTGAGCTGTCAGAGAGGTAGGGTGTCTTCGTTGCATGCCCACCCCTCAGGCATACCATTAAGTTCACAAGATACAAGGTAATAACATGGGTAGGCCACAATCAACCCCCCCCCCCAGCTGGATGAATGACAGTGTGACCACCCAAGATGTCCTTAAGTTCCTTGTTGGCCCTAGTAAAATCTGTAAACATTGGAATGAGAGTAGATCAGCATGCCAGCAGAAACAGCAAGGACATAGGGCACTCGAGTGGCTGTCCTTATGAAATACAGGAAGCAAAAAGAGAGGAAAAAAACATAGCCCACTGAAATCAATGGGAAACTCTATTCTAACTTAAAAAAAGAAAACAGGTATGTGGAAAATGGGAGGTCTGCTTTGTGTGAGACATGAGATATCTATATGATCATAGTGGCTTTGGAGCTCATCATCAAACTCACAGACTCACCTCAAGAAACTAATTTCCTAAATGTACAGTAAAAAATATTTCATGTATTATGCTCCGAACGCCTCATGTATTCCATATTTATACATACATAGACAGCTGTCCTCTTTATTCAGACTTCACTGGTTGCCCCATAATAAATAAATACTGGTTTCACAAAAATAGAAAATTAACACTTGGTCAGAACAAGGGCTTTCTGGTAGATTAGTTTTAAAATCTTGCTATGCCTTGTTCAACTTCTTCATTTCAGTGGTCATAATAAACATATTCACTTTGCTCTCATTAAATAGCCAAGAGGTTCACTGACAGTACTATTCAACCAAAGAAGATAGCTTTTACTGAACTGGTGACAATTTCCTCCAAAGCTGATGATTTTGGAAACAAGTATCAGAAAAACTTTACCAACATAAAGCAGAATTGTATTTTTCATCTAGGAAGACAAGGAAATAATATTTCTGACCCAGCATTCTAATTTATTCATATCCATTATCATGGAGTGGTATTTTAGTTGGAAACGGACACACTCCTATATCAAGGTTTAAACAAAAATCTGTCTGAGCATAGAAAGTTTGCAACTGCAACCACATTTTATAAACAGTTTCAAACTGAACATTTTTTCACCATTTTTGCATTCTTGCATGGGTCTATAGTGCAAGAGTATAAAGTCCAGAGATGAAACAACATTCCCGGAAGGTTGGTAACAAAACTGTTTCTAAGCAAAAGCCAAAGTGAACTATCCTTATTGAAAAACACTATACTCACTAAAACAATATAAACAAAAAAACAAAGTCTTCTCTGTTTGCAAAGAGGAGACCAGTTCCCTCCATTCAGAGAGCTGCAGACCTTTTTCATCTAATAATATGATTGACTTCAAGGACTCTACACCACAGTTAACCTTAGAAAATGGAGCAGTAACTAAAAGAGACAGTTTTACAGACAGACACACACATGCACTCAAAAATCCATAAATCACTGCATATAGATGTTTAGCCCCCCCCATAAAAAATCAAAGTTAAAAAATAGAAAACAGAAGTGGCAGTATAAATGCCACATAGTAGCACTTAATGCTACTGCGACAGCAAGATAAAGTTATTGTCAACAAAATAAATTATGTCACACCAGTATACGCCTAAGTTGTTGTATCTTTCAGCTTTTCCTGGTTAGGGGACGCCACAGTGAAACTCCAGTCCGCTAATGATTGGCAGTAGATTTTTACGTACCGAGTTGCCAGCTCTGACGCACAACATTCAAAGAAGGTACACAGTCCTTTATTCCAAAGTCTGGAGAGTAGCACTTTTTTAATATTTCAGCATAAGTTCTTAATACAAATTTATCTTTAATAACCTGCAACCCTGGCAGTGCCAAATATTGTTTAGCACCGTCTAGGTTATGCTCGATATTCTCCATAATGTAAATAGCTAAATCAAGCGTCTCCAAAATAACATTTTATTTCTGCAAAAGAATGACACACACCAACTTAAGAAAATTTCTTATACCTTGTTTTGTTGCTGTAGAAACTTCAGACGTTCTAAAGTTTTAGGTAATTTCTCAGTTTAATAAAGTCCATCAAAATCAATGGGGCACTACTTTTCTGTCATTTTTTAAATCATCATAAAATGTATTAAAATGTACAAAATGTTTTGTTCTGACTGGTAATTGGGAAAAAAGTGTAACTAAATCTGACAAAGCTGAGATGGTGCACCAGTTTTAAAGCCATATTAAAGAAGAAACGCTCAATAGCAGACTGGCATGGTGCCTTACCCTCTTCTATATATTTTGACCACGGGTTCGGAAGACCTTTATCATTCATTATCAGCTGTCTGTCTTTAATGGAAAAAGAAAATGAAATAGTAAATGGAAGAAGCAGCACATAAAGGAAATTGAATGAGAGAAGAATGATAGTTAAGGGTGACAACGAAAAACATAGATGAAGTAAACAATTCTGTGTACACTGAATGTGTGATGGTTTCCATGACTATTTGAATACAGTTAATACTAGTAAATAGGCAGATGAAAACAAGGCCACATTCATTCTGAGGTAGACAATCAAAAACAGATTATCATGGAGGGAAAGTAATTGTGAGACAGAGTAGGTGAAATCTTGCAAGGATATTTTAGCAGTGATACCATTATGATGGTGAGAGAAAAGGATTTAGCTCACAGACAGCTCCAGATGTCTCAAGTCATTAGAATTTCAGTTTTTAGATTACTGGAAATGATAGGAATGTGTCAGTTAGCTGGAGATCATAACAGCCTGGCTGTTTTTCCAACTCTGTGACACACAGAGAGATAACATCCTGACTGTGCTGCAGACAACTCAAGGTCACTTAGTGGCTAGAAAAGGATGATTGCATTTTTCACTGCCAGTACATCTGACAAATCCATGGGTACCTATCACTGTGGGTTTTATAAATTGCGGTGATATATTAATTCAAGCCCCTCCTAAATCTTCTTCCTTTTAAATTATCTAGATTTGAAGTGTCATTATATCTATACCATTTATGGTGTGATATATGAGTTTAAATATTTGGGCTGCAAGAATTTCTATGTGAGTAAAACCACACTGGAGCTTTTTGCAGTGCATTTATGAGCATAAATATATTTTGGGTCTGTTTCTCATAAAATATGTGCTTTTCTGGCAAATCACTGAGGATTGAAATCACTAAATAATGTCATACAGTTGCGTTTTAGACATTAATGATGCAGGTTTGTTTTTTCAAAGTCCCATATTCATATCAAATCTGGGTTTGACATATTATTGTATGTTAGGCAAAGGTCACACTGTTGCATGTGTTTACTGAATAGAGCTTAAGTTCTGACAGCCTCTCATCATCCTGGTTTTTTGAGAGACCCTTCCTCCTTTTAGTCAGTCGTTCTCTGCCTCTCAGGCTGTGACAGTCGGGCCAGATATCTTTCAGGGCATTGTACCTTCTCATTGGGCTCTTACCACTTTTCTATTTTGGAGACTAACTTTGGGCATGATACAGATGAGAATCCGCCTGGACCAAGGTGGGCAATCATGGGGGTCTTCCTGGTTTTGACTGTCTGATGGTGGGTTATAATGACAGACTATCTGATGTTGAGGTCCCGAGAGAATCCCTAACTTCTTCTTGTGCTCAAGACGAGGTCACCTATTTGGTGAGACCCAGTAACCTTTGACCTTCCAAGGGTATGACTCATGCATTTTCTGATTTTTCTTAGGGTCGCGGCTCTGCACCAGCCCGGTATCTCTATGAGACCTTCTTTCGATATCTGTGTTGGAGCATTTTTACTTTGGCTGCAGCTCTGGCTCATCTGCAAATTTCATGTCAGCCATAACCCTCCTGTGTTGTGTTTTCTTGTGATGTGAAAAGTAGATGCTAAACAAGAGTGGGCCTTGATAATCTCTACCCTGTCTGATAGGACTATGTACAGCCTTAACAGCAGTGGGCCAGGACTGAACTCTGACCCCCACCACTTACCACCAGCCAGTTTGTAACCCATGGCGCCAGCAACTCTGACCCTGTTAAGTCTGTGAATTTTCAGCCGATACCCACCATTTGTATTGTATTTGGTTGACATTTAATCGAGGTAGATTGTAAGGACTGCCTTCCTTCGAAGGCCATCAATGGCTTTGGTGACTGTTTTGAACTGTCTTTGGCCCATAAAAGGCTGGATCTGCATTTTTGGTGACCACTGTTTGAAAAATCCAAACTGGATTTAATTCTCATCTTCTGCCTTATGAGGTCCCAAACTGGATTGGATCCATGCTTGTGAAGATCCATATTGGTCAAGCTTTATATGTAATTCATTATGTCACTCTGGGGGTGGGCGGTTTGTGAAGTTGTAATGGGAGGGTGGTGCCCAATTTCAGGCACTCATCAATGGCACTACTTTGATTGAACAGCAGAACTAAGCACTGGGTTTAAGATGCGTATGAGTTCATAAGACACATAGCCGCTGTAGGTGTATGGTCCCACGGATGCTCCTCATTGATCAGGAGAGAGCAGTTCTCACTTGCTTTGGAATGTTTGGGGGCTGCAATCATTTGGTATTTTGGAGAGCAGTTGGGGAGGGGGGGTTTGCACAGATTTGGTCAGCTCCGTATGTTGGCAATGTCTGTAGGATCAGTAATCTTCTACTTCATGTTGAACTATCAGCAGCGGTTGGCAATGTCTTCCTCCCCAGCCATCTAAATAGGCGGGGGAAAGGGTTTATGGTTGTCTTTTGAGTCTTTTTTTATGCTCTCTTCTCTTTGCTTTGCTTGGGCTTATCTTTGCTCTTAGTTTTAGTTTCTATTATAATCAAGGGGGGTGATTTCTAAGGATTTCTTTCTATTCTGTAGTTGGGTGATCCTCCTGTATCTTAGTTTGTTTATATTTTTGTCCACCAGACTGACGCTTGCCTTTTTTACATTTCAGAGTTGGTTTTTTTCTTCCTGCCTTATCCATATGCCTTTACAGGAGTGAAGCTATTTGCTCTTGTAGTTTGCTTTGGATGATGATTCTGTTTCGGCTTAAAGGTTTTAGGAAGGAGACCACACTAGTCTTACTGTTTGTGATTTTGCTCTATCTAAAGTTCTTACTCCTTTTGTTTAGTTCAGCGTTTTTTGATGTGGTTTACCAGCTTACGGTAGTTTGTGGTCTGGTCTCACTTTGTTTTCAGCGGTGGGCCTTATCCATTATGCTCCCATCACCGCGGAGACTGGATCAAGTATGTTATCTCCTCTGTGGGATGTAGGACTAGTTGTTCCATGGCATTTGAGTTTATGAATTTGGTGAACTTTTGGGAAGTTGTTTCTGGCTTGAGTAGTTTTCCTGGTCTATATTAGGTGGTTGAGTTAGATTAGTATGATCCCTAGTGGTGATACATTTATCCCCTCTAGTGTTTTCAGGAAGTCCATGTGGAGGTTCCTGAGTTTGTGAGGGTGGCCAGTAAATTTACAATTTGCAGAGCAGTCTTGCTTGTGTTTATGAGCACCTGATGGTCTCCTTACCGTATGGGTGCACCAGTCTTGAGGATGGTGTCCACCTTGAATATGGACAGGTAGGGTGTCTATCACTCTGGATTTTATATCATCCTTGCATGATATGGTCCCCCCCCTGTTATCTGAGGGTGCTCTGTGGAGCCTTCTGCCAGGTTTGCCATGAGCTTCAACATCGATAGAGTGGCATGCTGAGAAGGGCCTCGAAAAGGCAGTCTTTTGAGATGGAGACAAATTTTATTGAGCAGCATTACCCTTGGTTTTTTCATTACCCCCCCTAAGGGTGGTAGGTTTAGAGCATGAGCCTGCCTTTTTTGTGAGCCTTGCTGGGGGTGAGGGCTGGGGAATTTTTGATGAGTGCCTGCTGGGTGACAGGTGCGCCAGGTCTCATCATTTTTGCCAATATCAGCATGTCATCCCCAGGCAGATACTGGACCGTCCTGCGAATGAGCGTTCAGTGTTTAAGCCATTTAGATCAGCTGAGTGTCTGTGGGATGTATTTTGGTTGACACAGTGTGAAAGTAGTGGAGGTCAGCTGGCACCTAGGTGGGCTGCTCCTGGGCTACATAACTGCAGAGCCCTCAATGCTCAAGGTCAGGGTGTAGTCCAAGCGTTTATGTCCAGGTCGGAACATGACTAGGTCATGCCCAGGCCAAGGTGTTTTGTACCTGCTGTTGAGAGACCTGAGTGCTTTGCGCGAGTGTGGCTGATTCTAGCGCTCTCACAGGCAGCTACGTTGACGGGCAGCTTACTCAGTTCTTCTATGACGCCAGTGTGTCTAACTATGGAGTCTGGCCCAGGGTCAGTGTGTGTAGTGTATTCTGTTTGGCACTTAGGGCTGTGGCTGTTTGTTTTGGCCTTAAGGAGGTCTATGTGTTGCAGGTGTTGTGTCTCTGAGGTGGTGGTGTTTTGCAGGTCTGGTTGGTGGCCTCTGCTGTTTTGGTAGATTTTGACTGTGGTTTCCTGTGTATGTCTGAGATTGTGATGAATTGTATGATTTGATGTTGTAATGGTACTATGTGAGTCTGGGGTCTATAGTGTATTAGGTAACCTTTCCTGGGTCTGTGAGTGGTCTTGCCAGTCTTTGTTTGAGAGCCTAGCCTCCAGCTCCTGATAGTAGCATCTTGCCTGAGGGTATGTATGTTTGGCATTTGAGAAGTGAACATGTGTTTTATGGAAGATTGTAAGCTTGCCTCAGCAGTCCCAGGTTCACCAGCTTGAATATTCTGGACACCAGCACTGGATCCTCAAAACAGAAAAAATAGACAAAAACTTTAAAATATTCCGGGAAAAAAAACTTTAAGAAATGGGGTTGCCCTTTTGGGTTTTGGGGTACTGACAAGAGTGTACAATCTAAGACAGGTACTGTAGTATTAGTTGATGTTTAATAGATAGAGTGCTATGGGAAGACAGTCAAGTAGAGATGACCTTTATTGATTAGGATACGCTTTATTATCGGATAGTATAGTTCGAGAGGAAGTTAGTTGGAAGGAGGTAGAAAAGAGGTTTATTAGGACTTTGGACTTTAACCTGTAACAACCGCTGTGCCCTAGTGTGCCTGGGTAGCACTTCACAAATCAAGCAAATGCAGCTAAAAATGTAAAGCGCGGCAAGAGGGGCAGGAAAGACAAGGAAAAGACAGAAGCCCAAATGGCCAATAAACTACAAGTTAAACCCTTAAACCTGAGACAAATGAAGGAAAAATGGGAATGACCTAAATGGCCCCTAAACTACAATAAAACTACAATAAGTCAGGGTAAGGGACTCTAACTGGGGGCAGGGGGCCTGCCAAGTAGTGAACACAGAGACCTCCTTCAGCCCAAGCAAAAGGGCCTCACCAAGCAAAGCAAAAATATGGGAGGAACAGCACAAACAGTTCAGGAAGCAAGCCTGTAACTGAGTGAATTAACTAAAAGAAAGAAATTTTTTTTTTTTTTTTTTTGTTTTTTTTTTTAGAGAGATAGCAGAGGTTCATAAGTAATATCAAGTTATAACAGTGTGTTAAATGACCCTACCACAAAAGAGGATATACCCAAGTTTTAAAAAAAAAATTATTTTAAAATTAAAAATAACAGGAATTATGCAAAAAGGAAATTCAGTTGTGCTTTTTAATACAGCTACTATAATACAGCTAACTATACAGAAATCAAGTTTAACAAGCCAGAAAATCTGAAAAACTTAGCAAATAAAACTTAAAAAAAAAATAAAAAGAGAAAAATAAAAAAATCTCAAAAGTCTTCTCTCAGCGTTTTTTCCTCTTGGAGGGTGCTTCACCAACAGCCAACAAGCCTGAAAAGACATCATATCCTTCAGAAAATCTATGCTTATCCTCCTCAATTGTTAAGACAATCCTTTTTTGGTTAAATAACAATTATAATGCCAAATGGAAATATATTCAGGTAAGTATTTAATGTAAATCCAATAATTTAACAAAATCATATCATACTAAAATAGCTACTGATAAATTTCATTGGTTAGAAAAATACTATTTTATACAAAACACCAACAACAACAGTTAACTCTTATTATATGAATATGATAATAACCTCCTTTAAAATGTTCATTTTCAGGAACCTTGAATATAAAGCATGGGTTTTCTTATTCCCAATTGCCTACACTCAAATAGTATTAATACATTTAATTTAGCAACAATGACTACATTTAAAGAGAAAAAACTGTTATACTGGTATCAACTATTAGACAATGGGAAGTTACAGAATGTTGACCATGTCATTAATAAGTTTGAGTTAAGCAAAGATGTGGCTAGAAATTCAAAATTGTAGACAATTAGATGAACATAAGATTAATCTAGTGAAACCAATAGTTAGAAATTCTTTTCCCACATTCATTGATTTACTCATTATTCTAATGCACCAGAATGTTTTTTTCTTCAACGCCTAATGTTTTTTGTAATTGAGAGGTACAGTGATGGGAGCATTGTTTGCACCCATCTATGCTGACCTCCTTATGGGGTATTTGGAACAGATAATAATATATGATATACATCACCACATTTTTCTTAGTGAGATTGATATCTAGCCTAGATTCTTGGATGACTGCTGGATAGTGTGGAAGTCAGATGCTGTATATTTACAGGAATTTGTTCAATATTTGAATGAAAATAGGTGGGCCATTTACTGTGAACCTATTTCTTCTTTAGATGTTAAAGTGTCTAAACAATCTGATGGAACTTTGTCTAGTACATTATATAGAAAAGCCCATCATTCTAACACTTTACTCCACACATCTAGTTGTCATCCCAAACATATTACAGCCAATATACCTAAATCACAGTTTATGAGAATACATAGAATATGTTCCAATACTGAAGAATACATACATTTTGATAATGACCTTATAGGTTGTTTTGTTGAACAGGTCTATCCATTGGCACAGGTTAGGCAGACTAGTAGGGAAGTACAATCATTTTCAAGAAGAGAGCTATCGAAATATAAAGGTTGTGGCCCTTGCTCTAACAACAGAGTCAGATTCACTACCACTTATGGTAGGAACACTCATGGATTTTTAGATATGATACAACAACATTAGAATATTATTTTAACAGATGACAGGTTGTGTGAGTTGTTAGGTCAGAGATGCTCATTTTCTTTTCGGAAACGGAAAACTTTAAATAGTTACTTTAGCCACTATAAGCATTTTTTACCCTCTATAAGTTCTGTACAAACTGCTATAGGTAATGGGTTGCTACCCTTGTGGCCGTTGTTCTTTTTGCAAATGTATATGTTCAGCCAAGGAATATTCAAGTACGAATACATCTAGGGTTTTTTCCATTAAAATTCTTGGCAATTGTAGTAGTGATTGGGCTCTATATCTGGCTATTTGCTCTTGCACAGCCTTTTATGTAGGTCAAACTTCCAGGCCACTGAAATTGCGAATTTCAGAACATCTAAGAGCATTAGAAATAAGTATCTGGCAAACGCCTTATATAAACATACTATTATACATAAGAAGGTGATGTTTAAATTTATTATTATTATTTATTATTATATTTGCTCCAGTTGAGTGCTGGCTGTTCTGTTTTTTGACATTGCTTTCTGAGCCTGTGCACCTGCCATCCTTGTAGAGGTTTTGGTGTGGGGAACAAAAATAAAATACCCTCCTTTTATGGAGTATCTTAACATTACCAAGAAAAGTCATCACCAATAAATGGAAGAATCAGATGACTCTTTTATGAAAGAATTTGTACACTTGACAACTGAAGTTTGCCATCTTGAACTTATAAGGATCAAGACAAGAACATCTAGTGTCACATTTTCATATAATATATAATTGAAATTCAAAGAACTGCTGGATAAACAGACTTTAATAATTAACTAACAACTACTCTTATCACGTTTATTTTTCTGTTTAAAAGATTTTTTATATTAGACTCCATTGTAAATAGTTATTTTAGTTGTTTATTATTGTTCTTTTAGATATGCATAATTGTTTTATAATATTTCTATTATCATATATTAATATTTTGTTGTTAAAATATTTCAGTAAAAACAATTGAGAAAGAAAATGGATGGTAACACAAATCCTGTCATTCTAGCAACTTGCTAAGATTATAAGAACTATATTTAAAATCTGTCCCTATTTTGGGCCTTTGACCCCCAAAGCTGGATCATGGTCAAATGGGGCCCTAGGCTGATTAAGTAAGCTATACCATTTAGACATTAGTCTTTCAAAGATTTTTATTTTGAATGTGATAAGCTTGCTTCCTCATCTCTTCTCTTGCACGCCTTTCATTTGGGTTGTAAGTCACCCCATTTTCCCATGTCATGCTTCTCCTTTCTTGCTTATCATCAGATGAGAACAGATTTATTTCCATAACCTCTTTTCATAACCCGTGTCCTCAGTTTCTCGTGATAACCTTTCTTTGCACCTTCTTAACTTCCTTGATATTCTTATTCATATAGGAGTAACAGAACTGACCACAGCAGTCATTCTAGGGCCAGGGATCAGTACAGGATAGCAAACTCTGTATTCTTGGAGTCTGTCCTTCCAAGGATATAGCTCAACATCCTATTGTCCTGGCTACATTCATAACATTTTGTAACTAGTAATTCATTTCTGCTGTTACTACCACACCAGTTTTTTTCATATCTCCCAGATGGTACTCCACTTTTTGATTATTAAAACTCAGGTAAAGTACTTATACTTCCCTGCATTAAGCCTTAGATGTCACTTCAGTCCACCTTAGGTGCAGATGAAGGCTTCCTTTCCATTGTGCACTGTCCCTTCTGTTTTAGAATAATCCACAAGTATGTCGATCTTGTTCTCACTGCCCGTCTTGGTGCTTGATACAAAAATGCAAACAGCTACTTGTCCTAGACCAGCCCTTGTGGACCCCAACTAAACACTTCTCTTTCCTTTGGCAGGATTCCCATAACTACTATTCTTTTTTTTAACCTCCCACCCCCACGCATCTGTTTATTTCCTCCTCCTTCTGTGAAGGGCCAAGGTTTTAAAGAAATCATGGTACACAGCACTAACCAGACTTTCTGTCTGAATTTCCAGCTTAAACCAATCATAAGACCAAATCAAGCTAGAATGACATGACATATTTTCTACAATACTGTTGGTACATATCTTGTAGTTCCCTACTCTTCAGGAAACCAAGTAGCCTTTCTCTCAGTATCTCCACCATGACTTTCCCTGCCAATGAAACCTGGCTTAAGAGTATGTAGTTGCCCAGACCAGTTCTAATGCCTCTCCTGTGGGGTGGCATCACCACAGCCTTCTTCCAGTCCTGCAGAACTTTGCTGTTACTAAGGACTGGCTAAAAAGCTCTGTCAAAGCATCTGCATGCAGACTTGTCACATACTGTAAGATCTTGCGGGGGTATTTCATCAGGATCTAATACCTTGTCTTTAGTTAAATCTTCAATTTAGTATGACATACAACTTCTGATGCTCTCCCTTTTTCACCCTCTTCCCCTCCAGCTAGCAATCTTCTTTCAGTTTTGTAAAAAAGCATCAACTTAAAGCCCCATCTCCATAATCTGTCTCCTACAGGTTACTAAGAGGCTATCTCTGCCTGGCATACAAGGCATCATCAGATCCAGCTCTGATGGACCTTTTGCACATCTGCAAAATGAAAAGCATCAGCTCCACTAGATTCAAGCAGTTAAATTTTGCTTGTTCCATAAATAAGACATACTGGTGCGACAGATACATGTCTCAGAGGATCTCCATGCTCTGGAACAGGCTTCCCATCCATGTGAAGCAGACTCCATCCCTAACCTTATTTAAGCACATCCTTGATCAGTGGATGGGAAATTAGAAGTTTATCCTGGGTCTGGATTCCCATATCTCTGACAGGCAGATGCAGACAGAAATGCCCAAACTAACAAACCCCCCTCTAGAAACTTCCTAACTAACATGCCCCCTCCTAATCAATGACCATGGTACATAGGGACAGAATTGGGTTGGGTTACACTTCTAGGCTTATAAAGACCCTTTTGGTCATTAGCCTAGTATATACCTATGAACCTATGAACAAAAGTAGAGGTCCCTTCGGCATGTACCTGACCAGACATATGCAACAGTTGCAGCATCCACAAAGATTCCTGCCCAGAGTATAAACACATTGACCTATATGGATCACATTAAAACCCTGTCTCTATACCTATTCTTCTAGAGGTTACTAAGAGACATTCTGTGCCTGGCATATAAGGTATCCTCCGATCCAGCTCTGATGTTCATTTTGCACATCTACAAAATAAGCATCATCAGAACCCCTGGATCCAAGGATTTATAATTTGCATGTGACATAAATAAGGCATGTAAATGAGACAGATATGTGTCACAGAGGGTACTCGTGCTGTGGAACAGGCTCACCATCCATGTCAAGTAGAAACATAACCTTGACAAATTGATGGGAAATCAGAAATTCTAAACACCCATGATATGTAGGAAAACAACTCGGCTGGATTTCACATCTAGGCTTATAAAGTTCCTGGTGGTCATTAGCCTAGTATTATAATTATGAACCTATGAACTTATAAATCATTCATGGAGTATTTCTTCATTTTCAATATCCTCACTCTGGGTCAATATTAAATGTGGGAATGTGACTAGTGTCCAATGGTTATTTGTGTAAGTGCCAATACTACAAGACACTTACACTTACAAAGGCTCTTGCCACCCCCATAGTGCCTTTTTTAGGCAAGGCTCAAAAGACAAACCCACCTCCATAGGTATCACAAGGGATAAGAAACTAAGAGTAATGCTACTCAACGTCAGAAGTCTAAACCTCAAGATGCACGCACTCGAAACTCTCCTTAGCATGGAGAACATTGATATCTGTGCAGTAACAGAAACCTGGTTCAAGGCTCCAGCACTACCAGGTTATAACTCATACCATGCTTTTTGGCCCCAAAACTTGGACCGAACCACAAAAGGAGGGGGAGTATCAATATTCGTCAAAGATATCCACACCTCCAGGTTGGTGGCACAGCATGAAGCATCAGAGACTATCCATGTGCAACTAACAGTAGGTAAAACTGCCTTCCAGTTTATAGCCTGCTACAGACCACCCTCCCAAACCCAGGAACCCCACTCGGCCTTCCTGAGAACACTGGAAAATATGAAGGTCTCTCCAAACACCATTATATTGGGCGACTTCAACCACCCAAACATAGACTGGGAGCATTACTCTAGCTCCAACACCCTAGCCCAAAGGTTCCTAGAATTTTTAAACTCAAATGCTATGGAACATTTGTTACCACTCCCACAAGAGGGGACAACATACTGGACCTGATCATCACCAACATGGGGGTTCTATGCCCCAGACCAGAAGTGTATCCCTCACTGGTAAGATCAGACCATAAACTAATCTCACTGGATATTCACATCCCGACCCCACCCCCTGCCCAGAAAACCACAGTGAAAAACTTCTCTAAAGCAAATTTCACACTCCTCAAAACCAAGGTGGAATCCTTCAAAGCCCCGGGCCTGTGGAAAATACGGCCCAGACCGCAGAATCCTTTATAAACACATTCTATGAACACCTTCAGGAATGCATGGATCATGCAATCACAAATAAAACCAAGACCCAATCCTCCAAAGGCAGGTGTCCTGTCTGGTGGACCCCAGCCATAAACAAACTATACAATAGAAGGAAGAAGCTACTACATGATAGAGCAAAATCCCAAAAAGGTAAGGCATCTCTGATCAGAATTAGAAAAAAACTACGGGCACGCATAAAATCATCTAAGGCCAGCTTCGAGAGAAAAATTGCACAGGACACTAAGGATAATCACAAGGCTTTCTTTAGTTATGTTAGGAACCTGGGTGGGAATTCCCAGATATGCTCAGAATTAGTCGAAAATGACAAAAAATACACCGAACCCACAGATATTGCCAACATCCTAGCTGACAGGTTCAACGCAAACTTCTCCCCCCCCCCCACCAAAAGGGCAAATATCTATCCCAGCAGAGTGCTGCCCCCCTGACATCTCAGATGCTCAGGTAAGAGCCGCCCTCTCCAAAGCAAAAAACACAGCATCAATGGGACCAGATGGTGTCCCCGGCTGTGTTCTACATGAACTCCAAGAAGATCTAAACCCAAACATAAAACTACTGTTCAATCTCAGCCTTACTACAGGATATGTACCCAAAGAGTGGCGTGCAGCAACAGTGGTCCCTCTCCACAAAGGTGGTGCCTCAACGGATCCTGGAAACTATCGCCCCATAAACCTGACTAGCTTGGTCTGCAAAGCTATGGAAAGGATCATCATGGACCTCATAAATAAAGATATTGGGGACCTACAGACACTGGATCCTACCCAGTTCGGCTTTGTTAAGGGCAGATCCTGCCTCTTAAACTTGGTTGATTTCTTTGAAACAGTCACCAAGGCCATTGACGAGTGTAAGGTGGTCCACACAACCTACCTGGACCTCGCAAAAGCCTTCAATACAATACCCCACTCAGGCATTATAGATAAGCTCACCAGCTTAAATATAAACCCCTATGTCACTAGATGGGTTGCAAACTGGCTCAAGGACAGAACCCACATGGTTAGAATTGCTGGAGCCATGTCAGACTCCAAACCAGTTTACAGGCCAACACGGAAGGACTGTGGCTGACCAGGTTCACAGATGACTGCAAACTAGGCACCATAATCGACCCTCCAGCCGACACAAGCATCCTACAAAAGGGCCTCATAGAAACAGACAACTGGTGCCAGAGCCATGCCCTCAAGCTAAATGCCAAAAAGTGTATAGTCATCCCCTCTGGCAAAAACAAAGTGCCCACAAATTACCATATAGGTGGTAATCCATTAAGTACGGAAGAAGTAATTAGGGACCTGGGGACCCAAGTTGATAGCAATCTCTCATTTGAAAACCACATGGCCAAAGTGGTTAGAAAAACATTTTATATAGCCCACCTAATCATGAAGGGATTCACATCTAGATCAGGGGAGGTCATCGTGCCTCTTTACTCATCCCTCATCAGGCCCATAATTGAGTACAATGCCCCATTTGGGATGTACCTTACCAGACACCTGCAGCAACTGGAAAGACCCCAAAAGTACTTCACCAAGAGGATCAAAGGGCTCAAACAGATGCCATATGCTGCCCGGTTAAAGAAACTCCAGCTCTACTCAGTGGGATACCGCCTGCTCAGAGGCGATCTGTGCCTGACGTATAAAGCCATGTCCAACCAGTAATTAATGGACATGCTGCACCTCAGAAAATCCAAATCCCATTGAGCTACGCACTCGACAGACTTGAACCTCAGCTCTGAAATAAATAGGACATGCTGGAGGGACAGATTCATAACCCAGAGGCTCCCTTCACTCTGGAATAAAATCCCAGTCCAGGTTAGGCAGAGTCCCTCACTGACTCTCTTCAAGAGGAATCTTGATGAGTGGATGGAAGATCGTAGGTTTACCCCGGGTATCACTTCTGTTTCACTGTTAGACAGAGGCACAGTATACTAACCTCAAAAAAGGGCATAGCAAAATTCATTTAAAATGGGTGGCGAAAGCCAAACACACTCTGGCTAGGCTTATAAATGCCCTAGGGCAGATAGCCTAGTATGAACCTATGAACCTATGAACACTGAAACCATCTTTCAGTGAACCATGATCTAGCTCTTCTCTCTACAATTGTGTGGCCATGTAGTTAGTATATGCATAGATTAGAGGTTGTGGAGAACCCCGATATTGGGTGAATGGGTTGCTTGCTCCCTGCAAAAATACTTTGCTTTGGGTTTGCTGAAGTGCTTTTAATCATAACTGTTGTGTAGTATTTGCAACTCACATGTAAAGGACTGAAGCATGGAACATGATATTGTGAGTACTGACACTTCTACACTTTGAAAAAGTAAGTGTAAATGAAACAAGAAACAGTAATTATTTAATCCTCAAGTGTTTTTTTTACTAACCCCAAGATCGTTCTAAGTCAGAGTATATAACCCCTAGCCACACTTTCAGTTCAGTAATTCCAAGGGATGCAATTACGGTCTTGCTTGGAATTTCAGAGGAGCCCCCCCCCCTTATTGTGCTCTTTCCCCTGTTCAAGCTCTGCAGCCTTTTCTTGACCATTTTTCTTTCTCTGATGTATCTCAAGAATCCTTTCTTTCCTCTATATCTGCTTTGTGCTAGATATTTTTTAGGCTGGCCATTGCAACAATTTTTCTCACTTCCTCTCCTGTCTTCTTTAACTCATGGAATGCCCTGTCTTTTGTATGAATTGCCTTCTTACCATCTTTTTCCCTGACTTACTCTTTTTTTACACCTCTTTTTAACAGCTGTTTGTATGTTCCTCTTTATTTTCAGCTTGAGGATGTCTGTTCCCACTTGTTTTTCCACTTTCCATTGCTATTCTCAAGAAGATCCTGCTCCCAAACTTCAAGCAGGTGGCATTTCTGTAGTCCTATGCTTTGACTTTGTTTGTTTGTCCATTGTCTCTCTTACTCATGTTGAATCAGACTGTTGTATGGTCACTGCTGGTCAGATAAGCTTTTATTGTTAGGTCTTCAACCCTCTCATCATTGCTAAGTACTAGTTCAATATTTTACCAGTTTTCTGTAGCTTCTTGAGCTAGTTGAATGATCTTTGTCGGCCTAATTCCTCAATTATTTCATTTTCTCTTTCTGATTTATCTTTCCCATCATAACAACTTTATCTTGTCTGCCCCAAGACTGTATCCATTCTATTACTTGTTTAACAGCCAGAGGTGAATATACTGTATCTAACCATTAGTTCTTATTTTTTTTCCTTCTAGTCTGTCAGGCTACTAATTTTTGATAGTCTTAAATGTTCCTCTTTTTTACAATTTTGATCTTCTCTTCTTTTCTCTTCTCTTGAAATTACCTCACAATTTGTGCTCCTCCTAATGCAGACATTTGCTGTTGTCATTATGTTGCCCTTTTTGTTCTGCCTGAACAACTAATATTGTGCTGTCTTAATATTCTAGTCCATATATGCCTAGTTTTCTTTCAAACCTGTTATACTTTATTCTCTTGCTTGTATCACTGTGTGAAGCACCGTTATTTTCTTGCCTATATTCCATGCATTGTTCAGCATGACCCTTTACTCTTCCTGCTGCACTTCTCGATCCTGCTTTATGCTCTATTTACCCTTTTTTCAAATTCTGAATTATACCATGCCTAACACTCATTTTCATAACAGTTGCTACCCAATGTATCACTTGTCTTCCCTTGTGCCATTTGCTCTCTTCATTTGTTTAGCTGAATCCTCACAGTACCTTTCTGTGTTTTCTTCTCAGCTTGTTCATAACCCCTTCCACTTCTTCCCAATATAGCTTTGTGTTCCAGATTTCATCAAAGCTTTTCCACCCAGAGAGAGACTGTGAATTTTGTCAGTGACCTAGAATGTCTCTATTGACATGTCTCCCACCGGTCACCAAGTAGTATAAATTCCTGCTTATCAGTCCACTATTTGAGTGATGCAGTGTAGTCCCATATCTTATCCTTCTTTGTCATGTAAACACTTAGCATGAGAAGTGTTGACAAAATCGTCCACCACACTTTCAACAAGCAACTTCTCATGCCCTTATTTGTGTCTTTTCTGCAGCTACACCTGCCAAGTCAGCAGTGTTTACATGTGCTTTGACATTTGTTCACCTCCTAGAAAACAAAAGTAGTGCTTATTTCCCAGATTAATCTTGTCTAATATTAGTGCTGGGACTGTTCTTACTTTCTCACTACAACTATTCCATTGCATTCTAATTTTCTAACTCCCCTTTTAACTAAGTGTCTAATCACTACAGCTCCACTGTCCCCATGTCATAGGCTCATAGGTAGGTACTAGGCTATTGGCCCAAGGACCTAAGTAAGCCTAGCCAACAAGGTTCCCTGGCTTACGCCACCCAAGAAAGGTAATTTCATGTGCCCCCGTTATCCCCGGGGTGTATTTCCTAGTTCCCATCCACTCATCAAGATTTTTCTTGAAGAGTGCTAATGAGGAATTTTGCTTGACATAGATGGGTAGCTTGTTCCAGAGTATAGGAAGTCTCTGGGACAGAAATCTATCCCTCCAGCATATCCTATTTATTGTGGTGACAAGGTTTGGTCCCTAGAGCGTGTAGCTTGGAGGATTGGGATTTCTTTAGGTGTAGCATGTCCAACTGCTCTGGGATTAACATAGATTTATATATTAGGCAGAGATCTCCTTGGAGTAGGCGATATGCTACAGAGTAAAGCTGGAGTTTTTTGAGATGGTCAGTGTAGGGCATCTGTTCGAGGCCAGTAATCCTCTTTGTGAGGTACTTCTGTGGCCTTTCCAGCTGCTGCAGATGTCTTGTGAGATACATTCCAAAAGGGGCGTTGTACTCTATAATGGGTCTAATGAGTGCTGAGAAAAGGGGAACAATTACCTCTTTTTTCCTGAATGAAAACTCTTTTGTAATGAGGTGTGCTACATAGAAGGATTTCCTGACTACTGTGGTGATGTGATTATCAAAGGAGAGACTACTGTCCACCTGGGTCCCAAGGTCTCTTATCACACATTCGGCATTAAGTAGACTGACGTTTATGTGGTAGTTCATGGGTACAGAGTTTTTACCAAAGGGGATGACAATACACTTTTTGGCATTGAACTTGAGGCCATGCCTCTGACATCAGGCATCTGTCTCAGTGAGGCCCTTCTATAGGATGTCCACATCATTTGGGGACTCAACTATGGCTCCTAGTTTGCAGTCATCTGTGAACTTCATTAGCCAGAGGCCATCTGTGTTAGCCTGTACTTCAGAGAAGTAGAAACCAATCAGAAGAGGTCCCAGGACTGAACCCTGTGGTACTCCACTTGTCACTAGTTTGAAGTCAATTTGGAGTCTGCAACTTTTACATTGTGGATTCTGTCAGTGAGCCAGTTGGCAACCCATCTTGTGACATAGGGATTTATACCTCTTTGAGTGAGTTCAGCTATAATTCCAGAATGGAGGATGGTGTCAAAAACCTTGGCGAGGTCAAGATAGGCTGTGTGAACCACCTTACCCTCATCTACGGCTTTGATGACTGCCTCAAAGAAGTCGATCAGGTTCAGAAGGCATGATCTGCCTTTCACAAATCCGAACTGGATGGGGTCCAGAGTTTGGAGGTTACCAATGTCTTTGTTTATGAGTTTCATGATGATACGATCCACGGCCTTGCAGACCAGGCTCATCAGGCTAATAGGACAATAGTTCCCAGGATCAGTGGTGGCTCCCCCTTTGTGGAGTGGAATAACTGCTGCTGTGTGCCATTCAGTGGGCACAAAGCCTGACGTGAGACTATGATTGAACATAGTGCTTAGGTGGGGAGCAGGTTCATTCAGAAGTTCATGTAAAACACAGCCTGGGATGTTGTCCAGTCCCATGGATGCTGTGTTTTTGGTTTTAGAGAGTGCAGCTTTTACCTGCATAGATGTGATTACAGGGACTCTGCATTCTTCCTATATAGATATGGGCACTTTAGGGGGTGAGAGGGGGGTAAAGTTAGCACTGAACCTATCTGCCAGGATGTTGGCAATATCAGTTGATTCTGTAATTTTCATGCCATTGTGCTGTAACTCAGAGCAGATCTGGGTGTTACCACTGAGATTCTTGACATAGGTATTGAATGCTTTGTTGATGCCCTTAGAATCAGTGGTGATTTTCTTTTAGTAGCTACCTTTTGAGGATCTTATAAGGGATCTCAGCTTCTTACTGAGGCTGACCAGGGAGCTCCTCCACTCATGGGATTTTACTCTCTTTTGCAACAGTTTCTTCCTTCTGTTGTACAGTTTGTTTATGGCAGGGGACCACCAGATTGGCTTCCTTTTTTTGGAGGATAACGTCTTGGTTCTGTTTGGGATAGGACGATCCATGCACTCGTCTAAGTGCTTATAGAGTGCATTTGTGTAGGATTCAGAAGTCGTAACTGTATTGTCCATCTGCACGGGTGTCATGAAGATTGCCACTTCTGTCTTAAGAAGTATGAAGTTGGCTTTAGAGAAATTTTTTACTGTGGTTTCCCTAATGGTGGGTGGGAGCGGATTGCGGATATCTAGGGTGATTAGCTTATGGTCAGATCTGACCAATGAGGATTTGACTTCAGGTGTGGAACACCGGGCACTCATGTTGGTAATGACTAGGTCTAGGATATTGTTCACCTGGTGGGGGTGTGGATAAGTTGATCCAGGGCATTAGAATTTATGAATTCCAGAAAGCACTGAGTGAAGGAGTTGGTACATGAATAGTTTTCCCAGTTAATGGTGGGGTAGTTGAAATCACCCATTATTAGAGTGTTTGTTTGAACCGTAATATTTTCCAGTATGTCAAGAAAAGAGGAGTGGGAATCCTGGGGCATGGTGGGGGATCTGTAGCAAGCTACAATTTGGATTACAGTTTTGCCCAAAGTTAGTTGCACTTGGATAACCTCGGATGCATTATGCTGCGCAACTAGCCTGGAGGTGTGGATATCCTTAATGAATATGGACACATCTCCACCTTTGGTGTTCTGGTCCAGGTTAGATGGCCACAAAGTGTGGTATGGGTTATAGCCTAGTAATGCAGGAATGCTCTCTAGAGCCTTGAACCAGGTCTCAGTCACTGCACAGATATCGATGTTCTCCATTTTAAGGAGTGCCTTGAGTGAGTGCATTTTGAAATTTAGACTTCTAGCATTGAGTAGCATTACCCTTAGTTTTTGCTTGCTTGTTCCTGTTATGGTGGTGAATTTGTCATTTGAGCCTTGCCTACAAAGGCACTATAGTGGTGGCAAGACCCTTAGCCAGTATCCAGAATCCCAGGGGCGACAGGTACAGGCCATCTCTGGCAAAGCATCGTGGTCTGTCGACCATGTCATCCCAGGCAGACAGATACTGAATCCCCTTAGAATGACACCAGAAGCTTAGCCAATTGTTGAAGTCAATCATTTTGTCCTTGTACTGCGGTATCATTCTGGGTGATGGCAGGATGCTACTCAGGACTAGGGTCATACCTGCCTGGGCTGCAAGATCAGAGAGCTCTTCCATTTCTCTTATCATGTGGTCCAGGGAGGTACATCTCAGGTCATTCACACCAACATGGACAATGACAAAGTCATATTTGTACTTGTGGAGAGACCTGAGTGTGTAGGTTATGTGGTGGATCCTTGCACCCAACAGGCAGCTGACAGTGACCTTCTCCTTGTTTAGCCTGGTGAGTGGGACATCAGTGTACCTGATTATAGAGTCACCTATGACTAGTGTGTTGGGCATGTTGTTTTGCCTCGTGGGCTGTGGTTTATTGGCATACTGAGTCTGTGGGCTATATGTCATTTGGATTGTGTTGGGTGCTGGAGGTTTCTTGCGTTTCTGCTTTGGAGGTCTCTGTTGCTTGAGCAGATTATTACTGAGACCCTCTGTGAATGGTTTTGTGATTCTATGTGTGGATTTCGGTGGTGTAGGTTTAGTGGGACTATGCGATGAGTGTGGTATGGTACAAGTGTTTACCTTCTCCTCTTGACTGTCAATTTCAGTCTTGGGTGGAAAGAGCTTTACCTCCAGTTTTGCTAGATAAGTGCATCTCTCACAGGTGTGGTGTTGGGTGGTAGGAGGAGAGGGTTGTACATGAGGCAATTGCTACATTGTCCCAAGATGCCCAGATTAATCAGATAGACAAGAGAGAGCACTGACCCCTGGACATGCTTGAATAAAAAACTACTTTCCTCTAGACAAGTGAGGAAAGTGAGTATAAGAGCTGTTTTTCTCTAAGCAAGTGAGGAAAGTAAGTACAAAAACTGTTTTCCGCTAGGCAAAGAGGAAGGTTGAGTGTTGTAGTAATTTGTAGCTTATTTAGTGTTAACAAGTTCTGAAAAAGTGCTGAGAATGAATAAGCAAATTCAAGTGCTAAAACTAAGAAGCTGTACCTGGATCTTGTAGTAAATAGGCTACCTAGTGCTTTCCACTCCCACTGATAAGCTAGAATGCTTCCCTCCAACACAGAAAGGATTGTGGGGCTCAGAAGCTTCCAAACAGTCCTGGATACAGCAAATCTGTATCTGGACTAGACTAGTTACAGGAAAGGTAGGAAACAAATGCAAATGCGGGCTTCTAAACCAGAGAGTTAAAAGACAGGTTCAGTGCAAATCCCCCCCCCCCTCCCCACCAAAAGGAGAAATATCTATACCAGAGGATTGTAGCCTCCCAAACATCTCAAATGCTCAGGTGAGAACAGCTCTCTCCAAGGCGAAAAACACAGCATCCATGGGACCAGATGGTGTCCCCGGTTGTGTGCTCCACGAATTCATTGAGGAATTAAACCCGCAATTAGGGCAGCTGTTTAATCTTAGCCTCACCTCAGGATACGTACCCAAGGAGTGGCGTACAGCAACTGTGGTCCCACTACATAAAGGCGGTGCCTCCACCGACCTTGGAAACTACCGTCCCATCAGCTTGACAAGCCTGGTCTGCAAAGCTATGGAGAGGATCATAATGGAACTCATAAATAAAGACAAAGGGGACCTGCAGACATTGGATCAAACCCAATTTGGCTTTGTCAAGGGCAGATCATGCCTCTTAAACTTGGTTGACTTTTTTGAAACAGTCACCAAGGCCATTGATGAGGGCAAGGCAGTCCACACAGCCTACCTTGACCTGGCAAAGGCATTGACACAATACCCACTCGGGCATCATAGAAAAACTCACCAGCTTAAATGTAAGCCCATATGTCACAAGATGGGTTGCAAACTGGCTAAGTGACAGAACCCACAGGGTCAGAGTTGCTGGCGCCATGTCTGATTCCAAGCCTGTCACAAGCGGTGTCCCACAAGGCTCGGTCCTGGGCCCACTCTTGTTCGGCATCTACTTTTCAGAAGTACAGGCAAGCACAGGAGGATTATGGCTGACAAAGTTTGCAGATGACTGCAAACTGGGCGCCATAGTTGAAAACACATCAGACACAGATATCCTTCAAAAGGGTCTCATAGAAACGGATAACTGGTGCCAAAGCCATGGCCTAAAGTTAAACGCTAAAAAATGCATAGTCATATCCTTCGGGAAAAACAAGGTTACCCCCAGCTACCATATAGGTGCCGATCCACTAAGCACAGAAGAGGTTATCAGGGATCTGGGGACCCAGGTTGACAGTAACCTTTCATTTGACACCCACGTTGCCAAAGTAGTTAGGAAGGCCTTCTACATTGCCCACCTGATCATGAAGGGATTCACATCTAGGTCAAGGGAGGTCATCATTCCCCTGTACTCATCACTCATCAGACCGATGATTGAGTATAACGCCCCATTTGGAATGTATCTGACCCGACACCTGCAGCAATTGGAAAGGCCCCAAAAGTTCCTCACCAAAAGGATAAAGGGTCTCAAAAATATGTCCTATGCTGCCCGACTGAAGGAGCTCCAGCTCTACTCAGTCGCTTACCGCCTGCTCAGAGGTGACCTGTGCCTGACATACAAGGCCATGTCCAACCCGGAATTAATGAACATGCTTCACCTCAAAAAATCTAAATCCATCCGATCTACAAGAGCACGAGACTTGAACCTTGACACGGTCATAAATAGGACATGCTGGAGGGACAGATTTATCACCCAGAGACTCCCTATGCTGTGGAACAAAATCCCAGTACATGTGAGGCAGAGCACCTCGCTGGCTTTGTTCAGGAGAAATCTTGACCAATGGATGGGAGATTGCAGGTATACCTCAGGGATCACCTCAGTGTCACTGCTTGACAGAGGCACAGCTAAATAATGGGCATAGTATCCTTCAAACTAAAGGGGTGGCGAAAGTCACAAAACTCTGGGCTAGGCTTATAAATGCCCTAGGGCAGATAGCCTAGTATGAACCTATGAACCTATATGGAAAAACTGCCAAACGGCCAATAAACTTCAATTTCTGGGCCAGAAATCACTCTTGTGGTAGATAGGCTACCTAGTGCTTACCACTTCCACTGATAAGCTAGAAGGCTTCCCTCCAACACAGAAAGGCTTGGGGGGCTCAGAAGCTTACAAACAGTCCTGGATACAGTAAATCTGTATCTGGACTAGACTAGTTACAGGAAAGGTGGGAAACAAGCACACATGTATCACCTTCCATCTGCACTAAAGTTCTTCTAGTCTGACTTTGTTATCTCTCTTACCCATTTCTCCTAGTTATTCCTACTGCATACACCATTTTCCAACCTGTGTTCACATTGTCATATCTGCCTACAAGTCTAGCACATACTCCTGCTTCCTTGACCCCTCAATGTGTTTCTCTTCCTGCAGTGTCCACTTTTCCTCCTTGTCTTCCTTACTTCTCTTCACCTCCATTTTTTCTGTATGCTTTTGTCTGTTGTGCCTGCTTGCCTGTGATTAAACCACTCTTTCAAGATGTCCATTTGTTCTACTGGTTCACTTCAGTCAACCTGCATCCCACGTATCCCATGGAGATCCCTCTTTCTGAAGAAAGATAACCTTTTGGTGACACTGTCTTATATCAACTGGCTGCCAGTGGCAACAGCTCTCTGCAGATGGCAACCAGTCATTCAGCCATGTGCTTTTGCACCCTTCACCCATTACATAGATCCTACTTGTTCTCCAGATGCTTTTCCCAGTTCCATCTTCATCCCAATGTCCTGAATATTTCATTTTATTTGAATTAACCACCCTCCCAGACAGTCCAGGCTGGGGCTGTCCACATTTACTTTTACAAACAGTCCTGGATACAGCAAATCTGTATCTGGACTAGACTAGTTACAGGAAAGGTGGGAAACAAGCACACATTTGCTTTCCAGTACTCAGCATGGTTTCCGACCAAACCATAGCACCACCACTGCCTTACTCTCCTTTACTAACACTATCCTTCAGCATAAAAACAATGGCTATCTCTCCTCTGCTACTTTCCTAGACCTATCTAAAGCATTTGACATGGTCCCACACAAACAACTTATCTCTGTCCTCAATAGCCTATCCTTCTCACAATCAGTCACCAACTGGTTTCAGAGTTACCTGTCTGACCGCCAACAATCCGTTCTATGGCAGAATGACATATCTCCCCAACTACCTGTCTCCATAGGGGTTCCCCAAGGATCCATCCTTGGACCCCTACTCTTCTCTGTTTACACCAATAATCTAGCCTCTGCCATCAAACATGGCACACTCATACAATACGCAGATGACTCGACCATCATCTGCTCAGCCCAGTCTCTACCAAAACTGCAAAAAGTCACACAGGAAGCCTTTTCCTCTGTTGAAACATGGTTATCCGATGCCCGATTAATACTCAACCCAAATAAAACTAAACTACTCATCTTCCAACCCACCAAACATACTCAGAACAACTCTCACTTTAACATCACGGCAAAAGACAACACCACTATATACCCAACTGAACACACCAATTTGCTAGGAGTGGAAATAGACAATAAACTAAAATTTGACATTCACATATCCATGACCATAAAAAAAGTTCACAAAAAACTAGGAGCGTTATACAGAAATAAGCAATTTCTCACCAAAGCAGCAAAGATTTCAATAGAAAATTCCCACCTTATCTCCACCCTACTTTATGCCTCTCCAATATATACCAACCTAAGGCAATGTGATCTAAACAAGCTAGAGACCTGGTACAACAAAATCGCCAAATTCGCCACAGGTGCATCCTACCGTAGTCACTGCTGTCTCTCACTTGCTGAACTGGGCTGGCTTGAACTCCCTCACCTCCTTCAGTGGTATCAACTCTCACTCGCCCACAAACTAGTAAACCATCCACTAAATGTCCCATCCCTCCAGAATCTACTCCAACCCTATCGCACCACCAGACCACTAAGATCCAGCAGCAAAAATCACTTGCAGATCACTAAAGCCAATAACTCTGCTGGTGAAGCACTATTCTCTTGCGCCATAGCCAAATTATGGAACTCACTCCCACCCACAATTACCTCCATACCATCATGTAACCATTTCAAAACTTTACTAAAAGCGCAACTAAAAACATGCTGGCTATGCCCTTGCAACTCCCACTCTAATATCATCCACCCCATCCAGCCACTACCTTTCTTTCCACTCCACTAACTACCTTGATTATAGCAAGCTCAGATGCTCATAAGCCAGTACTTATTATACAGCAGGAACTTCTTCTTCTTGCAACATTTGTTAATGTCTGTTATGCACTTCACAGATAAAGATTCTAGTTGTCTACTTACTAATGTACTATGTTCTTCATCTGTAAATATGTTGTAAGTAATTGCTATGTAAATTGTTAATCATTATGTATCCAATGTAAATACTGTCTGTTTATTTTAACTGTGGAGCTTTTCTCCCCGGGCCTCCACTGAAAATAGACCTACGTCCAGTCGACACTCCCGGTCAACAAATTTAAATAAATAAATAAATAAATAATTTAATGATGGAACTAACTGTACTCAAATCAGGGACCTACCCATGAGCACCACAGTTATAGAAGCCATCTTCAGCTTAGTTGGTAGCCCTAACTCCACCCCAATCTTAATGGCAGATGTGAATATACATGTCACCACAAGAATATATAGTACGTCCCTAATTCATATACACTTCCACACATGCGGTCTCATTAAACTGCTGTGAAGGACTTTTTGCAGCATCAAGCTCTTGTCCTGACTGCCACATACTGCAAGCCAACCTGGCTCAGTGACACAGGACAACCTAGGTGACCAGAGTTTTATTAGTAGTTCAAGTGCTGGAGAAGCAATGCCAGTGAGGACAGCAGGGAGCTGCCAGTGCTAGCCCTTTCATCATGGCAGAAGCAATGGCAGTCAGGCTCATTGCACTGGGGACCCTATCAGAGGAAGGGTGCCTTGCAGGCAGCAAAAGCCAAGATTTGCTTTTGTTCCCTGCCAAGCCAGATGCAGGACATATGCAGAAATTAATGTGCTTTCAGAGGAAGGTGTTGCAAGCCCTCCCATTTGTGAGAGGCACAAAGGTGCTAAGGGGACTGATTTGGGTCATATAATACAAAAATCCAGATGGCTACCTGAATGGATGTCTACTAAGACTGCCGATCACCAAGTGACCAATGACTGGACTGGCTGATTGCAGTGAGACTGATGACTTGCTTACAGACATCGGAAGATAAAGGTAAAAATAAAATAAAAAAAATAACAAGACTAACACCCACTTTTTTGATATGTGCTGTCTTCAGAGCTGAGATACCTACCTCCCACCTCCATGAATAGAAGCTGCTGAGCTGTGAAACCTACCTTCCACCCACAAGGATGGTGACTGCTTACTCTCTCCAGCACTTGCTGGTACCAAAAGGACATGAACCATTACTCATTTTCAAGTCAGTGGTGTCATAGTCAGCACTTTATCCCTCTATGCCATGCATAGCATTCCGTCCTGTGCATTAATCTCCTCTACCATGTACATCTCAGAACTATTTTACACCTGTCCTGCCTTCCACCCTTGCACCTCCTCCTCCTTCAGTTTTGAGTGTTTCTTCTCTAATCATGCTATTTATTTTCGTAGTCTCCTTGGCTCCCTTTTCTCTGTTCCAGCTCTGCTATCCTGCAAGTCTCCAGTTTCTCTCTCCTATATCCCAGCAGTAGATGTGCACAAGTAGTGTTATCTGCCTATCTGTCTGCCTGCAGCTCACACAGGCTGAAATTCCTAATGATCATATGCAACTGAACCATCTGTGCTTCCATTATCCCAGCGTTCCTGTAGGATCTGCACCCAGCATCACTCAACAGGTTACTAAGCAGTGCTGTGCTATCCCACCTACTGCACCTGCCTCATCTCAGTCCCTCACGTCTCTACCAATCCATTTTCTTCTTATCGCTCTTATCTCTTCTAGTTCATTGATTTCTACTTATTAGCTACTTGAATACTGTATCTGTATTTATTCATTTCTGTTTCCTGATTCCTAATGTATTTTCTGTCTGTGGGACAGACGACCTTCCTTGCAGTAATTCCTTGCTATTCTGTTTGGGAGTGCTTTTAAGAACTGCATTAAACACTCTATGGTGTGGATGCAGCTCAGATGGGTCTGTGTGCTGTTGTTTTGAGACAAATAGCAGTCCATTTATCTGTATCATGTCAGTCCTCCTGCTTAAGCATTGCTGCACATTAACATTTGTTCATGGACATGTGGTTCCAGATTTGTTTGCATGCTATTCAGAGGAAATGTTCAGTTACAGTAACTGTTGCATGGAGGTGTTGTTAGACAGACAGCATTCACAAAACTAAATGCTTCATCTAGGAGTGGTTTAAGACTAAGTGCTGAAGGTTTTACATCTTTGTAACAAAAAAGACTGGAATTCACATCTATGGCTTCAAACACCAAGGATAAGTGTTATATAGCTTGATGAGTAATAAAGACTCTAGTATTTCTATATGACAGTAATTTGAGATACTAGGCTGGAGGTCTTGTGGAACACATTGCTGTTATATAAATAAAACTGCACTGTATGGGACAAGACATAGCAGTTAACATCAGCAAGAGTACTTCCTTAATAATGATCTGATTTCCCTTTGCTCTAACAGGACATTATACCGGACTGTATCTTTTCAAGTTCTTTGTCTTAAAAGCTGCAAGTCTTAGAGTGGTACTACTTACAGTTAAACTAAGTCATTATGAGTATTACCTTGGGTCTCTCCTTAACCTTAAAAAAGCCGCTGGCCTAAACCCAATCAACAAAGGATAAATACATAAAATAAATAGAGATAGTCTGACTTCATGGTCTCACCATCTCACACAAAAGGAATTCTTAATTTTCCAAATAAATGAAGCATATCTGTTTCTCTAGAACTGTGTATGAGTTAGCAATGCACTTCCTCCAAGGAACTGACATTTCCCAAAATATGAATATTAAAATAAAAAATAATAATCAGTGATTCTGCATTCTATCAACTGCTAAAGAGAAAAAAAAAAGAAAACCCAAACACAGCCTTAAAAGGCTTGTCAATCTTTTGAGTAAGGAAGACATCTGAACACATTTGACAGCCTTTAGGCAAACTCTTCTAATTTTTATTCCAAGTCACAAACTCTCATGCTACAGAGGTGCTTGAGCCTTACAAAATGAATTATGTCAGCACTGGCCTTAACCCAAAGCCACATAAATTCCTTAAGGAACATGTTAATATGATTCATACCAAGTAGATGTTAAATGAGAAATCATGTAAAAGTAACGGCAGTGACAACCATATTTTAAAGATGGCCTTCCCAGTAATAAAAGTGTCTTTTTCTCTCTTATCATACATGTCCATTTAATCTATTTTTGCAATAATACATGATGACAGTGAAACATCCTCACTTCGTAAAAGGTATACTGTTTGGTATATACACTTGTCGCATTTAAAAACCCTTAACATAGGTTTATATATTTGTTTGCATTTCTTAATCTATTTGTTTGTATTTCTTAATCAGGACAGAGCACTGATACCTTTGGACAATTTTCGCCTCAACCAGAGAAAAATTCAGAAATTGAAACAAAAGTACATACATGTTACAATACTTGTGAGGTGATCATAATTAAATAAACAGCGCATGAGACTAATTGAGAAACAAACTTAATAAAAAAAAGAAATGCTTTTTGTTAAATAAACCGTCCCTATTTTTGGGCCCAATTTAGCCCTGCACACAATACACCAATTTTTGGAGGCAGATCCCTGTTCAATGGCTTAATTTACCCCCTCACACATCATTTTTGAAGCTGTCTAATACACAGAAAAACACATTACATTACCCACATACCAATGACATCAATAATTTAAAGAAAGAGGACATACATCTTACATCCCCCGTTTTCACAAATAAAAATAAATGACCTTATATGGTAGGATGTTGTAATACAGGTCATTAAAGTCTATTGATTTTACACTGCCTCTGTGGTAATGTGCTTACACTTTGCATCATTTAGTCCCTTTCTGACTTTTAAACATGTTTGTGAGTAGTATCCCGCATTGCAACTGGAAGCAAGAAGAGTTATGTGCTATCTGGTATTCAGATTTTATGCTAATTAGATTCCAAGATGTTTAGCTGAATGCTCCTAATTTTCAAGGTTCTTTGCCCAAATTTTCAGTGTCTGCAAGTTGAGAGGTATGAATAATACAATATTTACTAGCTGAAATAAATAAACAATGTAAGAGTTTGATAAGCACTGTATAAGTTAGGACGATAGAGGAGTATAAAGTAAACACATTATTTAACAAAGACAATATTTACAACAGGTGTTTAAGTAAAAGTCTTCCAGTTAGTGCAGAGAACTTGAGCTCTGAATTGTTAATGAGCTCTTTCCTGTTCCAGGGGCATATGGTTTGAATCTTGAATCCTTCCACTTTCATTTGCCTACTGCATGACCTTTAGCAAGTCATTTAACCAGATAGTGCTCTGGGGCAATTGGGAATCTGGGTTAGCCTCCTTAACAATGCTTGAATTTGCTTGTACAGAGGATTGGGGTTGCTAAGTATAAAGATTAACAAAACTTGATTAAGAAAAGTTATGTAATATTGACTCTATTTTAATTACTAGAATTTTGAGTAGAGCTATTTGATACCCTGAATATATGGATGTGTTAGTGAGCATTCATGATAAATATTTGTGAGATTTCAAAAGCTGAGATATTGGAGAATAAAGTGGAGAATAGAAATAAAACAATGATGTAGAGAATGTAGATTCACAATTATATCTGTCTAATTGCCTTCTATGAGGAGTCCAACAGATGAAATTACATCCTGCAATCACTCATTCAGTTATGACATATTGAAATGATTCATAGAATTATTTGATTCAGTAGATTGAAAGAGCTTATTCCAAAGTCATGGAATATCCTGAATGACAAATGTCTGTCCTCTCTGTGTTGTTTGTAGCAATTCTGAACTTATTAGCTGTATCCTGTTGTTATGTATGGAATTGTAATAGTTTAAATTGATTCATATCACTTTATTGAAGTCACTTTCATAAAATCACTATTGTCTCAACAATAATACCAAAAACACTTTATGTGTAAAACCCCACAAAAACACTGTTTTTAAATCCAAGCACCCTCTGCACCAGAAACTCCTACAACACTTTACTCATTATAACTGATGTGCCTCTAGGCATCAAATATTGCTTGTTCATATTTGCATTAATAATTCCAAAACCATGCTACACACAAGGTATCAGAATATTTTATCTTGAAGCATACATGATGGCAAACACAACTGTATTGATATCTGACCTCTGTCAGTGAGTATTTCTTAGAACTGTAAGGTGATAAATTCATTTTTAAAGGCTCAATCCACATCCACTAGGGTTAAAGGTATACACTCAAAAGAGCTGTAATGGAGGGAGGGAGTTTTAAGTATATAAATGCCACAGGTGTGAAACCATGAGGTAAGGGCAAACACAATTAAAAAAGTGTTGCATCATATCTACATCACTCTGTTGCAACAACAATAACTTGTTAACCAGGATAGAGCACTGATCCATTTGATCTATTTCAGTCTCAGCCTAGAGGTAAAGAAAATAGATACATGACATCATATACCAACTGACTGACAAAACACAATATATACATGTATTATATTCAGAGTGAATAGCAGAGCTGCTTGGGGAGTATAAAGTCAATAGATACATGACATTATATACAGATTGACTGGCAAAAGACAATATATATATATATATATATATATATATATATATATATATATATATATATACATTATATGCAGAGTGATGGTATAAAGGCAATAGATACATGACATTATATACCGAGTGACTGACAAAACAAAATATATACATGCATTATATTCAGAGTGACTAGCAGAGCTGCTCGGGGGGGGGGGGTATACCGTCAATAGATACATGACATTATATACCAAGTGACTTGACAAAACACAATATAGGCTCATAGGTGAGTACTAGGCTATCTGCCTGAGAGCATCTATAAGCCTAGCCAGAATGTGTTGGATTTCACTGCCCCCTTAGATTAGTTCCCTATGCCTCAGTCCAGCAGAGCATTTAGTTCCCTGTGCCTCTGTCCAGCAGAGCATTTAGTTCTCTGTGCCTCTGTCCAGCAGAGCCACTGCAGTGATCTCCCGGTAAATTTTCTGTTTCCCATCCACTCGTCAAGGTGTCTCTTGAAGAGGGTTAGCGAGGAGCTCTGCCTAATGTAGATTGGGATCTTGTTTCAAAGCATGGGAAGTCTCTGGGACAGGAATCTATCCCTCCAGCACCTCCTGTTTATTGTTGTGGTGAGGTTTAGATCCCTAGAGCATGTGGCTCTTGGGGATTTGCTTTTTTTTTAGGTGGAGCATGTCCACCAATTCTGGCTTGGACATGGCCTTGTATGTCAGGCAGAGATCACCTCTGAGTAAGCAGCATGCAACCGAGTACAGCTGGAGTTTCTTTAGTCGAGCTGCATATTGCATCTGTTTGAGGCCAGTAATCCTCTTGGTGAGGTACTTCTGTGGTCTTTCCAGCTGTTGCAGGTGTCTTGTAAGGTACACCCAAATGGGGCATTGTACTCTAAGATGGGTCTGATGAGTGATGAGTAAAGGGGCACAATAACCTCTTTTGTTCTAGATGCGAACCCTTTTGTGATTAGGTGGGCCACATAGAAGGATTTTCTAACCACCTTGGCAATATGATTATCAAGGGTGAGATTACTATCTACTTGGGTCCCCAGATCCCTTATTACATTTTTTGTATTTAGGGGACTACTATATATGTGGTAGTTTGCGGGTACTTTGTTTTTTCCAAAGGGGGTGACTATGCACTTTTTGGCATTTAGCTTGAGGCCATGATTTTGACATCAGGTATCTGTCTCAGTGAGACTTTTCTGGAGGAAGTCTGTATCCACTGGAGAGTCAATTATGGTCCCCAGTTTGCAGTCGTCTGTGAACTTGGTCAGCCATAGTCCTCCTGTGCTTGCCTGTACCTCTGAGAAGTATATACCAAGCAGGAAGGGTCCCAGGACTGAGCCCTGGGGGATGCCACTTGTAACTGGTTTAGAGTCGGACCTAGAGCCTGCAACTCTCACCATGTGGGTTCTATCTGTGAGCCAATTGGCAACCCATCTTGTGATGTAGGGGTTTATGTTCAGGCCGATGAGCTTGTCTATAATACCAGAATGGGGAGTGGTGTCAAAAGCCTTTGCGAGGTCTAGGTAGGCTGCGTGGACCTCCTTACCCTCATCTAATGCTGTGGTAACTGTCTCAAGGAAGTCCACCAGGTTTAGCAGGCATGATCTGCCCTTAACAAAGCTAAACTGGGTAGGGTCCAATGTTTGAAGTTTCCCAATGTCTCTGTTAATGAATTCCATGATGATGCACTCCATAGCCTTGCAAACTAGGCTAGTCAGGCTTATAGGGCGATAGTTCCCGGGGTCCGTTATGGCTTCACCTTTGTGGAGCGGGATAACTGTTGATGTGCACCACTCTATGGGTACGTAACCTGTAGAGAGGCTGAGTTTGAACAGTGTGTTTAGGTGAGGAGTTAGCTCATTTTGGAGCTCATGTAAGACACAACCTGGGACACTGTCTGGTCCCATTGAAGCTGTATTTTTGTCTTTGGATATGGCTGTTTTAACCTGCGTTTCAGTGATTGCCAGGGCACTACATTCTTCTGGTATGGTTATGGGCCCTTTAGGGGGTGAGAGGGGGCTGAAGTTTGCACTAAACCTGCCTGCCAGAATGTTGGCAATATCAGTCGGTTCAGTGTATTTTGTACCATTCTGCACTAACTCAGAGTAGATCTGAGATTTTCCACTTAGGTTCTTGACATAGCTAAAGAACGCTTTGTGATTATCTTTGGAGTCCTTGGCAATTTTTCTTTCAAAGTTAGCCTTGGATGATTTTATGAGGGATCGTAGTTTCTTGCTGATACTGATCATGGATGTCTTTCCTTCTTGGGATTTTACTCTTTTCTGTACTAGTTTCTTCCTTCTATTGTATAGCTTGTTTATGGCAGGGGTCCACCAGACTGGTTTCCTTTTCTTGGAGGAGAGAGTATTGGCTTTGCTTGGGATAGCACGATCCATGCATTCTTGCAGGTGCTCATAGAGTGCCTTTGTAAGGGATTCAGAAGCTTGGACAGCATTGTCCTTTTGCATGGGGGCTGTGAACCTTTTCACCTCAGTCTCAAGTAACATGAAGTTTGCTTTTGAAAAGTTTTTCATGGTGGTTTCCTTGATTGGGGTGGGGCAGAATGTGGATATCCAGAGTGATTAGTCTATGGTCTTATCTAACCAGCGAGGGTTTGACCTCCAGTGTAGAACACCAGTCGCCCATGTTGGTGATGACCAGGTCCAATATGTTGTCACCTCTGGTGGGGGTATTGACCAGTTGATTCAGGGCATTTGAGTTTATAAATTCTAGGAAGCGTTGTTCAAGGGAGTTAGTACTTGAGTAGTTCTCTCAATTAATGTTTGGATAATTGAAATCACCCAATATTAGGGCATTTGGTAGGACCTTCATATTTTCCAGTGTCTCCAGAAATGCGGAATGGGGGTCCTGGGTCATGGTGGGTGATCTGTAGCAAGCTACAATTTGAATTGCAGTTTTTCCCATTGTTAGTTGCACTGGATGATCTCTGGGGCATTGTGCTGTGTCACTAACCTGGAGATGTGGGTATCCTTGATGAATATGGATACACTCCCAACTTTTGTGTTTCGGTCCAGGTTCTGTGGCCAAAAAGTATGGTAAGAGTTATAGCCTGGTAGTGCTGGGGTGCTCTCTGGAACCTTAAACCAGGATTCTGTTACTGCCCAGATATCAATGTTCTCCATGCTGAGGAGTGCCTCGAGTGCATGCATTTTGAGGTTTAGACTTCTGGCGTTGAGTAGCATTACCCTTGGTTTTTGGTTACTTGTGCTATTTACGGTGGTGGTTTTGTCTTTTGAGCCTTGGCTAAAAAAGGCACTATGGGGTGACAAAAGCCTTGGCCAGTATTCAAAAGCCTAAGGGTGACAGGTGCAAGCCATCTCTTGAGAAGCAACGTGGCTTATCGAGCATGTCATCCCAGGTGGACAGATACTGGATCTCCTTTGAATGACACCAGAAACTTAGCCAATTGTTTAAATTGATCATTTTTTCTTTATACTGTGGCATCATTCTTGGTTGAGGGCAGGATGCTACTCAGGGTTATGGTCATACTGGCCTGGGCTACGTGATCAGAGAGCTCTTCCATGTCTCTTTTCATGTAGTCCAGGGAGGTACATCTCAGGTCATTCACACCAACATGGACAATTTCAAAGACATATTTGTACTTGTTCTGGAGACTCCTGAGTACTTGTGTTATGTGTCGGTTTCTGGCGCCTGACAGGCAGCTAACTGCAACCTTCTCCTTGTCCAGCCTAGTTAGTGGGACATCAGTGTGCCTGACTATAGAGTCGCCTATTACTAGTGTGTTGGGTATGTTATTTTGCCTTAAGGGCTGTGATTGAGTGGTGCACTGATTATGTGAAGTATGTGTTTCATGGTTTGTGATGGGGTGTGGAGGTTGCTTGGGTGTCTTTGGAGGTCTCTGTTGCTTTTGCAGATTTTTATTTAGAGCCCCTGAGTATGTTTTCATGTATTTATGTGTGTTATTTGCCAGTGTTGGTTTAGTAGGTCTATGTGAGACTGGTGGTGTGTTGCAAGTATTTTCCTTCTCCTCTTGACTGTCAGATCCAGTCTTGGGTTGAGAGAGCTTTGCCTCCAGTTTGGCTGTATAATTGAATCTCTCGCATATATTAGTGTTTGGTGGTAGGAGGAGAGGGTTGTCTGTGTACATGAGGCAGTTGTAATATTGCCTCAAAATGCCCAGATTCACCAGTCGGACTGGAGAGTACACCTTAAATTGTCCTTTGGACATGCCTAAATAGGTAATGTGAGCTGGCAGGGATGAATAGAGAGCCTTGTCCTTCTGGACAGTATAGTGGCTCTAGTGCTAGGGTTAATTAGTGCTTGCTATGAATTTTGGGCAAGTGCTGGGCTGTGAAATGAATGGTTTGAGTGCTTAAGTTGAAAGTTTGTCTAGTTCCAATGGAAAAATTGAAGAGCAGACTTTGTGGAGCCGGGAATAGTTTAACCCTAGCTAAATGGCACTGCCCAGCACACAAAACTGCGCAAATGCGATTTTTATAGCAGGGAAATGAAAGAGATAGAAATTAGCCCAAAATGTCAAATAAACTACTAACTTCTGGGCTACAACAAACAAGGTGCACAAATTTCGGAAAGAAACATGTCAAATAAGCAAGCACAATAAGCCTTTAACCAGAAATTCCCAGCTCAGAAGGGCAAAATCTAGCCTCTCCTCCCACAAGAGTGCAGACTACAAACCTTCTTAATGTAAAATAACTGGCATGAAGCCCAAGTGCTTAAACCAGAATTAATGTGCTTTTAGAATAACAGACACTGAGCCTTCAATAAGCAATTCCCAACTTAGAAGGATGTAAAATACCTGTCCTGCCACAACAATGCAGTCCATAAACGTTCTTAATGTAAAACAACTGGTTTTAAGCCCAAGTGCTTAAACCAAAATGCTTAGAATAACAGTTACAATTTAATCAGGCTACTACCAAGCAGTAATAACTGCAGCAGAATAATGAAATTTAAGAAGAAGCACAAGCAAAATAAGGTAATAAAGTGGGAAGAAACACAATTACAGTAAAAACAGATGAATAAAGTGCATTTTTTATATATAACAATACAAAACGAGCAAACTGATTTAAACAAATTACCCAAATAACCAGTAAAAAAAACTCAAAACTGAGCCCTGTTCCAGCTGTCTTCAATCTGAAAAGTTCTAACTGCACACTCAAGCCAATAGGATGCAGGGTAACCTTCTCCAAAAAAGATGGTCTGGATTAGTGCTCAAGTTATACAAACAAAGCTAGATTCAGCAGGCCTGAATCTAGTCTATGCTACAGCAGACAAGGTGCACCAATATCAGGAAAACAGTTCAAATAAGCAGGCACAGTAAGCCTTTAACCAGAAATTCCCAGCTCAGAAGGGTAGAATCTAGCCTCTCCTCCCACAAGAGTGCAGACCACAAACCTTCTTAATGTAAAATAACTGGCCTGGAGCCCAAGTGCTTAAACCAGAACTAATACACTTTTAGAATCACAGACTCTGAGCCTTCAATCAGCAATTCTCAACTTAGAAGGATGTAAGCTACCTGTCCTGCCACAACAGTGCAGACCACAAACTTTCTTAATGTAAAACAACTGGCCTGATGCCCAAGTGCAATAATCAAAAGGCTTAGAATAACAGCTACAATTTAACCCGGTTACTACCAAGCAGTAATAAATGCAGCAGAATAAACACAACTGAGTACTTTTAAGAAAAGGCAAAAGCAAAATAAGGTAATAAAGTAGGAAGAAACACAAATGCAGTAAAAGCAAATAAAGTGCAAATTGTTTTTTTTTTTTTTTTATAAGAATAGAAAACAAGCAAACTGATTTGAACAAATTACCCAATTAACCGGTAAAAGACCAGAGAACTAAGCCCTGTTCCAGCAGTTTTCAATCAGACAAGTTCAGGGCTTAACTGGGCATGCCTACTTAAATGTTCTCCCTGTATTAGGCAGGATGAGCTACTGAGACTAGACTAGGACAGAGCTGGGATAGGGCTGAACAGATGGGAATGGTAGGAGTGTCTGAAATCAAAATATGACCTCACTGTACTCAGATGAGTGAGCAAATGATATGGGCCCAGGAGGAGTGTTCAAACACAAATTTACAGGGGGGTGGTCAATTCCAAAGCCATCAAGATTAATACCACAACAAGAACAAGGAGGGTGGATGGGGAATACTAACTGCAGACATGGAGAGAACAGAGAGAGAGCTCAGAATTTTCAGTAAACAAATGAATAAGCAGATAAATGCAGGACTTTTTAACACAATATTCAATGAAACAATAAACAGGAAAAATAAAATTCAGTACTATCTTATAACACTGCAAGTTTGTACTTACCTCAGCTTGTAATAAAGTTGATGTAGGGTATGCAAAAGCTAACCAAACAGCTCCAGTATGGAACTATTCAGCAGAAATAATTTCAGAGATAAGGGACTAAGACGTTAAGGCACAAAGAATCCCTCTAGGCTAAGACTTCTACACCGAAGAACAATGAAGTGAGAAGAACAAACTAACTACAGACAGGGAGAGAACAGAGAGAGAGCTCAGAATTTTCAGTAAACAAATAAATAAGCAGATAAATGCAGTATTATTTTAACACAAAATTCAATGAAACAATAAACAGAAAAAATAAAATTCAGAACTATCTTATAACACTGCAAGTTTGTACTTATCTCAGCTTGTAATAAAGTTGATGTAGGGTATGCAAAAGCTAACCAAACAGCTCCAGTATGCAACTATTCAGCAGAAATAATTTCAGAGATAAGGGACTAAGACTTTAAGGCACAGAGAATGCCTCTAGGCTAAGACTTCTACACCGAATAACAATGAAGTGAGAAGAATAAACTAACTGCAGACAGGGAGAGAACAGAGAGAGCTCAGAATTTTCAGTAAACAAATAAATAAGCAGATAAATGCAGTATTATTTTTAACACAATATTCAATGAAACAATAAACAGAAAAAATAAAATTCAGTACTATCTTATAACACTGCAAGTTTAAACTTATCTCAGCTTGTAATAAAGTTGATGTAGGGTATGCAAAAGCTAACCAAACAGCTCCAGTATGCAACTATTCAGCAGAAATAATTTCAGAGATAAGGGACTAAGACTTTAAGGCACAGAGAATCCCTCTAGGCTAAGATTTCCACACCAAATAACACTGAAGTGAGAAGAATAAACTAACTGCAGACAGGGAGAGAACAGAGAGAGAGAGAGTTCAGAATTTTCAGTAAACAAATAAGCAGATAAATGAAATACTATTTAACACAATATTTAATGAAAAGATAAACAGGAAAAATAAAATTCAGTACAATCTTATAACACTGCAAGTTTGTACTTATCTCAGCTTGTAATAAAGTTGATCTATGGTATGCAAAAGCTAACCAAACAGCTCCAGTATGCAACTCTTCAGCAGAAATAATTTCAGAGATAAGGGACTAAGACTTTAAGGCACAGAGGATCCTTCTAGGCTAAGACTTCTACATGGAATAGCAATGAAGTGAGAATAATAAACTAACTGCAGAAAGGGAGAGAACAGAGACAGGGCTCAGAATTTTCAGGAAACAAATAAATAAGCCGATAAATCCAGTACTATTTTTAACATAATATTCAATAAAACAATAAACAGAAAAAATAAAATTCAGTACTATCTTATAACACTGCAAGTATGTACTTATCTCAGCTTGTAATAAAGTTGATGTAGGGTATACAAAAGCTAACCAAACAGCTCCAGTATGCAACTATTCAGCAGAAATAATTTCAGAGATAAGGGACTAAGACTTTAAGGAACAGAGAATCCCTCTAGGCTAAGACTTCTACACTGAATAAAAATGAAGTGAGAAGAATAAACTAACTGCAGACAGGAAAAGAACAGAGAGAGAGCTCAGAATTTTCAGTAAACAAATAAACAAGCAGATAAATGCAGTACTATATTTAACACAATATTCAATGAAACAATAAACAGAAAAAATAAAATGCAGTACTGTCTTATAACACTGCAAGTTTGTACTTATCTCAGCTTGTAATAAAGTTGATGTAGGGTATACAAAAGCTAACCAAACAGCTCCAGTATGCAACTATTCAGCAGAAATGTATACATGCATTATATTCAGAGTGAATAGCAGAACTGCTTAGGGGGTATAATGTCTATAGATATATGACATTATATACAGATTGAATGGCAAAACACAATATATACATGCATTATATGCAGAGTGAATATTAGAGTTGGCATGTTGAAAGAATCACAATGAAAAGTAGAGTCAGAACAAAGCATGTAGAGGGAAGTTGGGTTGGAAGAAATTAAGTCATGTGGTGACAGAGAGAGAGAGAGAGACAGAGACAGAGAGACAGAGCAGAAACATTTTCATTGAATCTTCTAATGTGCTTTTAGTTCTGATTGGAAACTGGGGTAAGAGGAATAGTCTTTATGAAAAGAGGGGAGAGATCCCACAATTTGGGACCAAGGCAGAAGAAGGCATAGTTTCTGCACTTAAGCCTAGTTTGGTGGGTCTGAAGGAGAGAACCTGAATGGGTATGACTTCTAAGGTTGTATGTATGTTTGTGCATCCCTGATTCGTTTGGAGTTTAGAGGAAGAAAGTCTCATTCCTGATAAATTTAAACAGTTTAGAGATAAGTAAGAGTCAACACATTGTTTCACATGCAGCCATTTAGCTTTTTCAATGGATTTTGTAGTGGTGTTCATTTATTGGGGAGAGAGTGATGAACCTGGATGTGGCATGATGCCTCTTGAATGGTGGATACATTTCTTTTAGAGGTGGCATTAATCAGTGGGAAATTATGCTATGGAACTCCTATAGGGTCTGGAAAGAAAAGGGGAGATCTTATTAGACCAGAATAGGAGAGAGAGTTGATTTTGTGTGTGTGTGTGTGTGTGTGTGTGTGTGTGTGTGTGTGTGTGTGTGTGTGTGTGTGTGTGTGTGTGTGTGTGTGTGTGTGATTGTGTACAGTTCAGGTGGAGATGGAAATTTAAGAAGGGCCCCAACCAAATCCCAATGTACTTCACTATAGTGATGTTTTCAATAATTTTATTAAAATGAATGAGGATTTGTAGAGGTCTGGAGATAAAATTGAACTTTAGCCTAGTATAAAAAGCTTTAATTTTGTTTAAGAGGAGTTAAACAATAATTGTTCATCAATGACCCACTGAATAATGGCATGAAAATCAACCTGATGTTCGAACCGAAGAAAAGAGAGAGAATAAAGCTGGACTGGAATAGGATTGTATCGTTAGCATAACTCAGAAAAGGAAGATGTGGTCAATCAAGAGGGAGTTTCTTAATGCAAATATAGAAGAGGAGGGGTGACAGAATAGATCCTTTGAGGACACCTTTCTGCAGAGGGTTTGATGGAGAGGATGGTGAGATGAAATTTACTGAGAAGTGGCAGTTAGAGAAGTAGTTTTTGAACCATGCCAGTGTATTTCAATGAGAAGGTCTAGGAGAATTTTGAGATTGACACAAAACTATGATAAGTATTGCGAGTTGTGTGGCTTTGGTGATGCTGATAAAAATGGCTACAGTAATTAGACTTATGTCCTTTCCAAGAAAAATGTCCAGATAGTGTAAATGCACTGCAACCAGACCAGAAGGCATGTTGTTTTTGCAGAGGAAGGTGGTATTAGTTGGATGAAAATCAGGCCATTGAAGCACACTTAACTGAAACTCAATGCTTAATGCCATGGCTGAAAAGAAATTGAGTGAAAAGCACTTTGAGTGAAATTTCCCTTGACTGAATTCCCATTTGACTGAATACTTATTTCACTGAATCAAAAATAACAGAAAAGTATAGAAGTCTAAATGCAGTATGTTATGGTGTCATTTCTGAGGATATGATTATCTAGAGAAGTGAGTATAAAAGATTTTGTGCAGATTGTCAGTGCTCCCTGTCAAGTCACACCCCCAAATGTATAAATGTTTGTGTTTTTGTGCCAACACTGATTCACTGTGCATTGTGCTTTTTCTTTTGTCTATGGTTGTGCGACTATGGAGTTAGTATTATGTTATGTAGAATTTTTTCTGTGAGCAGCTAACTTATGCATTGAGCTGCTAGTTTGCTTGCTGAGAAGCACGTACCCTTGACTTGACCTCAGGCTGTTTTAGGCAGTCTTGTTACTAATCTAGACAGCTGCAGCAATGAAACTTATCAGCTACTAACCTGCCTTAAACATCCTCCTCTAGAATAAGCCACTAGGATCCAAAGCCATGGGTATGCACTTCCCTGCTGTCTCTGCAGCTGGCCTGGTGGACATGGGCATCCTGAGGCAATGCAGCAATTGCCTTATGTACACTAACAACTACCTAATTCTCAAACATATGAATAAGGTATGTAAGAGATGAGTTACACAATGTCATTGGAGGCAAGGCTAGAGCCAGGTTGTCGACAGCACACATGACACCTACCTCTTATAGTACAGACCAGTCACATATACCCACATATGCTGAAGCTGTTAAATGCAATCTCCCCAAACCATAAAGACATCCCAGACTGTACACATACATACATATACACACAAAAAAAAGTTTTCAGCAACCTCATTAGCACTCCACAAAAACAATGTCAAACTTTAAGCCTGTAGATGAGAGTGTACGTGCAGTGTGCTGTGTCTTTAAGAAGCATGTCAAAGACGTAGCGTGCATGTATAAATGCCAGACACGTGCCATTCCTAATGCCATTTTGAGAGTGCAGCCAGAGAGTAAGCATGCATGATTACAGCAGTTAGTTTGTATATAAGTTAACTTTTATCATGAAGTGTTTGTATAAAATCAAGCTACTTGAAAAGAACCCATGAAGACTCTTCTATTGTGTCCAGAGTAGGAGATCGGCATCATGACAGAACTGGGATCGCAGAGAATAACATTCGGAGCCATGAGGTGCCCAGATGGCAGTGAAGGTAAACTAAGAGAACTGAGCAGGAAAAAGAGACAGAAAAGAATCAAAAGTAACGAGAATAAGCTTGAACTATTTATTTTATAAAAAGGGCAAAACGAGCGTTCAAGGGCACAAACTGCATTATTAAACAAGCAGGAGGCACAACAGGTTTATTAGACAAGGAAACTGTTTAAAATAAGATATTTGACAAAATGATTATCAGAAAGGCAAAAACAAGCATGTTTAAGGCAAAACGAGCATGTTTAGCATAAAATGAGCGCAAGAAAAGTACAATGGGCATGAAAAGAGATTAAACGAGCAAAACAAATATAATAAGGGCAAAAAAAGGCACTTTAAGCCTAAATAAAGCAAGGCGAATGCATGTTTTTTTGGCAAAGTGCTGTGTTTTGGCATAACTACTACTTTGTATTGTATCAAGGGCATAACTAAAGGTATTCAAAGTATCTCGAAATGTGCAAAAGTACTTATAGTGTGTACTTATTACTGTGTATGTATTCTGAAGATTTTAATTGTGTTCAAAGTGCAACTATTTCATGAAGTACAGTCAAAGTATAGCCATTTTGAAAACTTTCTTGTGCTGGGTGTGTCTATTCACAAAGTGCCGCCATTACAAAATGTTTCTCGCACTGTAAAGAGTTGCATAGCTAGGTAGTGCCATGTTGGGAAATTTCAGTGTGCTGTGTACAGTGCAATTACTTTGAAATGTTATTGACTCTGAGCTTCTCTTGCCCAGTTCATTCACATCATGAAGCTATTTGAAATGTTTTTTAAAATGATGATAAATTACTTTTGCAAGACAACAATTTCAAGAGTATTACAGTGCCCAAGAGAGAATTATTTCACAAAGTTCAGTTATATAGAGGCTTGTTGTGCTATTGGGTAAAGTTACAAATACTGGCATAAATTTCTGGCATATGTGTATGAGTTTGTGCTTATTTGCAAAATTCTTCACTGGTATGTGTTAATATGGCAGATGGATTTCGAATGCCCTTACCACTTGTATTTGATCAGAATATTGCAGAGAACTGGAGAATATTTGAGCAAGAGTACAATATTTTTATACAAGCAGCTTATTCGGACAAAGATGCATGCACCAAGGTGTTCATTTTGTTAAACCTAGCTGGATCAGAGGGCATAGAAAGAGAGCAATAATTTGTGTATGTAGCAGCAGTATATAATAGAGAAGATGAAAATTGTCATATTGTTGTACAGGCTAAATCAAGGGAAGACCCCGAGTGTTTGGAGCGCAAGTTCAGAGAAATGTGTAACCCCTAGACAAACATTACATTAGAGAGGCATTTGTTTTACACGGGAGATCAGAAACCAGGGGAAACTTTTGCAGCTTATATAACTGACCTGAGAAATAAAGCTAAATGTGCTGGTTTGGTAACTTAAAAGATGAGTTAATAAAGGACAGGCTCGTGTGTGGTATTAATACTGCTACTGTGAGAAAGATCTTGCTTTGTGACAGTGATTTAGTTTTGATTAAAGCCAGAGTGTTTTGTCAAAACCATGAAGTGACAGAAAAACACACAAGTATGCTTCCAAGTGACAAAAGCATGATTTCAGCAGGCTCCAGAGCAAATGTAGATAGTATGTAACACTTGGCAAACAGAAGTAGGCCTAAGCACATGGCAGCCAGAGCCACTGCTGTCTCACCAGTGAAACCACGTAGCCTCCCAACAAGTTCTAAAACTAATTCAGTTAGAGGACCATGTCCCTCAGTGCAGCACAAGCGTGAATCAGCAAAACCCAAATCCAGCTTTATTGTTAACTGTTGCAATTGTGATGCAAATCATGAGTCTAAAAGAGAGAAATGCTTAGCATTCGGTCAGCAATGTCACAAGTGTAAAAAATGGAACCATTTTCAAAAGTTCTGCAAATCAAGTAAGCCTCACACAGTTATAAGGAAAGGTCACACAAGAAAGCAAGTTGATCAAGTAGAAATGCAGCAGTCAGCTTTCTATGTAGATGGTGTAGCAGTAGTTGGTGAAAGAGTTGATGCAGTGAATTTATTGGCAAAGAGCAAAGTGTTTTGCACTGTCTCGATTAATGGTAAATCTACAGAGCTTAAAGTAGACACCGGTTCAAAGTGTAATGTTATATCAGCAGACACATTTGCTAAAGTGATAAGTAATGAACAACTCAATGTGGCCAGTAGTGCAAAACTTGTTGCTTATGGAGGTGAAGAAATTCAAACCGAAGGCTCAGTGATGCTTTCATGTTATTTAGCCAAGACTTGTTACAACTTGTTATTCTATGTAGTCCGAAGACCAGTACAGTCTTTATTGGGCCTCAAAGATAGCTTGAGAATGAATCTGCTTTCTTACACCAAAGATCATCACATAAGTGCATCTTCTAGTTCCAATTTTTCTGAAGCCATTTTCTCAGAGTATGCTGATGTTTTTGATGACAAGTTGGGCAAACTTTCAGTTATGTATTCCATGAAGTTAGACACAGAGGTCACTCAAGTAGTTGGACCAGCAAGAAGAGTTACGATAGCTATGCAGGATAAAGTCAGGACTCAGTTGGATAAAATGGTGCAGCAAGGTATGATTTGTCCAGTTATAGAGGGTCTATATTATAGCCTCGAATGCTTAAAAAAAAGCGAATGCTGATTGATCAAACTTATTTTCGCGAAACTGCAAAATATCGAAGCAGCAGAAACTCGAATTTTTTCCTAGGGAAAGAGTTTGGTTGTCCGTTTCTGTTGCTTCGGTATTTTCAGTGTTATGGTGGAAAGTTACCGGTCGGATTCAGGTAAGTGTGCGATTGTATGGATGTGAGTGTTAGGGTGATTTAGGTGAGTTAGGGTTAGGGCTCGGGTTAGGTGTGTGTGCGATTGAGTGGACACGAGGGTTAGGGCAGATTTAAGTGAGTTAGGGTTAGGGAGCAGGTGAGGTGAGTGTGCGATAGTGACGGACCTTAGGGTTAGGGTTTGGGTTAAGGTAAGTGGGTAGTTAGTGGTGTGTGCACAGGAGCGGCCTTAGATCAACTGGTGCCCTAGGCAAAAGGGCTCCATGGCGCCCCCGTCCTGGTCTACCTACACCAAATAAATACTGGAAAAATGCCCCTGCTGGAGCGGTATCCTAGGCGGCCGCCTAGTTGGCCTATGCCTAAGGCCGGCTATGTGTGTGCATAGTTTAGTGTAGGATTAGGTATCAGATTTTAGGTGTATGTGTGTGGATTTCTGTTTGTTTGGTTTGCTTGTGTTGTGTGTATGTGTTTTGGATCAGAATATGTATTGACCCAAGAGATTTAAACAAAGCATTGAAGAGACCATATCATCCAATCCACACAGTCAAAGTGGTCATAGCCCTAACAGTGAATGCTGCCGTCTTTTCTGTCTTGGATGCAAAAAGTTAATTTTGGAAAGTGATACTTGATCACACATCCTCATTATTAACCACATTTGGTATCCCGTTTGGCAAATACAGATTGCTAAGGATGCCTTATGGAATAAATTCTGCAAGTGAAGTCTTCCAGCATGCAAGGGAGCAAATTTTTTCAGGTTATCCTTGTGCCTAATAGAAGATGATTTATGGATTGGAGGCAACGGTGAAGCAGAGCATGACATAAAAGAGAGTTCTATACAGAGCACGTGAATTAAACTTGAATCTTAATCCTCTGAAGTGCAAATTCAGGCTACCAGAAGTTACGTATGTAGGTCATTTATTTACCAGTACTAGCTTGAGAACAGAACTGACCAAGCAAGCAGCTTTCTTTGAAATGTCAGCACCAGACAACATTCAAGCTGTACAGCGTTTCCTAGGCATGGCTAACTATTTAGGTAAGTTTATACCAGACTTCATTGAGTTGACAGCACCTTTATGAGAGTTAATGTCCAAAAATGTTGCATGGTCATAGTTAGAACATCACCAGAAGGCATTTGAAGACCTTAAGCAGACAATTGTCACCCCACGTACATTAAGATACTTTGACATGAATAAACCAGTCACTCTTCCCTTTGATGCTTCAAAATGTGATCTTGGTGCAGTTATACTTCAAGAGGGCAGATCAGTAGCCTATGCATCTAGAACACTTACTAAAACTGAGATGCAGTATTCTCAAATTGAGAAAGAACTTTTGGCAATAGTATTTGCATGTTCAGAGTTTCATGATTATATTTATGGTTAAGCTATTCATTTTGAAACTGACCACCAACCTCTAGTTACTATTCTAAAGAAGCCCATGCATTCAGCTCCAGTGAGATTACAAAGAATGATTCTCAAATTGCAAAAATACAACTTCAAAATGGTCTATATGAAAGGCAAACTCCTCTATCTGACTGTTACCTTATCCAGATCACCCAGAAATATGATAGAACAGCTTGATGCAGAGATTTTTGACTTTGACATGATGGCAGTGTGTAATTTTTCTACCACTACACTTGATGAGTTAAGAGATCACACAAAGACTGATCCAATTTTTGCAAAAGCTCAATCAATGCATTAATACTGGATGGCCGTCAAAGCAATCTAGTGTACTACCTGAAGTGCAAAGCTATTTTCCTTTCAGAGATGAAATGTTGATGAAAGATGGCATTATTTTCGAAGGTCCTAAAATTGTTATTCCTGCTTCATTACAGCATGAATATATCCAGATTTTGCACTGTGGTCACTCACGTTCTGCATCCACTAAGAGAAGAGCGAGAGAATTAGCATTTTGGCCTTCATTACTGAAAGACATTTATAAAGTACTTTCTTCTTATTCAGCATGCAATAGTACTAGCCCACATTTACAAAGAGAACTACTTCAGCTAAGTCAAGTTCCTGAACTACCTTGGTCAACAGTAGCCACTGATATCTTCGAGTGGAACAATCAACACTACTTAGTATTGGCAGACTCTTATTCAAACTGGTTTGAGATTGACTTACTATCTAACTTAACATCCACTGCTGTTATTACTAAGTTGAAATGTCATTTCACAGTCCATGGTAGTCCACACAAAGTTATCTCTGACAATGGTACTCAATTTACTAGTCAGTTGTTTCAGAAATTTGCAAGAGAATGGAACTTTGTACATGTAACTAGCAGTCCTGAATATCCTCAGTCAAATGGTCTCGCTGAATGTGCAGTGCAAAGTGGAAAGCAATTCCTTGAAAGGCCAAAGCATGACAATACCGATATCTTCTTGAATTTACTTAATATCAGAAACATACCCCGTGATGATATTCTTGGCTCACCTGCTAAAAGACTTCTTTCCAGGCAAACCAGAATGACACTTCCTATTAGTTCCTGTTTATTTGGCCTAAAGCTAAGAACAATAGAACCATAAAGGCTCAATTATTCAAGAATCATTCAATCCAGCACTCAAGTTATGATAAATCGAGGAGATTTCTTCATCAGTTGAGGGAAGGAGAGACAGTGAGAATACAAACGATGAAAGGTTTCAAACGGATTGGTCAAGATACAGGAATATGTACCAAGCCAAGATCCTACCTTGTAGAATTCAAGGGGATAGAGTACAGGAGAAATTGCAGGCATCTACTTCCTGTACCAGAATCATCATCACAACATTATTTTAGTGACACAAACTCCAGATCTCAGAGTGAACCAAATGCCCTTGCAAAACATGTTACCCTGATGGGAAATAATCATCATTTAAAATTTTCAGTATTAGAGATTTGTCAGCCTAATGTTAGAGGTGGTGATATAACAACTAGGACTGAATGTCAAGAGGTAAAATGGATGTTACTTTTACAAGCTACAGGGACTAAGGGGTTAAATGAGTTAATTTCCCCTTAAACCTATTTTAAAGTCACATGATTTGCAGCACTAATTGCTTGTATTACTTAAATTATAACTACTATTTTTATGTAGATATGTACAAAAGCATTTATCTTTTATTTAATTGTATGTATTGAATCAGTGCGTTTTATTGGATTTATTAAATTTTTTTGCACTACTGCAGTTTGGTTTACTTTGACACAAAATATTTTTCCTACAACCGGACTTTGCTCCTTTACTTTGTTTTATTTTGCTGTGAACCAAATGTTGTTTGCATTCCACAGTGTGTTCTTACCTCTGATTCCATTCCTGAAGATGTTCCAAACAATTCTAAGATTTAACATTTTACAGAGACAGCTCCAGTTGCTAAGCCCAATTCTCAGTTTTATGTCACATGATATGGATGAGTATCCAGGTCCAATGTGAAATATGCAGCAACATGGACTTAACTGTGTGTGTGTGTGTGTGTGTGTGTGTGTGTGTGTGTGTGTGTGTGTGTGTGTGTGTATATATATATATATATATATATATATATATATATGTATGCGTTATCCTGTGTAAATGCATGATAGAGAACTGTCTATGATATCTGCATGTCAAATAGATTCATAAAATTGCATGTTTCATTTTTTTCAAGCAGGAGGATGTAGATCAGAATGCACGAGCTGTGTGCCGTGTCTTTAAGAAGCATGTCAAAGACATAGCATGCATGTATAAATGCCAGGCACATGCCATTCCTAGTGCCATTTTGAAAGTGCAGCCAGAGAGTAAGCATGCATGATCACAGCAGTTAGTTTCTATATAAGTTACTTAAGTTAAAGTCAGTTAACTTCCATCATGATGTGTTTGTATAAAATAAAGCTGCTTGAAAAGAACCTACAAAGACTCTTCTAGTGTGTCCAGAGTAGGCGAGTGACAAGGCCCGTAAGGCATACCACTGCACAGGCCAGTATTCTGATCATAGGAGACTCCATAGTGAAACACACAGACATTGCACTCACCCGGCTACGCAAAGAAAGAGTCTTGATCAGCTGCCTGAAAGGGGCCAGGATCCATCATATCACTCACGTCATCAGTCACTTAACCCCAATGATGATTCATTCATAAATCCATGTGGGTGTTAAAGATCTGAAATGTAACTCCCTGGGCTATATGAAGAGAGACATGACTGAACTCTTGGACTATGTGACCAGGCTGGTATGAACCTAGCAATGAGCAGCATTCTACCTTCTCCTAGGATGATACCACAGTATGAATAGAAAATAAATGACTTCATCGACTATCTTAAAGTATGGTGTCATTCAAAGGGGGTGCAATATTTGTCTGCCTAGGAGGACATGGTCAATAGACCATGCTGCTTTTCCAGGGATGGTCTGCACCTGTCCACCTATGGGATTTTGAATATTGGCTAAAACCTTTTCCACTCCATACTGCATCTCTTAAGCACTGCCAACCAGACAACCCTTCTGATATAAATATACCAAACCTGAGAAATCTGAAGGTGCTGCTGCTCAATGCCAAGTGTCTGAACAAGAAACTCCACTCCCCTGCAGACTTTGCTCACCTTGGAGAATGTGGACATTTTAGCAGTCACTGAGACAGGGCTTAAATCATGGAGAACACCCCACTAGTATGCAGTGCAGAGCTGCAATGCTTTCCTTATATTTTGACCAGCTACTGCACAGGAAGGGACAAAGGGTGGAGGTGTCTCTATATAAATTAAAAATAAACACACCTCAAGGCTAGCCCTTTAGCATGACGGACATGAGTTTCTTCATGTCAACTAAATCACCATAAAAGCCCATCCCATAGCATATGTTTGCAAACATTTGGTCCACCACAATGACCCAGGGAAGCTAAAAAACTTACTTACAGGCACTCAACACACTCCCCATCCAACCCAACACCATTTTCATGAGTGACTTCAACCTCCTCAGCATAAAATGGGAATCATACATGACCCCCGAAGTAAAATCAGAGATTCCTGGACTTCATAAATGCAAACATTGTGAACCAGCTAGTTCATACACACAATACTGGCTCAAACATCCTTGACCTGTTCTTCGCAAACATTAAAGAATGCTGCACTTTCCACCCTCACTATATTGTCCTTGCTAGTCATGTTATAAATCAGTCTCCTTTTGGGTAAATATAATACCAGGGACATCTGGAAACCTCAGAACTTTTAAGAATTATTCCAAAGCAAAGTTCCCACTACTAAGTGACACCTAAAATAAATTCCAAGCCTCCACTAACCCTGAGAATACTGCTGCCTATGCAGAAACATTCAAAGAAGCTCTATTTAACCATATCAACAGCTGTACAGACACTGCCCAAAATAAGTGCAAAAACAAGCTGTCTTGGCAGAATTCCAACATTAATAGGCTATACAAAAAAGGAAGAAACTAAGAGTGGCAATACAGAGGAATGTAAAAGCACCCTCATTATCTTAAATAAGCCTCACAGGGGGTTAATAAGGCTCACAAAAGACAAATCTGAGATAAAAATAGCCAACCAGGTCAAGGGCTACCAGAAAGCTTTCCTCAGCTATGCCCACAAATCTCAAAGTCATTATACAACAATGTACCAAATTAATTGTAAATAGTGATATCTATATGGGACCAGAGGATATAGCTAATCTCCTAGCTGACAAATTTGGCACAAAGTTTACACCCTTCTGCCAGGATATTCTTTATGAAATTCCAAGATCTGTTCTGTCCCAACCATCACTAGACAGCAGGTCCTCATGGTGCACTCCAAGGCCAGGAACACTGCATTGATGGAGCCTGATAATATCCCTGGATGCCTGCCAAAAAGCATGAAACATGAACTATCATTCCTGCTAGAATCTCTATTCAACCACAATTTTGAAATGGGCTTTGTACCTAATGAATAGAGGACTTCAGCAGTCATACCACTGCACAAGGCAGACCATCCACAGACCTGAGAAACGACTGACCCAGTAGCCTGACAAGCCCGCTGTGCAAGGCTATGGAGAGGATAATCATGGATATCATAAACGATGACATAGGTAACTGGATTCTACTCTGCTCAGGTTTGTCAAGGGCAGGTTTTTCCTGCCAAACCTGGTGGACTTTTCCTAGAAAGTTACCAAAGCGATGGATCTGGCCAAGGCATTTGACACAACACCTGACTCGGTTATTGTTAACAAGCTAACTAAATTAGTTATCGACTCATACATCACCTGTTGGATAGCCATCTCACTCACTAACAGGACCCAAGAAGGTAGAATAGGGGAATCTATCTCCATTAAAAGGTTCGGTACTTGGGCCACTGCTTTTTGGCATCTACTTTTCTGAAGTAAATTAACATCAAGGGCCTTTGGTTGACCAAGTACGCAGATGATTGCAAGCTAGTAGCAGTTATCAATTCCCCCAAGATACTAATATCCTCCAAGAGGGCCTGACACAGAGTAATAACTGATGTCAGATTCATGGCCTAAACCTCAGTGCTAACAAGTGCATCATAGTATCTTTTGGCAAGATGGCCACCCCTGCAAACTACTACTTTGATAATACACCCCTGAGAGTAGAACCTCTAGTCAGGGATTTGGGACCACATGTGGACATAGATTTGACATATGACCAACATGTTTCTGCTGTGGTGAGGAAAACATTCCATGTTACAAAACTTATAAGTACGAGTATAGAATCTAAAAATTGTTTGCCTAATTAAGAATATATATACCATTCACAAAAATATGTATTTATATTTGTTTACCAGGGTAATGCGTGGATCTCAATTTGCAGGCACAGCCCAGATAAATAGGATCATTTAAGAAATGAACAAAACTATAACTCTCAACCTCTTAGGGCAAGAAATCTGGACAAAGCCATAAACAATGGGTGAAAGGCCCACAAATACGGACAATTGTTTTTTTTTTTATATTGGTCTTACAAACTTAGAAAGTTGATAGAATAACAGGTTTTGTTAGCATGCATTTTTTGAAAGTTATGAAATCTGAAACGCAAATGTCTGTCATTATTTTCTGACTTCAATCTTTAATGACTTGGCAATGTTTTGCCAGAAAATCACAGTTTTATGAAAAATGGACTAAAGTATGAAACTAAAATCTTGACATCCTGTGAAAATATGTACAGTTGAAAGGCATGAACAAAACATATTTACAGAGACAAGAATATGCTAATATATACACACAAACACACACCCTTATTTACAGATGTAAAATATGCTACAGCATTTAGTTCAACAAGCAGTTAACAATGTCAAAACATGGATGGGAAGTGGAATTATGCTTTGCAGAGCTTTATGGATAAGATGTAGTCATAATGACTAAGATGGCTTATGCTACAGGGATAGCAACATATCATTATATGGAGAGGTATGAAAACATTGGAGGAGGCAAGTGAGAATAGTTGCAAGAAAGGATGCCATTGGGAGGAAAGGTATGAGAGGCATGCAGAGAGAAGAGGAATAGAAAAATGAGATGAAATGTGAGGGAGATATAAAGAGTACAGGGAAGTAGGATAAATGAAAGGCAGTAAGCAAAGAGGATGATAAGAAGATATAAGGAAGGATGAAATAGGGATAAAGAGGTGCATGAGAGAGATGCAGGCATAGCAAGCTTTAGGCACCAGGGAACCCTACTGTTGCTAGGGGCCCCCAACAACAGAAAGTTATCTTATTTTTATATTTTGTTACATGTTTGTCAAACCAATAAACGCTAGTGCAGCAATCTTGCGCACATAATGAACCAGCTATAATAATAACACATTTATATCTCTTAGAATTTAAATATATCTCTGGTTATATTAGTAGTATTTTGTCAAGTAAAGTGTCACAATTTCATTAAATGTTTTACTAGTATTATAATGTCCTTGACATAATTAAATTCTCTCGACTAAAACTGACATCATAACTAGCTTTAGGCACCTGAAATACCTGTGTTTGCAGGGCTGTAAGGGGGCACCTCTTAATAATCCTTGATTGTGTTGGGGCCCCTCAAAAGCTGCTACTGATTGTGGAAAAATGAGGAAGAAAAAAATTATTAATTTCCTGATTATGCTTTTTATCTGAAACAGGGTTGTGATGTAACACTGTTAGAATAAAGCTGATAATCAGTGAATGAGCATGACCAAGGCAAGTGTTACAGATGAGCAGCCCAGAGTGGCCAATCTTGGTTTTTACCTTTGATTTTAAGAAGAGTTGATGCTTATTATCTTATGGTTTTCTTTTTCAGGAAGTTTATAAATGCTGGCAGAACAACAGATACTATAACTCTCAACATCTTTGCTTAAGAATTCAGGGCAAAGCCAAAAATAATAGCAGAATAATGCCTCAAAATCAGGAACATTTGTTAAATATTACTCTAATTCACTTAAAACATTAGAATAGCACATTTTGCATCAATGTGCAATAAGTATGAAACTGGTATAGCTGGATTTATTGACTGTCTGTAATCTTGAATGATTTACCAGCAAATCAAACTTTTACAAGGGACAGAGAAAAATTATGAGGTAAAATCAGGGACAGTGACAGGAATACAGTACTCCTCAAAGAGGTAAATAAAAGTGACTTACCCCTGTTGTTGTTTGACAACTGCTAAACAACTGTCACTGATCTAGTGTGGTTATTGCACAATGAATTGCTATTTGCTGAAATACATCTAGCAAGGTTTTGTGTGTGTGTGTGTGTGTGTGTGTGTGTGTGTGTGTGCCTGTGGATATGTGTGCACGTGCATGTGCATGTGTGTATGTTGCAGTGTATAAGCTGTCTATAATTCCTTTTGCATTCTAGCACAAACATCAGTGGCATTGCCATTACATTTGTGTGTGGGCAGGACTTGTTTACAGTGTATTTAAGAGTAACAAGCTGGCCATATTTCTTTCACTTATCATCACAAACGTAGACCTTGCACATGATAGGTGGCTATATTTGGTGGTTTGGGAAGAAGAGGATGTGTGCAAAAGCAACTGTTCATTGCCACTATGATGCAGCGAGTAGCATTGCCATTTCACAGTGTTTTGCTCTGGTTACGTTTTTGGCTAAGTTTTGTCTACATGGTGTCTGCAAACCAGCTTTGTCTGTATGTGCATCTATCGATGTGCTGTAGTTTGTGTGTGTGTATGTATGTGTGTGTGTGCGTGTGTGTGTGTGTGTGTGTGTGTGTGTGTGTGTGTGTGTGCAAAATAACATTTACTGATTTTTATCTCTGCACACACATAATGTTGGGCATATAAATAACTCTTCTGAGTAGCAGTAAATAAAATGCAGTTAAGTAGTTATATTTCAAAAGTAAAGTATATCACAGAACATTCAAACATTTACAGCTTCTAGCATTCTGATGGCCCCCACACCCAGGACTGTATGAATGGATTTTGAGATTGAGTTAATGGTGGCGTCTGCACACAGTCGCTCCCATTCTAAAACTAGTCCTGCCTAGAGGTGTGTACCAAAAGTTGCTGCATGTTGTGTGGGGGACTGGGGATGGTGCGGTAATTAAATCTTTAATTTTCATCACAATCAAACCTTTGCGGTATGTACAGAATGTCATTATAGCTTGTGTTTGCACTGGGGACAGTGTGGTCATTGATTCTTTTACTTTCCTCACAGACCTCAGAGGTGTACAAAGAAAGTGGGTAGTGGAATACATTACTATAATCATTATTTATTTTTTTCATTTTCCTCACAATCACATATTAGGATTGGGATGAGGAGTAAGGAGGTAAGCTATGTATATCTATGTTAGCAGTCATTTGATCCTTTGCTTTCATCTCAGTCTAACACTGGAAGAATGCATAGGCAGTGACTATCTTTTTTTGGGGGGGGTAGGAAGGCAGGTAGGGTTGCCACATTTTCAAATGCCCAAAGTGGGACATTTTTGGTACAAACATCAGATTTTGCAGGCCAAAACATACCCATGGCCGGTACAAAGGACATAACTTCACTTTTTGCCTAAATAAAAGCTTATTCTTTTAGCATTTTATTTGCTTATTCTGTTCCTTATAACATGTAGGTGTTTCAGATACAGAATAACTGTTTTATGTAACTATTACATATAATATAGGAAATAATTTTGCCCTAAAATCTCTGCACATTTGCCATTTTTACAATTTTTTTTTTTGCAGGACACAACTGCCCAAAGAGGGACTGTCCCTCGCAAAGTGGGACAGGTGGTAACCCTAAAGGCAGGCAGCATTCCCAGAGAAGATTTGTGTATCTTCACAAAATTGTCTTGTTAGTTTATTGTGAGCTACTATTTTGTAAGCATTGAACATTGAGCCCCGGGCACAACTTATCTCTTTCTTGAAAGAAAACAAGTAAGACTGAAATTCTTTTTTTACTCATGATTTTTGTTCAGGCCACCATTGGATTTAAAAGTTGGGAAATGCTCTAAAATACATCCTGTGGCATCTATAACCCTATGGTTATTTCCTAAACTGTTATTACTGTGATGTGTTGGTCAAGAAAGGTGTGTAGAAAGGATCCAAGAAAAGCCTAAAACTGAATAGCAACAAAGAATTTATTTTGTTAATCATAATTTCTGTTCAAGCCATCACTGGATGAAAAGATTGTGTAGAAAGAAAAAAAAACTTTAAAATGGACTTCAGAGCATATAGAAGGTCATGGCTTCTTGAAAAGTCTGAACAGTAAGACAAAATATGAGAAAAAGAAGAAAGCAAGTAATGTGCATGGTGTAGGGAACCCTAGATAGGAAGAAAAACAGGCAGGAGCACTAGAAGAAGTGTGTGGGGTGGGGAGGGGGTGAACAGTAGGTAGCACCTAGGGCACCATTTCACTTAAGTCCAGCCCTGTACCTAGATTTGTTACAGTGTATCACAGTTGCAACTAAATATCAGTAACTTTGAATGTCCCTCTGTGAGATGAGCCAAAACAGTGTGGCACACAAGCATTGTATCTACAATTCAGTCTGCACTTACAACTCATAAATCTCTGCAGCATAAACTGAAAGGTTCCTTTAGAGGGGAGGCAGTAATGGGGTGATACTTAGATTGAAGTATCCAGTGGCCCTCAAAATACTAACACTGGCCCTGGATGCAGATTTCATGTACCATGACCTGTGAGTACAACTGCACTTTGAATGGGTGAAGAAGTGTTCCTTGAGCTATTGTCTGAAGTCAGAATACTTTTGGATGTGTGCTAGGATGAAGAATGCATAATCAGTACAATAATAAAGTTTTCTTTTTGGAGTTAGTAGGATGGGATGAGATTGAGAGATATCCCTGAGATTATATGTGGGGTTTTCGTGAAAAGTGTATAAGTGACAGGAGATAATGTCTCAGGAGAAAGAGCTTAGTCAATTAGTGATCCTACTAGGAAGTTTGCTTTCAAATGTACTGGGAGCAATTTAGCTTTGGCAAGAGTTAGGCAATGGTGTTCATTACTGGGAGAGTTAGTAATGAACAGGCAGATTTTATTGCAGATGGTTTTTTAAGGTGATGGCATTTTTCTTTGAAGCTACAGCTATAATAGGTAGTCCATATTCGACCTGACATGAGTATACCTTTGCCTATGACAGCTTTGGTTTCCTTGGACAGAAGAGGCAGACTGGAGATAACGTGTTCGCCCAGAGCAGTAGTGTGATGATCTTTTTGTGTGAGTTTTGAACACTTGGGTACCATTACTTATCAAATGTTATTTTGGGGAGCTTGGCTAGGCTTAAAATAGCCCTTGGATCATTATTACAGTATTCTCATATGATTTTATTGATTATACTGGATGAAAAGAAGGAGAAATGGAGAATGAATGATACATGGCAATACTTTTTCTTCTACTTTACAGCATCTGGATAACTTATTTACATCTGCTGGATACAATTCATGTTCATCTTGGCATTTATCAGATTAAAATAGAAATGCTTGCGGTATTTACATATTATCGCAACCATGCTTTCTCCCCAGCCTGTTATTTGTATTTTCGCAACCACCTATTTTCACCAGCATGCTTGCTAATAATACCTAATTTCATTCAAAAGTTTTGGTGGAGTAATACCAATAACAAGGTCTTTAATCAAACCTCTCAACCTCTTAGTGCAAGAAGTATGGAGAAAACCTGACATAATGGGGGGGGCAAAGGCCCAAAAATAAGGATAGATTTTAATTATTGCCCTAATAAACTTAGAAAGCTATTAGAAAAAGAGGATTTGTATTAGCATACATTTTCTAATGGACACGAGTTCTGAAAATCAAATGTATCCCATTATTTAGTGACTTTATGCCTTCGATCATCCCGGTGATTTGCCACAAATTTTATGAGGAAAAGACCAAAAATATGAGGCAAAAATCTGGACAGTCTGCAAAATTTTGGACAGTTGACACTTGACAGCTATGCCTTTAATCATACTTCTCAAGTATTACTCATTACTAGGAAAGTATCTCATTTTAGAGTCTTAAAAAGTTCATATTCCTTGAAGTTCCACATTAAAAGGGTCTGTCATGCATTCAGTGTTAGGAAATTTTTTTTACTGATATCTATGGTTAATAGAATCGTATTAATTCATTAAAAGATATTTTTATAAGCAATACCAGCATATTTTAACCATTTTTTGACCTTCCTATATGAAACTGTTAGAAAGCTATTAGTGTGTAGTCCACGTTTTTCCCATTTGTTCCACATTATGAGAGCTAGTGTTCCTCATTTTAGAGATGGAGGTTGAGAGCTATGCTTTATTGTGGGCTCTTGATCTTGTCCTTCTTATCTTGGGCTTTGTCCTTTTTGTGTCAGAAGAAGTTTTATAGTTGTGGACATACCTCTCATGTGTACCTCATTATGAGGAACGTACCTGACTTGGAGTCTTAAAAAGTTCCCACATTGAAAGACTCTATCACACATTCAGTGTTAGGTATTCTTTAGGTGAAATCCATTGAAAATAGCAATGCATTTATATTAATTCATTAAAAGATCTTCTTTATAAGCAAAATCAGCATATTTTAACCATCCCATGACCTTCCTAGTTGAAGATGTTAGTAAACCATTAGTATGTGTCCCACATTTTGCCCATTTGTTCCACATTGTGAGGGCTAGTGTTCCTCATTTTGGACATGGAATGTTGAGAACTATGGTTGTGGAAGTGGATAGGGTCGCCACCTTTTCAAATGCCCAAAGTGGGACATTTCTTGTAGAAACATCAGATTTTGCATGGCAAAACATACCCATGGCCAGTACAAAGGACAGAACTCCAATTTTCTGCCAAAATAAAAGCTTATTCTTGTAGCATTTGAGTTGCTTATTCTGTTTCTTATAACATTTAGGTGTTTCAGATACAAAATAACTGTTTTATGCAACTATTAAAGAAAATATAAGAAATATTTTTGTCCGAAAATCTCAGGACATTTGCCATTTGTTTTCAACTTTTTTGCAGGACACAACTGCCCACAGAGGGACTGTCCCTTGCAACATGGGACAGGTGGTAACCCTAGAAGTGGATGACCATTAGTCTGCCAGAGTGCTGCATTTAGTACGAATGCAACACCTTCTTTTAAGCGATTGCTGACACGCCACCTGATAAGAGCTGAATCGTTTGAGGAAAATCTGAGCCATTCACTTTACCACAGAGTGCGTTCTCTTTTCCATGACAACAGCTAGTACGGCTCGCGAACGATTCGCGGAAGTAGGAAGTACGTCAGTGCAATAGTGTGAGGGTGGAAGTTTGAACAGTTTGCACGGCAGCTGAAAGGATTACTCTTCACATTTGGTACATACATTTTAGTACTTTGCTTTTGTTTTATACCAGTTTATAATATGTTGGGCTGCGCAGTAATGCAACGGTGTCTTATAACTGAGGTCTTACACATTTAGCATTAAAATTTGACACACTGTTGTTTACTTTTAGTTAAAAGATGTGTACTCTTTGAATAAACCCAGATTGGGATGTAGGGTCTGAATCCCACATTGCCATTTGATTATATAAACATTTAGGACACTGCATCATTGCTGTCAATTTTACTTCCGATTGATGCTGAGATTGTTGTGAAGTAAAGCACAAGGCAGGACGGTGCTAGCATTAGTTTATGAGCACTGACCAGATAACAGTCATGGGAAGTCTAGATTTTTAGCTTTATGAAATGTCATATGCATTTCGATTCGTTGTTGGCGGCAGCTAATTGAGCGGAGTTGGTGACATAGTATACAGAAACCTATAGTATGTTATGGGGTCAGATTTGAGGCTACATTGTTACACAGCGTGCTGCACAGTGTCCTTGTCACACACCTCAGATGCAGAGCGGCAGTCAGAGGCGGGTTTCAGATTAGGAAGGAAATATTTGCAAGTGAGCTTTGTTTCTTCCGCTTAAGTGGACGTGGTGTATGCAATGGAGATTTTAAAGGTTTCCCACAAAACGAACTGTTGTGGATATGAAAATAAATCATAATATTACTTTTTTGGCTGCATTGCACTGTGATCGCTGTTTTAGATTTTTTTTCTTGTGTTAGGAATTTAATAACGCTCTGCTGACCCTGGGTGGATGGATGCAGAGTTGCTGCCGAAGTTAGTGATTAAACATTTCAGTTTGACATTATTCCCAGCTATTCATGTTTTGTTCTGAAATTTGCACTGAAACATTTAAGCTTAGAGTAATTTGTCAGTACACAATGAGTAATACGTTCAGACTATCCAGGGTAGCATTTTCTAGTGTCTGGACAGCCTTTTAAATGAAATCAAGGGTGTAGTGAGGCATACTCAGTGTACTCAAATGAGTACATTTTGTATGAGCATGTTAGAAAGTGTATTATTCAAAGAGCACATAATGTTTACAACTGTGCAATATTTCCAATATAGAGCTCTGCAAAATATGCTTATATGAGAGGAATGTCGCTCTAAAAATAGCAATGTGGTGGTTATGTGGCAAAAGCTGAAAGTAATGTCTCCCTCCACTTGTGTATGGGGGCAGCAACATTAGGTCTGAGGACAACATATATATTTCTGACTTCATCCTTGAATGAAATGTTTGGTGTTTTTTCCCTATGAAAATTGTTTGGTTTGATCATGTCTGGTTTTATCTGTCATTTCTGAAGACTGAATTTCATACATTTACGATATATCCAAATTACCAAGAGGGTTTGATAGTCTTACTGAGTCAAATAATTTCTCTACTAGAATATTGTGTGGCTTGTTGAGTTGTAAAATCCTAAAGGATGGCCAATGTGATGTCAATTCATAAGAGTGGCCATGTGGAAGAACCTTGAAATCACATGCAAATTAGTCTTATTTAGAATGTCTAAGGAAAACTCTTGGGGTAGTAAAAGTGAGAGGGCACCTGACTGTTATGAATAGCTAAAGGTTATGTATGTACACTAACAGTCCATCTGTCAACTTCACGAAGAACTGTGATGAAGTGTTAAGGGAAATAATTTTTAAACTTTTGTTTATTAATGTGCTTAAGTGTTTTATCACTGTACAGAGTTGTGCAGGAAAGAATTAAAACAGTTTCAGTGAATTGTGGTGACAAAAGGATTCAGTGGCTGGATTTCAGAGGAGGCCTTTTAAATTCTGTACTATATTGAAGATAAGCAGAAAACTGGAAGCTGAGAAAGACAAGATCAAATGTATTAAACTGAATGCTGCACTTGCACACAAGTAGTAATGGAAAGCAAACTTTTGACGTTTAGTTATTTTTGTGTAGGTGGATCATCAACCATATTATTACATTGAGTGACATTGTTTTAGGTTGTGTTTAGGTGGAACATCACATGAAGTGTGAAACTGGATCAGCCTATTTGCCGGTGCTAACACAAGAGTTAGTAATTAAAAGATGTTTGTTGATGTAAGGAACTGTAGTAGCACCTGTCTAGATTGTAGGACTGGTTAGGTGCATGGAGGAAAGAAAAGACTGCCAAAAAGAACAAAGTAATACAGTTATAGAAATCCCATAGAGGGGTAGTACCACAGATAATTGCCATGGGGTGTTCATAAAGAGAAGCATGAAAACAATAGTTTTTGGCCTGCACTGTGGTGGCAGGACAGGTAGCTTACATCCTTCTAAGTTGGGAACTGCTGATTGAGGGCTCAGTGTCTGTTATTCTAAAAGTGTATTAGTTCTGGTTTAAGCACTTGGGCTTTAGGCCAGTTATTTTACATTAAGAAGGTTCGTGGTCTGCACTCTTGTGGGAGGAGAGGCTGGACTCTGCCCTTCTGAGCTGGGAATTTCTGGTTAAAGGCTTATAGTGTCTGCATATTTGAACTGTTTCTTACTGGAATTGGTGCACCTTGTTTTCTGTAGCATAGACTAGATCCAGGCCTGCTGAATCTAGCTTTGTTTGTATGCTTGTTTGCTTGTTATTTCCCTGAAACGCTAATTCCACCTAAAACGCGGCTTTTCAGCGCTTCTGTGGATCCCTAGTGACATCTGCATTGCTTACTGTACTTATTTCCTTGTTTCACTTGAAAGAAAGTTACTGTTTGTCATTTTTGCATTTAAGTTACCCGTAACACATTGCATTTAAGTTACCTGGCACTTGCTCACTAAAGCAATTATATAAGTCAGCACTAAAAATTAAAAGCACTACACCCTCACAAACTCCCCTTGAGTACCTTGTTTCCCATTGGCCCTTTTTTTCAATTATAAAGGAATTCCCAATACTATTCTAGCATGTCCAAAGGTCAGTTGTCAATCTCCTCTCCGGTCCAGCTGGTGAATCTGGGAATCTTGAGGCAATGTTACAACTGCCTCATGTACACAGACAACCCTCTCCTCCTCCCAAAAATTGCAACACATGTGAGAGATGCAACCATATAGCCAAACTGGAGGCTAAGCTCTCTCAACTCAGTACTGGCGAAACCTGTCAGGAGGAGAAGGAAACCACACTCACTACAATTCCAGTCTCACATAGACCTACCACGACAGCAAACCAAACACATAAACACACAAAAACATACTCGGAGGCTCTAAATAAAAATCTGCCTAAGCAGCAGAGACCTCCAAAGCAGACACCCAAGCAACCGCTACCCCAAAACAAAACACGTGCAACACATAGCTCACAAAGCCAGTGTGCCGAACAGTCACAGCCCTTAAGGCTAAACAACACACATCATACACTTGTAATAGGTGACTCTATCGTCAGGCACACTGATGTCCCGCTGACCAGGCTGAACAAGGAGAAGGTCACGGTGAGCTGCCTGTCGGGCACTAGGATCCACCACATAACACAAGCACTCAGGTCACTCCAAAGCAAGTACAAATATGACTCGGTCATTGTCCATGCTGGTGTGAATGACCTGAGACGTACCTCCCTGGACTACATGAAAAGAGACATAGAGGAGCTCTCTGAGCATGTGGCCCAGGCCGGTATGACCCTGACCTTGAGTAGCATCTTACCCTCACCAAGAATGATGCCACAGTATGAAGACAAGATGATCAATTTCAACAATTGGCTTAAGTATTGGTGTCATTCAAAGGGGATCCAATGCCTGTCAGCCTGGGATGACATGCTCGACAGGCCACAATGCTTCGCTAGGGACAGCTTGCATCTGTCACCCCTGGGCTTTCGGATATTGGAAAAGGCTCTTGCTACCCCCATAGTGCCTTTTTTAGGCAAGGCTCAAAAGACAAACCCACCTCCATAGGTATCACAAGGGATAATAAACTAAGAGTAATGCTACTCAACGCCAGAAGTCTAAACCTCAAGATGCATGCACTCAAAACTCTCCTTAGCGTGGAGAACATCGATATCTGTGCAGTAACAGAAACCTGGTTCAAGGCTCCCGAGAGCACCCCAGCACTATCAGGTTATACCTCATACCATGCTTTTCGGCCCCAAAACTTGGATCGAACCAGAAAAGGAGGGGGAGTATCAATATTCGTCAAAGATACCCACACCTCCAGGTTGGTGGCACAGCACGAAGCATCAGGGACTATCCATGTGCAGTGGGTAAAACTGCCTTCCAGTTTATAGCCTGCTACAGACCACCCTCCAAAACCCAGGAACCCCACTTGACCTTCCTGAGAACACTGGAAAATATGAAGGTCTCTCCAAACACCATTATATTGGGCGACTTCAGCAACCCAAACATAGACTGGGAGCATTACTCCAGCTCCAACACCCTAGCTCAAAGGTTCCTAGAATTTATAAACTCAAATGCTATGGAACAACTTGTTACCACTCCCACAAGAGGGGAAAACATACTGGACCTGATCATCACCAACATGGGGACTCTATGCTCCATACCAGAAGTGTATCCCTTACTGGTAAGATCAGACCATAAACTAATCTTACTGGATATTCACATCCCGACCCCACCCCCTGCCCAGAAAACCACAGTGAAAAACTTCTCTAAAGCAAATTTCACACTCCTCAAAACCGAGGTGGAATCCTTCAAAGCCCTCGGGCCTGTGGAAAATATGGCCCAGACCGCAGAATCCTTTATAAACACATTCTATGAACACCTTCAGGAATGCATGGATCATGCAATCCCAAATAAAACCAAGACCCAATCCTCCAAAGGCAGACGTCCTGTCTGGTGGACCCCAGCCATAAACAAACTATACAATAGAAGGAGGAAGCTACTACATGATAGAACAAAATCCCAAAAAGGGAAGGCATCTCTGATCAGTGTTAGCAAAAAACTGCGGGCACTCATAAAACCGTCTAAGGCCAGCTTCGAGAGAAAAATTGCACAGGACACTAAGGATAATCACAAGGCTTTCTTTAGTTATGTTAGGATCCTGGGTGGGAATTCCCAGATATGCTCAGAATTAGTCCAAAATGACAAAAAATACACCAAACCCACAAACATTGCCAACATCCTAGCTGACAGGTTCAGCGCAAACTTCTCCCCACCAAAAGGGCAAATATCTATCCCAGCAGAGTGCTGCCCCCCTGACATCTCAGATGCTCAGGTAAGAGCCGCCCTCTCCAAAGCAAAAAACACAGCATCAATGGGACCAGACGGTGTCCCGGGCTGCGTCCTACATGAACTCCAAGAAGAGCTAAACCCAAACATAAAACTACTGTTCAATCTCAGCCTTACCACAGGATATGTACCCAAAGAGTGGCGTACAGCAACAGTGGTCCCTCTCCACAAAGGTGGTGCCTCAACAGATCCTGGAAACTATCGCCCCATAAGCCTGACTAGCTTGGTCTGCAAAGCTATGGAAAGGATCATCATGGACCTCATAAAAAAAGATATTGGGGACCTACAGACACTGGATCCTACCCAGTTCGGCTTTGTTAAGGGCAGATCCTGCCTCTTAAACCTGGTCGATTTCTTTGAAACTTTCACCAAGGCCATTGACGAGGGGAAGGTGGTCCACACAGCTTACCTGGACCTCGCAAAAGCCTCCGATACAATACCCCACTCGGGCATTGTAGATAAATTCACCAGCTTAAATATAAACCCCTATGTCACTAGATGGGTTGCAAACTGGCTCAAGGACAGAACCCACATGGTTAGAATTGCTAGAGCCATGTCAGACTCCAAACCAGTTACAAGTGGCATCCCACAAGGCTCAGTCCTGGGAGCTCTCCTGTTCAGTATATATTTCTCAGAGGTACAGGGCAACACGGAAGGACTGTGGCTGACCAAGTTCGCAGATGACTGCAAACTGGGCGCTATAATCGACTCTCCAGCCAACACAAGCATCCTCCAAAAGGGCCTCATAGAAACAGACAACTGGTGCCAGATCCATGGCCTCAAGCTAAACGCCAAAAAGTGTATAGTCATCTCCTTTGGCAAAAACAAAGTGCCCACAAATTACCATGTAGGTGGTAATCCATTAAGTACAGAAGAAGTAATTAGAGACCTGGGGACCCAAGTTGATAGCAATCTCTCATTTGACAACCACGTGGCCAAAGTGGTTAGAAAAACATTTTATATAGCCCACCTAATCATGAAGGGATTCACATCAAGATCAGGGGAGGTCATCGTGCCTCTTTACTCATCCCTCATCAGGCCCATAATTGAGTAAAATGCCCCTTTTGGGATGTACCTTACCAGACACCTGCAGCAACTGGAAAGACCCCAAAGTACCTCACTAAGAGGATCAAAGGGCTCAAACAGATGCCATATGCTGCCCGATTAAAGAAACTCCAGCTCTACTCAGTGGCATACCGCCTGCTCACAGGTGATCTGTGCCTGACGTATAAAGCCATGTCCAACCCGGAATTAATGGACATGCTGCACCTCAGAAAATCCAAATCCCATCGAGCTACGCGCGCGAGAGACTTGAACCTCAACACTGAAATAAATAGGACATGCTGGAGGGACAGATTCATAACCCAGAGGCTCCCTTCACTCTGGAATAAAATCCCAGTCCAGGTTAGGCAGAGTCTCTCATTGACTCTCTTCAAGAGGAATCTTGATGAGTGGATGGGGGATCGTAGGTTTACCCCGGGTATCACTTCTGTGTTACTGTTAGACAGAGGCACAGTATACTAACCTCGAAAAAGGGCATAGCAAAATTAATTTAAAATGGGTGGCGAAAGCCAAACACACTCTGGCTAGGCTTATAAATGCCCTAGGGCAGATAGCCTAGTATGAACCTATGAACCTATGAATAGTGATTGACAGTAGGATGTTTGCTGGAGAACAAGGGTGCATTCTCCAAAATGAGAGTGTCGTACTAAGTTGGACAGTTCATTTATTACATTACACATAAAGTTGTACATGTTTTGATGCTTACATCTGAAGAAAGATGTTGAATTTTTGAACAGCATAGAACTTATAGTGGCAATGGTGATATACAAGAAAGGAAAGAAATCTCATTGATGAATGTTGAAGGAAGCTAGGGTTGTATTCACTGGGCCAAGAACTATGGCTGAGTGTTTAAATACCAAAAAAGAATTAAAATAAATACAGAGGGGGACTGGCAGTAGTAGTACAAGTGCTAGTATTTTCTTGTGTGTAATTTGGCAGTTGCTTTCTTTAGTTTGCCTATAGATCTTCTGTGTTTTATACATATGTATGAGTATGGTTATATAACAAGGGGTCACCCAGTCATCAAACCACACACTAGCGACTTAACACAAGAGTATGTAAAGCAAACCTCCCTGAACTCCTTGCATCTGTGTACATATGAATACCAAGATCAAACAACAGTGAATAAAAGAAGAAACCTCCAAATCTCCTCTTATGGGTGATCTTACTGAAATACCCTGCAAGTAATTGATGTACTTGCAGTTTGATTTAAATTACCAAAGCTTTTATTGTCATTTCCTACACATTCAGCTGACTGTGCATTTGTAGGATTTTGGCTGGTGATTTGATTATCAGTGATCTTGTTTGAATTGTGTTAATATACTCAAATCTGTGTTAATTATGAAAACACTAAGGGAAAACTAATTGTACAGGAACTTTTGATATCGGTGTTCGGATTACTAATATAGAACTTCTTATGTAAGGTCCATGTCATAGATGATCTTACATTCTTGTTAAAATATGAAAACACTTGGCTTGAGCAACAGAACTAATAGTTTAAAACATAGTTGTGAATAACTTTCAGTTCTTCCCTACTGCTGTCAAGTTCATTCTCCATCCTAACCATATTGTCATGGAGTCCATTAATAGTAAATCCCATTCTGTCATCATTGAAATAATCTGCTCCTATTTAGTGTCTTTCTTTCTATGAAAGCATTTTACATGACAAAGGGTGACATTCTTCACATGAAGTACATTTAGTTGACTGTTCTATCTGATTTGATGACATTACAATGGTAAAATAAATTTTGGTTGAATGGTTGCTGTATTTGATTTGGATAACTTTACTTTGTATTAGACAGTTTTCAACCAAATTTCAGGAGTTGTTGTGGGAGCCATAATGCCCTTTACCTTTGTTAATCTGTTCATGGCTCAATATAAGGAAATGTTTGTATATGCTTCATCACAAACTAGCCATGCTTATGTTTTATGAGCACTGTTTTTATTTTGTATTATGGAGAGGTAGATTCTTTCCCTCAGTTTAATAATTAAGTAAATTTATAAGCCAGAATGTTTGAAAGTTTCATTTAGTTTCTCTACTTATAAGATTCCACTTTTAGATGCTGATCTATATAAAAAACTTGCAGAATTGAACATTTTCTGTCTGACTCTATAGAAAACTATGCTTTAGTAATAGTTTTTTACATTACTCTAATGGTCATCCATGTAGTATGAAAAAGTCTGGCAATCAGGATTTTCTGTTTAGCTAGTGATGAGAATGATTATTTTTAACTGAACATAGCTGAATGAGACATTGTTTACACAAACAAGACATTTTACTGAAGGTAATAAAAAGATGGTTTTGGAGGTTACTAAAGAGAGAGAGCCTAAATTGCCTCCTTTTGGTTATATCTCCTTTAAACGTTCCCTGCTAGCTAATTCTACTGGTGGAGTTGCCAATGGTGCACTCGTTTGAACTGAGTTAGTGCCTTAGCTAGTAGGAATAATAAACTTAAGAGTTTACTCTCATTTTTGCTGTGGTAGTGATAGATGTAACATATTCTCCAGTTTCTGTTTCAGTGCTGAAGACTTGGATGGCTACAGCACTTGGGAGTCTGTATAACATTGATAAAAGTTTATTCTGGAGTTTCCTAGAAATAACATCATATGATTCATAGGAATTTAAAGGTACTTGAGTCTTATGACCATTTAAGCCTTGGCAGTACTCACCCTTATCTGTACTCCCCTTTCTCTTTAAGGCTAGGCCAGTTAAGCACAGGGTGAATTTGTGGGTGCCCATCCAATCATCTATGTCCTGTTTGATGAATGATAGTATATCCCTCTGCTTGCCTTTTACAGAGGTAAGGAATGTGTTGTGTGATGAATCTTTCCCTCCATATCATTTGATTTATCTGCTGGTGAAGATTTAGTCCCCAGTTTTGATGTTTGTGGAGAAATGAGATCAAAGGCAAATAGGTCTGTAAGGCATGGAAGGCAAGGCATACGTTTACCCTCAAAAGTCTGTAAAATATGGAATAAAGGGACAGTGCAAATAGTCTGTCTTGGTAGACCATGGTTTCATTATTTAAGGATCCTCTGGGGTAGGTCTTTCTAATTTTTTGATATATTCAGTGAGATACATCTCAAAGGGGGCATCAGACCCAATAATTGACCTAATCAGTGCTGAACAAAAGGAGGCAATGCTTTTTGATCTGAATGACATTCTGTAAGCAATTATCTACACTAAGTAGAAGGATTTTCTGACTACTATTGTCACATGATGATCAAAAGAGAAGAATTATCTGCTCATGGATCAAGGTCTCTAACAGGTTCATTTTGAGGCTGGATATTGTCTGTGTTTTACGTTAATGGGGGTTGTCTATCAAATATGAAAATATGTGGCCTTTTTGCATTTAATTCAAGCCCATTTTCAGTGCAGCAGTTAATTATCTGTGTAAGTCCTTGCTGAAGAGTTTAGGGTATCAGAAGGGAATTTAACAAAAACTTCTAGTTTGCTGTCATCTGCAAACTTAGATAACTGGAGATCTTGGTTTTCAGTCTAGGGGGTTCCAGCTCTGAGTCCCCCAAGACACCACCGGTTACTTTTATACTCTTCTTTGAGTTGCTTGTCACTTGCAGTCTGTGGGTTTTGTCTGTTAGCCAGTTTGCTATCCATCTTAACTCATATGTATCTGTTTTTAAAGCACAAAGCTTTCTTATAATGGCAGTATGGGGTATGGTGTCAAATATCTAGGCCAAGATGTACTTTGTGTGAACAGTATGATCCCTACTGACAACCTGTGTAGCTCTAGAAGTCAACCAAATTCTTTATGCAGGATCTTCCCTTAACAAAGCCAAATTACCATGGGTCAAGGCTGATGATTTTTTGATAGCTGTAGTGCTTGTTTGACTTGCTGACCTCTGTCTGCATTTAATTTTGGATTGAAGTTATTCTTTTAAGGTATGTTTACTTCTTTTTTTAATCCTTTTTCTTATATTGAATTTTGTTTTAAATTTTTTGTTCTTTTGGAGTCTTAACGGGGCTTAGCTAGGGTCAGTTAGAACGCAATTCTTTGGAGACAGTGAATAACAACCAGCTAATTGGTGGGAGGAGCTGAGAAGCATCATTCCTCATTTAACTGGAAATATTTAGAAGCATCTTCATTTAGCTGTATTGCTTGTCTGACTTGCTGTTCTCTGCCTTACTATTGCTGATGTCTGTCTGCATTTGATTTTTCACACCCACCCACTCTACTGCTGTAGTTTTAATCTTGGTGGCTTTTGAGTTGCCTGATCCTACTATAGACCTGATTTTGTGCACTTCTTCCAGTCCCATCTCATCAGCTCATTCTACTGAGCACTGAGAGATCAGCTGGAAGGCCGTCCCCCCTAGTCTTTTAAATTTGAATTATCTTCTGTTTCTTCATTTCCCACTTACTAAAAATACACTTTATTCAACTGTTTTTACTGTATCTGTGCTTCTTCCTACTTTATTACTTTATTTAGCTTTATGCTGCATAGTCTTAGTGCTCAGTTGCATTTAATCTGATGCATGTATTACTGCTTGCTAATAGCCTGATCAAATTGTAACTGTTAATCTTAGATAAGGAAGGTTTGTGGTCTACGCTCTTGTGGCAGCTAAGGTAGCTTAAACCCTTTTGAGTTGGGAATTGCTGGTTGAAGGCTTATTGTGTCTGTTCTAAAAGTGTCTTAGTTATGGTTTAAGTACTTGGGGTCCAAACTAGTTATTTTACATTAGGACGGTTTATGCTCTGCAGTCTTGTGGCACTATTGTCTAGACACATTTTTTAACTACCAGAGCATCTAATTTGCTCATAACTGAGTGTTGTGCTCATCAAGTTCCTTGTCTTATTGACTTGTTCAATATTTAAGTTTTTCTCCTCCTTAATAGATCAGCAGCCATGGATATGTACTTCCCAACTCTCTCAGAAGCCATTCTGGTTGAGATTGCTGTTCTGAGGCATTGTATCATTGCCTCATATACATTGACATCGCGCTTATTCTTAATAAAACAGATATAGTATGCAAGTGGTGTAAATACACTTTAACACTGGAGGCAAAACTCTCTCATACAAACAAAACTAATCCTATAGAAGTTGTCAGTGACACTTCACCACACCTGCTGCACAGAGTAAAGACCCTACACATAAAATTAATTATGCTGAGGCACTTACAGGTAACCTCCACCTCCCTAAAACACTAACTTCTCCTGCGCAGTACAATCAAAGAAAAGGTTCCTCAGCCATCATGTAAACACGCCATTAAAACACCATATAGTAACACTGTATCCAGTGCCTTCACTGCTAAGTCATTAAGGCAAGCCAGCACACAGCCAAATTTCCTGGTCATTGGTGATTCTGTAGTGAGGCACACAGATGTCCTCCTCACCAAACTGAGTAAGGAGAGAGTTACGGTTAGCTGCATTTCTTGGGCTAGGATCTGTCAGGTCACATAGGCACTCGGGTCATTGAACCACAGATGCCAGTATGACTCTGTCATAGTGTATGTGAATGTTAATGACCTGAGACATACCTACCTTGACTGTATGAAGTGAGACATGATTGAGCTTGCTGATTGTGTGTCTCAGGCAGGTATGAGTCTAGCACTGAGAAGCATACTAACCTTTCCAAGGATGATGCCACACTACCAACAGAAAATAATAGATTTTAACAATTAGCTTAGCTTCTGGTGTCAATTTGGAGGGGGTGCAATATTTGACGGCCTGGGAGGACATGTTTGACAGACCATGCTGTTTTGCCAGTAATGGTCTGCACTTATCTTGTCTAGGCTCTCACATATTGGCAAAGAACTTTTCCACTCCCATAGTGCCTTTTTCAGGCAATGCCAAACTGATAAACCTACTGACTTAACTGAACCTATGAAGGAATATCTGAAGGTGGTACTGCTCAGTGCTAGAAGTCTTAGCAAGAAACTCCACCCCCTACAAACCTTCCTCTCCCTGGCGATTGTAGACATCCATGCAGTAACGGAGACTTGTTTTAAAGTTACTGAGAGTACCCCAGCAGTGCAAGGTTGTAATGTCTTTCAAACCTTTAGACCAGCTACTGCACAGGAGTGAACTAAAAATGGAAGAGTTTCAGTCTATATTAAAAACAACCTCGCATCCAGACTAGTTAAAGTGTATCACACATGTGAAACTCACCATAAACAAAGTGTTGTACCATATCCTTGCAACCTTTTTTGATTTCTCCAAATCTTTTGGGTTTCTAATACCATGACGGGGAATAGACCCCATTCCTAAGTCAAAGTATGATTAAAGTTCATGAAATTAGTATTGTTGCAATCTTTGACGTCAGCCAGAAGTGCTGTTCACAGTACCTGCAATGTGCCCAGTAATAACTCCTGCAATTCGTATGGAGTTACATGTATCGGTAACAAATCTAAATATGTCTGTAGATTGTTTTTTATAAGACCCATTGCTCCTACTACTATTGGAACCATCTGGGTATCTTTCTTCCACATCGCTCTTGTTTCTGCCTGTAGTCACAGGGTGTAGCAATTTCATTGATCAATGCTACTTTTGTCATCTTTTCATGGACCACTATATCTGTTTTTTTTTTGCATCTATCTTTTGAACTGTTGATAATGAATAATCCATGTGATGTATACTTCATCATTTAGTATGATGTTTTGTGGCTCATGTGTCCAATTTTTTTCAGTATTATAATATTTGCACAATCCCTAGTGCAACTGTCTTGCCACATTATTATGCCTTTTAGTTTACAGTCCTTCTGCCATTAGTATGTCACAACCGGCAACAAGGTGTGCAATTGTTTCCAATTCTGTTTTACAAAACCTACATTTGTCTGTTTCTCCCACATGTTTAATGGACTTTGTAAACCAAAGTGTACGTAGTCCACTATCTTGGACCTTTCAACTTTTGGTTTGAATTTGCCTCTTCTTAAACATTCCTGCATTCGATCCTGATCAACATAAGGTTGTTCCAGGAGTTTTCTATATTTGCAACTATACTTGTGCATTTTCCACATTTCTTGCCTTATCATTATATCCTTCACCTTATATTCTTTCTTTTGTTTTTTGGCACATTCAGTTGCTGCTTGATTTTTATCTACTTCTGGTTTAGGTTCATAGGTAGGTACTAGGCTATATGCCCGAGGGCATTTATAAGCCTAGCCAGAGTGTGTCGGCTTTCGCCGCCCCATTGATTAATTAACTGATCCTCTGTTGAGCAGAGCCAATGAAGTGATGTCAGGGGGGTATTTTCTGTTACCCATCCACTCGTCAAGGTTTCTCTTGAAGACTGTTAGTGAGGGGCTCTGCCTGATGTAATTTGGAATTTTGTTCCAAAGCATGAGGAGTCTCTGTGACAGGAATCTATCCCTCCAGCATGTTCTGTTTATTGTTGTGGCGAAGTTTAGCTCACTAGAGCGTGTGGCTCGCAGTGACTTGGATTTCTTTAGGTGGAGCATGTCCATCAATTCTGAGTTGGACATGGCTTTGTAAGTCAGGCAGAGATCACCTCTGAGTAAGCGATATACCACTGAGTACAGCCAGAGTTTTTTCAGTCCGGCTGCATAGGACATATGTTTGAGCCCAGTAATCCTCTTGGTGAGGTACTTTTGTGGTCTTTCCAGCTGTTGGAAGTGTCTTGTGAGGTACATCCCAAATGGCGCATTGGTTTAAAGAGTGAAGAGTAGAGGGGTACTATAACCTCTTTATTTCTAGATGCAAACCCTTTAGTAATTAGTTGGGCCACATAGAAGGATTTCCTAACTACTTTGGCAATATGATTGTCAAAGGAGAGATTACTATCTACCTGGGTCCCCAGATCTCTTATTACCTCTTCTGTATTAAGGGAGCTGCCACCTATGTGGTAATTCGTGGGTGTTTTGTTTTTCCCAAACAGGATGACTATGCATTTTTTGGCATTTAGCTTGAGGCCATGACTTTGACACCAGGTGTCCGTCTCAGTAAGGCCCTTTTGGAGGATGTCCGTGTCAGCCGGAGAGTCAATTATGGCTCCCAGTTTGCAGTCATCGGCGAACTTGGTTAGCCATAGTCCTACTGTGTTTGCCTGTACTTCTGAGAAGTATATGCCGAACAGTAGGGGTCCTACTACCGAGCCTTGTGGGACACCACTTGTGACTGGTTTAGAGTCAGACCTGGAGCCCGCTATTCTTACCGTGTGAGTTCTGTCTGTAAGCCAGTTGGCAACCCATCTCGTGATGTAGGGGTTTATGTTCAGGCTGGTGAGTTTTTCTGTAATACCCAAGTGGGGAATGGTGTCGAAAGCCTTGGCGAGGTCAAGGTAGGCTGTGTGAACCACCTTTCCCTCGTCTATGGCCTTGGTGCCTGTCTTGAAGAAGTCAACTAGGTTTAGTAGGCATGATCGGCCCTTAACAAAGCCAAACTGGGTCGGGTCAAGTGTTTGGAGGTTCCCAATGTCTTTGTTAATGAGTTCCATGATGATGCGCTCCATAGCCTTGCAGACCAGGCTAGTCAGGCTTATGGGGCGATAGTTACCAGGGTCAGTTGTGGCCCCTCCTTTTTGGAGAGGAATAACCATTGCTGTGTGCCATTCTATGGGCATGTAGCCTGTGGATAGGGCTGAGGTTGAACAGCGTGTTTAGGTGGGGGGTTAGTTTATTCTGTAGTTCGTGCAAGACGCAGCCTGGGACACCATCTGGTCCCATTGACGCTGTGATTTTGGCTTTTGAAAGGGCTGTTTTCACCTGTGCGTCTGTGATATTTGGGACACTACACTTTTCTGGTATTGTTGTGGGCCCTTTTGGAGGTGAGAGGTGGGTGAAGTTTGCACTGAATCTATCTGCCAGGATGTTGGCAATATCAGTAGGTTCAGTATATTTTGTGCTATGTTGCACTAGTTCAGTGCATATCTGCGACTTGCCACTTAGATTCTTAACATAACTAAAGAAGGCTTTGTGGTTATCTTTTGAATCCTTGGCTATTTTTCTTTCGAAGTTGGCCTTGGATGATTTCATGAGGGACCTCAGTTTCTTACTGATACTGATCAGGGATGTCTTTCCTTCCTGGGATTTGCTTTTTTTCTGAACTAGTTTCTACCTTCTATTTTATAGCCTGTTTATTGCAGGGGTCCACCAAACTGGTTTCCTTCTCTTAGAGGAGTGAGTCTTGGTTTTGCTAGGGATGGCACAATCCATGCATCTTTGTAGGTGCTCATAGAGTGCATTTGTAAAGGTTTCTGCATCTTGGGCAGTGTTATCCTTTAGCGTGGGGGCTGTGAAACTTACTACCTCTGTCTTAAGTAAGGTAAAGTTTGCTTTAGAAAAGTTTTTTACTGTGGTTTCCTTAGTTGGGGGTGGTGGTGGGGTGTGGACATCCAGAGTGATTAGTTTATGGTCTGATCTAACCAGTGACGGGTTGACCTCTGGTGTGGAAGACCTGTCTCCCATGTTGGTGATGACCAGGTCCAATATGTTTTCACCTCTGGTAGGGGAGTTTACCAGCTGATCCAGGGCGTTTGAGTTGATGAATTCCAGTAAGCACTGGGCCTGGGAATTTGTACTCGAGTAGTTTTCCCAGTGAATGGTAGGGTAATTGAAATCGCCCACTATCAGGGTGTTTGGTAGGACCTTCATGTTTTCCAGTGTCTCCAGAAAGGTGGAGTGGTGGTCCTGGGTCATGGCATGGAGGGTGATCTGTAGCAGGCCACAATGTGCATTGCAGATTTGTCCGATGTTAGTTGCACATGGATGATCTCAGAGTTATCATGCTGTGCCACTAACCTCCAGAGGTGCAGGTATCCTTGATGAATATGGATACGTCCCCTCCTTTTGTGTTTCGGTCTGTGTTCTGTGGCCGAAACGTGTGGTATGAGTTGTAGCCCGGTAGTGCTGGGGTGCTCTCTGGAGCCTTGAAACAGGTTTCAGTTAATGCACAGATGTCGACGTTCTCCATACTGAGGAGTGCTTCGAGCGCGTGCATTTTGAGATTTGAGCTCCCTGCGTTGAGTAGCATAACCCTCAGTTTTTTGTTAATTGTGCTGTTTAAGGAGGTGGGTTTGACTTTTGAGCCTTGCCTAAAAAAGACACTATGGGGGCAGCAAGAGCCATGGCCAGTGTTCGAAAGCCTAGGGGTGACAGGTGCAAGCCATCTCTTGATTTCCATTCCTGCTTGACACTGATATGCTTTTTCTAGATTAAGCAGAGAAGTCATCTTAGATTTATTCTCCTCATGTTTCAAAGCATTCACTATGTTTGGGTCTTGTGAGGTTAGCAGATATGTGTGAAGTCCCTCGATTGCAGATTTGTACATATAATCAGTTTCAAGGAGACCCATCCCTCCTTTGGAACAGGGACAATATAATCTTGGTATGCACTGATTTTTATAAATCATTTGGTGAGCATGAAGCATCCTTCTTGTTTTCCTGTCTAATCTGTCCAGCACATTTTGGCACTAGACAATCACTCCAAAACTGCAAGTTAGGATAGGAAAAGCAAACTGGTTTATAGCTTGGATTTTGTTCCTAGATGTCAGTGCTGTTTTCAGGATTAATTTAAGTCTTCTAAAATATTCCTGAGTTTTTTATTCGCATTTGTTCATGTTTTATTGTTGATTCTTCATCAGTTCCCAAATATTTATACACTTCCTCTTGCTCAAGTTCTTTATGTCACAAACTGATATTTTCTTGGTAATACAGCTTTCCTGCTTTAAAGGTTGCTTTTACACATTTATCAAGACCAAATGACATTCTTATATTTTCCGAAAATGTTTTGACTACTTGCAGTTGTGCTTTCAGTTCCTCATTTGATGAGCTATACAGTTTTAAATCATCAACAATGAGAAGATGAGAAGTTCTTACACTTTGTTGCTTTCTGGGAGCCAAATTATAGCCATGGCCCAATCTGTTAAGCAGACAGATTAATGGGTTAAAGCAAAGCAAAAGAGCAGCAGTGATAGAGAGTCACCCTGGAATACCTCTTTGAATTTTTATAGGATGGCCCCCCTTTTGTAGAAGGCCACAAAAATCACAAAAACTGATAGGCCATAAAAGAGCCTTACAGACTATAAAGTGGACTATTGAGGATAAGAAAGAAATTATCTATTACTATTACGCAAGAAGCCCAGAATTTCCAGACAAAAGATATACAAAAAGATTGAGAGAAATTAGACGAAAGAAAAATACATCCACAAGAAAAGCTGTCAGAAGCGTCATATAAAAATGTGTTCATGAATACAATAGATCAGTGAAAAACACCATATAGACCAAGAAACCTTGTACTGTTTGGAAAATTAAGAAACTGAGGAAGTGTGAACATTTAAATAAAATTTAGAGGTATTTGAAGGGTATAAAAAAGAATCCTATAGGTCCCCCTCCATGTCCCAGGAAACCCATACTATTTGTCCCAGAGGACTGGAATCCCTCACTGTTCAACCCAATATATTAATAGGGGATCTCAACTACCCCTCTATAGATTGTGAATCCTACACCACTGCTAATGCAGAAGCCCAGTGATTCCTAAAGTTTGTTAATACCAATATCCTAGAACAATTGGTCCATTCTTCTACTGGGGGTACAAACACCCTTGACCTTGTACTGCATGGGGGCCGATGTTCTTACCCAGTATAATATCTTTGGACATCATATCCAACTATAAGTCAGAATTACTTGAAATAAAATTAAATCTGGGGAAAACAAAAAGTTTAGGAACTATTCCAAGGTTAACCTCTTTCTACTAAGCAACACCTTGGCTAAATTCCAAGCACCCCCCAAACCCAATAAACATTATAGCACACACTGAGCTATTGACAAAATCTCTATACAGCTATATTCATATTTGTATAGAGTGAGCTGTACCCATTTATATTAAGAATAAGACAAACACAAAAGACACGTCACTCTCGTGGAATCAAAATATCAATTGGTTATACAACAAAAGGAAAAAAATCTTGGCCAAGCATAGGAGGAGCAAAGCCATACATACTAACCCCCCCCCCCGACCAATCTAAACAGGCAGCTAAGAGAGTTTATTAATACTTCAAAGGCTAAATTTGAAGAAAAACATAGCTTCTCAGGCAAAGGACAACCACAAAGCATTCTACATTCATATCTGTAACCTCAGAGGAAATGCACAACAATACAAAGAACTTATTGTGAATGGCATCACCCACGTTGAACTGGAGGCCATTGCCAACCTTTTGGCTGACGGGTACCGCTCAAACATCTCCCATCACATCCCCCAGGTATTCCAAAGGAAATACCCTGTAAAATAATCCTCCAACCATTACTAGAAACAGGTCATCAATGCACTTCGCAAGGCCAAAAACACTGCATCAATGGGCCTCGATAACATCCCAGGAAATTTAATAAATAGCATGAAACATGGCCTCTCTTTTCCACTTGAATTACTTTTCAACTGGAGCTTTCAGTCAGGTTTTGTGCCCAAGGAATGGAAGATGGCTGCAGTCTTTCCCCTATATAGAGGAGGTCCAACCACTGATCCGGTTAACTACAGGCCCATAAGCCTTACCAGCCGTGTGTGTAAGGCCATGCAAAGAATCATTATGTATATGATAAATGAAGACATAGGTAACCGATAAATGCTGGATCCATCACAGTTTGGCTTTGTTAAAGGAAGGTCATGCCTGTTAAATCTTGTTGACTTTTTTGAGAAGGTCACCAAAACATTGGATGAAGGTAAGACTGTGCACGCAGCTTACCATGACTTGGCCCAGGCTTTTGATACAATACCCTACTCAGGCATTATAGACAATCTCACTAATTTAGGTAGAAACCCTTTTATCACCCACTGGATAGCCAGCTGGCTCATTGATAGGACCCAGGAGGTCAAAGTAGGTGAGGTCACTTCTACCAAGAGGCCGGTCACTAGAGAAGTCCCCCAGGGCTTGGTACTGGGCCCGCTCCTTTCTACCATCCTGGCTAATTACCATGTTGATAATACACCTCTAAGTTGACCCAGTGGTCAGGGATCTGGGTACACATGTAGACAGTATCCTTACATTTGACCACCGTGTGGCTACAGTAGTGAGGAAATCCTTTTATGTTGCTTAGCTTATAAGTAAAAGCATGGCATCTAGTTCCAGAGGTCATTATCCCACTGTACTCCACCCTTCTAAGACCAATCATAGAGTCCACAGCTTCCTTTGGTATATACCTGACCAGGCATATGCAGCAACTAGAGTGACCTCGGCGGTTCCTTACAAAAAGAATACAAGATGTAACAAACTTGCTTTATGCAGAGCACCTTAAAGTCCTTTCCCCTGTCCTCAGTCTCCTATAGATTGCTGAGTGGTGATCTATGCTTGGCTTCCAAGGAATCTGCAAACCCCACACTTATGAATTTCCTACATATTCATAAATCAAAGAGTACCAAAAGTACAAGGTCTAGGGGCCTGTAATTTGTCTGTGACTTAAACAACATGCCGGAGAGCCAGATATGTGTCCCAGAAACTGCCCCTTCTATGGAACAGGCTTCCCATCCACGATAAGCTGAGTTAATCTATTACATAGTTTAGTGCATCCTAGACCAGTGGATGAGGATTAGGAAATTTACACCGGGCCTGGCACCCATGTCCTTATGGATAGAGGTAGCTTATAAACACCTGGTCCTCAATGTCCTGTTTGGATGCAGGACATCATTATTCTTTCAGGAAAACTTGGGTAGGTTTAGAAAGCCCCCCCCGGGTCATTAGCCTAGTAACAGTCTATGAATAAGATCAGTTATAATACATTCCATGGCTTTAGGAATGAGATTCAGTTGGCTGATGGGTCTATAATTACTAGTGTTTATGGTAGGACCTCCTTGTGGAATGTCACTCGTCCCCTGGTACAGTGAAGACAAGCAGCTAGGGTAGTTTGTTTAAGATGCTTTATTACATAGAAACACATCGGGATGGATAGCAGCATTAGTAAATATAAATGAACTGATTATCAGACAGAGCTTACACACATACATGCTTACATCTAAACAGCTTACTACAAAATGGCAGTCAAGCTTGCATGTGCACACTTGTACAAGCCCTTGGATAGCTTCTTAAAGAGATATGCACACTGATCTACAGCCTACCTCTTAAAAAAGAAGATTGCCCTTTTCAAAATAACATTGCAATTAGACTCGCATCAATACAGGCATTTACAAACAAACATAATGTTCATGTCCAAGTTGCAGTGTGTCTGGAACATGGTTTGGATATGCGACAGGATCTCATTGCATAACAATTAGGAATGGGTTTAGAAACAGGGGCAGTCTTTGGTCAATAACTCGTATCAGGAACTCCGGGATTCATCACAGGAATGGGGATACTCTCTGAAACTTGAACTGGAACACTGAATAACTCACTCTGAGAAAAAGAACCTTTCTCACAGGCTATATGCTGTGGTGCAGGCTTGGACACTGGTATAAAATGCTTCCGATTCCACCTGAATTTTGCTCCTTGTGATTCCACAATGTGTGATCTCAGCTCTGGGCAGATGTTCTTCATGACTCCAATCTGATCATAACCTTTGGATGTTTGCATCCTTACCACTTCCCCCTCTCGTAATAGATTGAGTGGTTTGCTGGTGTTATCATAGTAGGACTTCTGGGCTTGACACTTCTTCAACAGATTGGCTTTCACTGACCTGTTGTTCTTAACACATGGAACCAACAGTTGACTGCTGATAGGTAATGTGGTTCTGGTTTGTCTTGACAGAATTCTTTGAGCAGGTGAACCAAGATGTTTATCGTGAGGAATATTTCTGAGATTCAAGAGAGTTAGGAAAACATCACTGTTGTCTTGTTTCAACTTCTCTAGTAACTGCTTTGCACTTTGAACTGCATGGTCTGCCAAACCATTTGACTGAGGATACTCAGGGCTACTCATCCCATGCTTTGACAAATCTTTTGAACTGTTGGCTTGTAAACTGCATGCCATTGTCAGAAATAACTTTGTGTGAAGTCGCATTTGGCAGTCCATACATCTGGTTTAGCGGTTCTTTCTGTTGATGTTGCTTTATACTATTATACATAGAACAAGATGAAAGTACTCTCTCAATATCTTGCAACATAGAAGGCCAAAATACTTGTCCTCTCCCCCTTCCTTTGGTAGAGTGTACTCCTGGGTGACCTCGATGCAAGATAGAAATGTACTCTTGTTGCAAAGACTTTGGAACAATACCTTTAGGACCTTTCATGATAATACCATTGTCTGACAAAATCTCATCTCTGTATGGAAAATAAGGTTGCACTTCTGGAAGTAAACTAGATTGCTTTGATGGCCATCCCTCTTTGAGAAAGCAGTTGAGCTTTTGTAAAACTGGACCATGTTGCTTCCGTTGTAAGGAAAGCCTTCTACATGGCCCACCTCATAAGTAAGGGTGTCACATTCAGGGATAAGAAGGTCATAACATCCCTGTATTCTTCCCTTATAATGCCCATTATTGAGAACAACGCCCCTTTCAACATGTACTTCACAAAGCACATGCAGCAGCTGGAGAGACGACAGAGGTTCCTCACCAGGAGAATCCAGGGCCTCAAACATCTACCATACACAGATAGGCTAAAAGCCCTATCCCTCTACTCATTTTCATGCAGACTCCCCAGAGGTCACCTCTGGCATACAATGTGATCAAGGACCCCACCTTGATGGGGTGTTGCATATCCGCATGTCAAGCTTCACTTGAGTAACCCGCATGCGCGGCCTCAACCTGGTCTGTGACATCAACAAGACCTGTTGGTGGGACAGATTTGTGCCTCAGAGATTCCCTCATCTATGGAATAGACTCTCTCATCACATCAAGCGGAGTACCTCTTTACCCCTTTTTAAGCGCAACCAAGATAACTGGATGGGAAACAGAAAATATACCCCTGGGATTCCACACATGACCCTGATGGACAGGGGCATTGGGTGCTGATTTGTCTAAACATGGGCTAAACTCTTGGCTAGGCTTATAAGAGCCTCAAGGCCAATAGCCTAGTAATCTCCTATGATCTTATGATCTGCGGCTGTATGACTTCTAAGCTCATCAAGACATGTGGAAGAAACACTTCCCACTTCCATGACTTCAAATTCAAATAGCTCATTCTCATGCTGTTCAGTGGTACTTGCAGGTGATATAGATAATGTATCAGCAAAATAAAGAAGTTTGCCTTTCTTGTAGACAAGATTGAAATATTTTTGCAATCTCAGCATAATGCATAGCAATCTGGCTGGAGCTGTATGAGTAGGCTTTGTCAAAATAGTTACTATAGGTTGGTGATCTGTTTCAATATGGATAGGTCTTCCATACCAATAATCATGGAACTTGGAACATGCAAACACAATTGCCAAAAGCTCTCTCTCTATCTGAGCATGCTGCATTTCAGATTGGGTAAGAGTTCTGGATGCATAAGCAACTGGTTGATCCTCTTGTAAAATAACTGCACCAAGACCAAATTTTGAATCGTCACATGAAAGAGTAACAGGATTGTGGATGTCATAGTATCTGAGAGTTGGTGGACTAGCAATTCTCTGTTTCAGGACATCAAATGCTCTCTGGTGTTTCTCTAACCAAGATCAGGATACATCATTACATGTCAGCTCTCTGAGCGGTGCTGAAAGTTGGCTCAAGTCTGGAATTAATTTGCCTTGGTAGTTAACCATGCCAAAAAACGTTGCAGGGCTTGGACATTGTCTGGAGCTGGCATCTCGAGAATTGCTGTTTGCTTAAAAGGGTCTGGTTGTTGGCCTGAACTGGTAAATAATCAAACAACATATATGGCATCTCGTAGCCTGAATTTGCATTTCTGCTTAAGATTCACTTGACATGCCCTTTCCAGAACAGTTCTGAGATTTCTGTCATGTTCTGCTTCACCATTACTTCTAGTATGTCATCTGCTGTAATAGGACAAGGATACCCAGAAAAAATTAGCTCCATTGCACGTTGAAAGTCTTCACTTGCAGAATTTATCCCAAAAGGCATTCTCAGAAATCTGTACCTACCAAACGGAGTACTGAAAGTGGTGAGCAACGAAGATTTCTTCAAGCAAAATTTGCCAAAATGAACTCATTGCATCTAAGACAGAAAAACAATGGCATTTGGCATTAGAACTGAAACTTCTTCGACTGTCCACTTTGGATGATGAGTTCTTTCCAGTGCCATGTTTAAATCCTGTGGGTCAATACATATTCTGATGTCGTCTGAGCTTTTCTTATGAGCTACCACCATGGAAGATACCCACTCAGTTGGTTCTGTGACTGGACAAATCACACTTTGTTGCACCATTTTATCTAGTTCAGCTTTGACTCTAGTCTGCATGGCTATTGGAACTTTCCTGGCTGGCCTGACAACTGGACTGACATCTGGGTCTAACTTCATGGAGTACACAACTGGAAGCTTGCCTAGTTTGTCTTCAAAAAGATCAGCAGAGGTAGAAAAAATTGACTTGGTGAACTTAGAATAGTGGTCTTTTAAGCTAACATGGTGAACTTCTTTGTTAAATGAAAGCAGTCCCATTTGCAAAGTGTCTCTGGGGCCTAATAATGACTGGACATGCCTCTTGACCACACAAAATAATAAGTTGTAGTGTATCCCTGAAGAGTAACATGAAAGCATTACTGAGCCTTCCGTTTTAATCTCTTCACCATCATAAGCTTCACACACTTTGCCAAATCAAGCCTTTCACCATCACATACTCTAGCAAATGTGTCTGCTGACATAACATTGCACTTTCATCCAGTATCAGCTTTGAGCTCTATGAGTTTGCCATTTATCTGAACAGTACAAAATAGATTTTATTCATTTATTTAACATTCGTTAACCGTGAAAGTCTGACTTGGAACAAAGCTTATTTTTAGCGGAGGCCGAGGGAGAAATGCTCCAAAAGCATGTTTTTGTAATGTGGGAGGAAACCGGAGCACCCGGAGAAAACTCACATGAATGCAGAGAGGATATGCAGATTCCACACAGAAGGCACCCCAGCTGAGAATCGAACCAGAGAATCTCTTGCTGTGAGGCAACAACGCTACCACTGCACCATCATTTTTGGCCCATAAATCAACTGCACTGACTGCTCCACTAAGCACCGAGACACCATCAACATAAAAAGAATGAGAGCTCAGGTCATGGCTTTCTAACTGATCAACTCTTTTCTTAAAAATGTTCCCTTTTAGTAAAAGAGTGTGCGCCCTTTGATTTTCAAAAGATTTTGTGGCATTGTTGAACAAAAGCTAAGCATTTCTCTCTTTTTAGATGCATGACTGCTGGCACAATTTTGACAGCTGACAATGAAATTAGGTTGGGGCCCATGCTTCAAGTTTGCTGACTCACTTTTATGCTTCACTGAGGCTGTGCGATTTCCAGAGTTTGGCTTAGAACTTGCAAGAAAGCTCTGGGGTTTACCTGTGAGTGTTGCAGGGGCTACAGTGACTGCCATGTGCCTGGCTGGTTTCTCTTAACCACGTGCTGCATACTATCAATGTGAGGCTTAGAAGTTACTGGAAACATGCCTTTCTCATTTTAAGCATATTCGTGTGCTCTTCTGTGAGCTCGTATATCTGACAAATCTCAATGACCTTATTCAAAGTTAAATTACTGTTATGAAGCAAAATCTTTCTCACAGCATCAGCTTAAATACCACACGCAAGCCTGTCCTTATATCAACTCATCCTTGAAATCACCAAATCTGCACATTTTAGCTTTATTTCTCAAGATGGTTATATATGCTGCAAAAGTTTCGTAATGTTGGTCTGGGGGTTACGTAGTTCTCTAAATTTATGTTTTAAGCACTCCAGATCCTCCCTTGACTCCGCTGTTACAACAATGTGACAATTTTCCCTCCAGCAAAGATAGCAGGTGCATGCACAAATGGACATTCCCTTTCAATGGTTTCTGACTAGGTTAAAGTAGAATAAATGCTTCTGTACTGTCATCTTTATTAGAAAATGCAGCCTGTATGAAAATGTCATACTCTTGTTCAAACACTCTCCAGTTCTCTGCAGTATTATTATCAAACATTAGCGGACTTGGTTTTCAAAATCCTTCAGCCATACCAACAAAGTATGCTCCGGCCCTTGTAACTATATATATGAACAAACTGCCTCTGTGCAGCTTGCGGTAATATCTATCTTGCTGTTTTAAAAACAGTGACTCTCCACTAAAACTTTTTAGACAGGTAAAACTTAAGTTTAAGTTACCTACTTTCACATCTAACTCCTCTAGTGCACACTGCAGCGTTTAGGATAAACCATTTTTTTTTCATCTTCCCTTTAAGCATCCCTGTGACTAGCACTTGCTATAAAACCTGCTGGAAAGCACCAGGAAGCCCCTGTGACTAGCACTTGCTATAAAACCTGCTGGAAAGCACCAGGAAGCCTTAAACTGATAAAAGCACTCAACTCTCCTTGTTAATAAGGAGAAATTAATTCTAGGCACTAAACCGCCTATAATTGCAAAGTACCTTGCTAAGGTAAGGGAAAACAGCTCTTGTACTTTACAGAAAAAAACACCAAACCAGGCATGTCCAGGGGTCAGCTTCCAGTGATTTCTTCTGTCAAGTGAATCTGGGCACACTGGGGCAATGCAGCAATTGCCTCATGTACACAGACAACCCTGTCCTCTTACCACCCAACACTACAACCTGTGAGAGATGCACTTACATAGCCAAACTGGAAGCAAAGCTCTCTTCACCCAAGATTGTGCTAGACAGTCAAGAGGAGAAGGTTAACACCTGCACTACACCTCAAGCAACACATAGCCCTTTTAAACCCACACCACCAACACTCTCACATAGCAACACTAAACCCTCATATGCGGAGGCCCTTAACAGTAACCTGCCCAAGCAACAAGGACCTCCAAAGCTAAAACGCAAACAAACACCAATCACAACCAAAGTGTCACATAGCTCACACCACCAGTGTGCCACCCAACAACAGCCCCTAAGGCAAGACAACATACATTACACTTTAGTCATAGGTGACTCTATAGTCAGGCACACTGATGTCCCACTCACCAGGCTGAACAAGGAGAAAATTACAGTCAGCTGCCTGTCAGGTGCCAGGATCTGCCACATAATGCATGCACTCATGTCACTCCACAAGTACAAATATGACTGTTATTGTCCGTATTGGAGTGAATGACTTGAGACATACCTCCCTGTACTACATGAAAAGAGACATGGAAGAGCTCTTGGATCATGTGGCCTAGCAGGTATGACCCTAGCCCTGAGTAGCTTCCTGCTTTTGCCCAGAATGATACCACAGTATAAGGACAAAATGATTGACTTCAACAATTGACAAGCTTCTGGTGTCATTCAAAGGGTATCCAGTATCTGTCTGCCTGGGAAGACATGATCGAAAGACCTTGATGCTTTGCCAGAGATGGTCTGCACCTGTCGTCCCTGTGATTCAAGTTACTGGTTAAGGTTCTTGCCACCCCTATAGTGCCTTTTTTAGGCAAAGATCAAAGGACAAAACCACCACCGTAACGGGTACAAGCATGCAAAATCTGAAGGTAATGCTACTCAATGTTAGAAGTCTAAACCTCAAAATGCACTCTCTCAAGGCACTCCTAAAAATGGAGAACATCAATATCTGTGCAGTAACTGAGACCAGGTTCAAGGCTCCAGAGAGCACCACTGCAATGCCAGGCTACAACTCTTACCAGACTTTTCGCCCACCAAATCAGGACTGAAACACTAAAGGTGGAGGAGTGTCCATATTCACCAAGGATATTCACACCACCAGGCTAGTTGTCCAACGCAATGCGTCTGAAATTCTCCAGGTGCAACTAACACTAGGTAAGACTGCAATCCAAATTGTAGCTTGCTACAGATCCCCCACCATGCCCCAAGATTCTCACTACACCTTTCTAAACATACTGGAAAGTATTAAGATACAACCAAACACCCTAATACTGGGTGATTTCAACTACCCTGCCATTAACTGGGAAAACTACTTGTGTGCCAACACCTTTGCCCAACAGTTCTTGGAATTCATAAATTCCAATGCCCTGGATTAACTAATCCATAGTCCCACCAGGGGCTCCAATATCCTAGACCTGGTTATTACCAACATGGGAAATCGAAGCTCCACACCTCTTGTCACCCCCTCGTTGGTCAGGTCTGACCATAAGCTAATCACCCTTGATATCCACATCCCTCCCCCACCCCCCAGTAAGGAAACCTCTGTAAAAAACTTCTCCAAAGCCACTTCATGCTACTCAAGTCAGAAGTGACAAACTTCATGACACCCATGCAGATGGGAACTGAAAGTTCAACTGCTGAATCCTACACTAAGGCAGTGTATGAACACATCCACTCGTGCATGAATCGTGCCATCCCAAATAGAACCAAGATGCTCTCCTCCAAAAAAAGGAAGCCAATCTGGTGGTCCCCCTGCCATAAACAAACTTTACAACAAAAGGAAGAAGCTTTTGCAGAAAAGAGGAAAATCCCGGGATGCAAAAAAACTCCCTTACCAGCCTCAGTAAGAAGCTGAAATCCCTCATAAAATCCTCCAAAGCTAGTTACAAAAATAAAATTACCAAAGACAACCACAAGGCATTCTGTAGCTATGTCAAGAATCTAAACGGCAGTGCTTAGATCTGCTCTGAGCTACAACAGAATGGCATTAAATATACTGATCCCAAGGATATTGCCAATATCCTGGCAGATCGATTCAGTGCTAACTTCACCCCCTCTCACCCCCTAAAGGCCCCATCTCAATACCGAAAGATTGCCAAATTCCGGTAATAACGGCCACACAGGTAAAAAACACACTTTCCGAAGCTAAGAATACAGCATCCATGGGACCAGATGACATCCCGGACTGTGTACTACATGAACTACAAAATGTACTGGCACCTCACCTAAGTGTCATGTTTAATCACACCCTCACCTCAGGCTTTGTGCCCACTGAGTGGCACACAGCTACCATTATCCCACTCTACAAGGGGGGATCTACCTTGGATCCTGGGAACTACCACCCCATCAGTCTGATGAGCCTGATCTACAAGGCCATGGAACGTATTATCATGGAACTAATAAACAAAGACATTGGCAACCTTCAAACACTGGATCCCACCCAGTATGGGTTCACGAAGGGGCAATATTGTCTCCTGAACCTGATTGACTTCTTCAAATCAGTCTCCAGAGCTGTGGATGAGGGTAAGGAAGTCCACACAGCCTATCTGGACCTCGCCAAGGTCTTCAACACCATCCCCCTCTCTGGAATCATAGATAAACTTACTAAGATGGGCATTAATCCCTACGTCATTCGATGGGTTGCCAACTGTCTTGCTGACAGAACCCACACTGTAAAAGTAGCCGACTCCAAATCCAGCTCCAGGCAAGTGGAGTACCTCAGGGTTCAGTCCTGGGACTGCTCTTGTTTGGCATCTACTTCTCTGAAGTACAGGCCAACATTAAGGGATTCTGGCTAACAAAGTTCGCAGATGACTGCAAACTGGGAGCCATTATTGAATCCCCAAATGATGCGGATATTCTACAAAAGGGCCTTACAGAAACAGATGTTTGGTGCCAGAGCCATTGGCTCAAACTCAATGCCAAGAAATGTATAGTTATCCCCTTTGGGAAAAAAACATGTACCCGTGAATTACCACATAGGTGGCAGTAGACTAAACACTGAAAGTGTGATAAGAGACTTAGGGACACAGGTGGACAGTGGTCTCACCTTCGATAACCACATTGCCACAACAGTCAGGAAATCCTTCTATGTGGCGCACCTCATCACTAAGGGCTTTTCATCCAGAAAAAAGGAGGTCATTGTCCCACTGTACTCATCCTTCATTAGACCCATTATAGAATACAACTCCCTGTTTGGTATATACCTCTCAAGACATCTGCAACATCTGGAAAGGCCGCAGAAATACCTCACTAAAAGAATCACAGGCCTAAAGCAGATGCCCTATGCTGACCCTCTAAAAAAACTCCAGCTATATTCTGTCGCATATCGTCTACTCAGAGGCGATCTCTGCTTAACATACAAGGCCATGTCAAACCCAGAGCTGTTGGACATGCTACACTTAAATAAATCCCAATCCCTCAGAGCCACATGCTCCAGGGATCTAAACCTTGTAATCACAATGAACAAAACATGCTGGAAGGATAGGTTCCTGACCCAGAGACTTCCCAGACTCTGGAATAAACTGCCCATACATATGAAACAGAGTGCCTCTTTGGCCCTCTTCAGAAGGAACCTTGACAATTAGATGCAAGATAGGAAATTCACCCCGGGGATCATGCCAGTCTCCCGGCTAGACAGGGGTCCAGGGAAGTAAATATTGTGGGAAGAAATAGCCAGGGAATTTTTATGGCTAGGCTTGTACATGCCCTAGGGCCAAATAGCCTAGTTACCAACCTATGAACAAAGCACAATAAACTGTTAGAAATACTGTATTTGTGAAATGTGGTCTGAAATGGTTGTATTTTGCAAAATAACTTTACTGTAACACTGCACAAACATGCAAACACTTCATACACTTCTGACAACTTGGATAGCCTCAGTTAATATGAAAAATACGTTCTTGTGAAAAATGCGGTCGTTTCTCTTATTTTATTAATTTTATGCAATTTGGACTTTATTTCAAACATTTTCCATAGTAATTTGAATATTTCTGTCAATATCGGACATTTTGAATTTATTTTAATATCATTTAGAGCTTTCTGTATGCTTTGTTTCACATTTTACAAATAAGAAATGGTTTGAGCGAGTTTTAACGTAAGATATTTGTTTCTGACTGTTTTTGCAAATTATACATGCAGCAAGGGATGGTCCACTCCTGTGTATACCTACAACTGTAGCTGAGTGCCTCTTGAAGTCAAAGTAGAGAAACTGGAGTTCTTTCTGGCCATTATATATGCCGTTTCTGACAGCATGTCCTGTAGACATGCCACTTCTGTCACCATGTCACTCGTCCCCTGGTATATTGAAGACAAGCAGGCAGGGTAGTTTGTTTAAGATGCTTTATTACATTGAAACACATCAGGATGGATAGCAGCATCAGTAAATATAAGCGAACTAATTAACAGACAGAGCTTACACATATACATGCTTACATCTCAACAGCTTACTACAAAATGTCAGTCAGGCTTGCACATGCTCAGTATTTGTACACTTGTACAAGCCCTTGGATAGCTTCTTAAAGAGATACACACACTGATCTACATGGAGTGTCATCACCACTACAGTTTGCCAGATTTCAAGGACAAGACCTGTAATTAAACTTAGGTTATGTGTTCATGGATTTGTAAGTGGTTACTAGGCTTATAGTCCAGGGGACCACTGAGGAGCTTAGTCCAAATTCTAAACTGCCCCTGTCTGACTAAATTACTTGCTCAGTTTCACACAGTAGGCAAATGAGAGCTGAGGGAATCAAACTCTGTACTACAGGGACTCCATCTCACAGCCTGTACCCACTGCCAGTTTGTGAAAAGGCACTGCCAAGGCATGCTTAGTACTGTTTATTAAGCAACTAGGTATATTTTTAGGCCCAATGGCAGAAGTATTTTGTTGTATAAGCAATTTTAAAAGGCGGACCAGTTTTAATGCTTAGATATACATGACAGATATTCCATTTCAGTCCAAGATTTAGCTCATCTAGATTAAGAGGTAAGCACACATTATTTAAGGTAAAGAATGTTTTTTTGTCTTTAAAAAAGGAGACCTACCCCAAGATATATCAACTTTGAAATACCCCAGTTAAGGATGCCATAGGTTGAGTTAGCCATCTAAACCAGTCATCTGCAGATCAGTGTCAGATATTTTTCTGCCCTGTATTATAGATAAACTCAGTCAGAGTGATGCTGTTTAGTATAATTACTAAAAGTCTCCACTTCCATAACAAACAGCAAAAGGAACAGCAAGCAGTCCAGACAATGTTCTCTTTAGTCTTTTGGTTTTTCCCAGTTAGGGGTTGCCACAGCGGAACTCCGGTTAGGGGTTGCCACAGCGGAACTCCAGTCTGCTCATGATTGGCAGTGGATTTTACAGTGCCGAGTTGCCAGCCCGACACCCAACCTTCAACGAAGGCACGCCCATTCACGCTCACACCTACCTGCATGTCTTTAGTGTCACTCGACTGCAGGGAGGACATGCAGACTCCACACAGATGGCGCTCCAGCCGAGAATCGAACGGGAGAACCTGTTTTCTCTTAAGTATGGGAAAGTATTAGACTGTTATCCATTAGTGAGAGGATAGATATAAAACAGTTGGCTTAGGGTAACAAAATGCCCAGTTATACAAAGCAAGCTAGTGTCTCTCACAGAAAACCCCAGTCAGGTGTTTCTAGTGCGCTTTGGAAGTCTGTGACTAGTGATGTCCCAGGAATGTGTGTTTCCCTGCCTAATTTTTACAAATAAAAATGTATTTGCAAATCCAGACTACCCTGTCACCTTTAAACAAGCCTCATTGTGCATCTTGAATGAGTCTCAGAAGCAACCTTTCCATTTTGTCCATGATCGTTTTAGCTAAACATTTTTTGTTACTGATGGGAGATGATTCCTCAAGCCTACAGAATTATAGACTTCTTTCTGTCTCTGAGAAATGATAGCTTTACTGTTAGCTATGATGTAAAAGACATTTTCTCCACAATTGTCAAATTGTCATGTGACTATATGATATGCATAACCACTCTCTCATCTCTTCCTTTTGTATATCTTGTAAAATCGGTGGACGTTCCTTTGGGTCTAGGGGCCTTCCTTTGTGGGAATGATTCTGAAGTGCTGGTTTAATAGATCTAGCACTTGAAAGTAATCTTTAGTCAGTGAATTCTTCATGCTTTGTGTTAATACAGAGCATGTGACATTGTCTTAATATAGGGACTTAACAGTAGTCTTGCACAGTTATTTTAATAGCTTTTGGGGAGAGTGAGAGGAGCCCAAAACCCTGGTCTAGATCCAAAATAGTTGCCCTCCATGTAAGTTTGCCTTGATTCCAAAAGATTTGCGTTCGTTGTAAGGCCTGTCTACAAACAGGCTTACTACAGGGACCAGATTCCAAAATGTCTGCTCTCAGTGTAAGGGGTCACTTGCACTGAGAGCAATTTTTGGAATCAGGGCCCCTAATTATGTGACTAAAAGGCTTGTTCATATCTTTACTGAGTCTCTGAACTAACTCCAAACACGTCTACGGTTTGTTATACTAATAGTTGTTTTTGTGCTCAAACTTCTGACCACTTAAATAGGAGAAGAAAAGATAAAGGCTCGATACCCATTAACACAGCACTTTCATCCTTCCAGGGAAGAAAAAAAAAAACTTTTGCTCTGAAGATGCAGGTCTTGTGATTGTACTGTATACTGAAATATAATATTTCCCAATCAATTACAGATTTAACATATTTAAATTTGCAATCACAGTTACACATTTTCTTTCGATCTTCATCTCAAAATCTCATTCTCAGATTTTTATCACAACAAACACAAATAAAATACATTTAGCACCATAAATAGGAATTCCCCTTGGCAAGCATAGTAGACATAAGGATATTAATGGTTTGTCACCCAGACAACCTACTGCACTAGTCCAGATATCGAATAGATCATCCCAAGTTACATCTTTTGTATGGGGGCTACTGGTAGCTGTCTCTGGAGTTTGTAAAGGGTTAGCAGGCATTATTTAATTGGGATAACACCTCCATTGTCTCAAAATAATTATATTTTGTGGACTAATGATTATTTAAGAGGCAGATGGTAAAAGAATGGGAGTTATCGCTTATGAAAGTTAAAAACCTGTCATCTCACAGTGGTCTCTAGCAAGTTTCATTCAGTTTTCACTGTACATCTGTACATTAAAGCAGTTATGTGGAAATGCTTCTAATTTCAGATTGATGTTACCTATAACTAGTCTGACTGTAACACCAGTTTGACAAGTCCTTCACAGTCAAAATGTAGAAAGGGATAGAATGAGCTCATGTCATGTAGTAGTAGTAAGTTCTATTCCCATCACTCCTCCCTTTTCCATGATGTCCTTGCCAAGTGCAACCATGTTCTTGACCAGTGCAACCATACAGAAACTGCAGAAGTATGCAAATGTAGACTGAAACTGACTTTGTATAACATTGCATGGTAGCACTTGTTACCTGAACAACATTTTAGTGTAGAGTCAACAACTCAAACCCTTTCTCATTGTATGAGATGCACAATAGTCACATAGCAGGTCTTTGTGAATCTACAGTCAGTGTTAAAAACTCCTTACATAAGGCTTAGAAGGAGAATTTGTTTTAGCTTCATGAAAATTCACATGGTGTCCCTATATTATACCTGAGTGGTTAGAGGAGCTTTATTTTAAGATTAAAGTAAATCTTATATAATCACTAGTGACCACATCTACATTCTTTAAAAGTGATATTTTGTCTTGCCATTTTCTGTCTTTTCAGTTTTTTGTCACTAGCGATTAGTAGTTGGGAAATGCATGTCATCTTCTTACTCTGGTTTTTGAACCAATACAGCTATCAGTAAGTCTGAATTTTGTGTCCTACTGTTGAAAGACAGTTGTTGGGCTCTCAGCTGATGGTCAGAGTTTCAAATGTTGTTGTATTGTCCTGTCCTTTGGAGCTCTTCCCCTTGGAAGATTTGACAGTTGAGCTGGGGACTGGTGTGTCTTTCCTTTGACTGTGTGTGATAAGGTCTTTTGAAGGTCTGAGAATACTGTCCCCATTGTCTTTGGGAGGACTTGGAGTGCTGTTCCTCTTGTGCTTCAAGGATTAATCTGTACTATGGAGCAAGGTATTGAGGTATGTCTCTGGAGTTCTGGAGAGTAGGAAATTGGGCTTGTGATGGCTTCTCTACTCCAGGCCGGTAATGAAGGAGCCTCAGTCCTCAAAAATTGACACCGGTGAGCGGAATGAATTTACACAGAATTTTCAGATGCAGCTCTGTGCATCAAGCACAATTCTCCCCAAGAGCACACAGGGAAAACGCTGCAGACTTGGGCCTGGACTTTCTGTCTGTCCAGATCCCAAACAAGACTCAGTTTGGAGCACTGTGTCCCAGTACCAAGTAGCTGATTCACCCACACCTGGGTATTTGATTTTCACACACACACACACAGACAGACACACACAGACAGACACACACAGACAGACACGCACACAGACAGACACGCACACAGACACGCACACACACTCTCTCTCTCTCTCCTGGGAAAGGCTGAGACAGAATTACTACCCCTTCTGCTCAGATTATAAGGTAACCATGTTGCCACCAGTCAACCACTCTCCGGCTGTTACAAGGGTATTCAATTATACTGAGTAAAATCAATACTAAAATGGTAGAGTATAACCAAAACAGTCATGCTTTTTTAGAGTTGCCACAGCGTCACTAAAATAAGCACAAGTACTCTCAAGATGTTAAAATTATTCTCTAAAAGACCAGCCACAATGAAAGGTATAAGAATATTTAATAATGAATAATAAAATAGAAAACATGAGAATAGCAAATATCTAAATACAGTAAACACCAGAGTTTCAGCCACAGCAGAAATAAAAATAACAGACAGATTCAAACAGCTGCAGAAAAACAATACTTAACTAATCTCACTGCTATTTCCTGACTGTCTAAAGAATAACTGTTCCCTAGCTAACTGAATTAATACAGCTAGGCAAGATTAGATATTGAGATGCTTACTTCCACAAGGCAAGGTAATGAGCTTCTAACTAACTGAGCTGAACTCAACTAACTGTGATAACTGTCATAGATCTTTATATCATGTTCCAAAGAAAAGAAAACAAAACAAACTGCTGTGAGAGTTCCATCCTCTCAGTGCTGTTTATGGAATGACATCACATTTGATTTCCAGGCTCTGGTACAATATACACTCAGAACTTTGCTAAGATCTGTTAAAGTATTTGAAAATTATAAAATAATTTCAAAAGCATCTACTCTACTCTTCCAGAATTCTTTGTTTAAACATATAGTTTAATCAGTTATAATAACACTGTTGATACATTTTCAATACCAGCATTTTTACAAGTCAGTGTGAAAGTCAAATGACACTAAATTATTTCCAAAACTCCAGCTAACTATACTGGCACATATTACGCATGCACTGCCCTACTCTCACTAGCACAGATGGCAGTACCTCACATCATTACATCAACCCCCTTTGAAGACTCAAGCTAGTTTTTCAAGTGATCCTGGATAAACATTGCTTGAGAGAAATAGGCCTGTCTGGGAACACATTTAACCCATACCCTCTCTTGAGAGTCCATCTGCATTGGTATTGCTGACCCTACTACATTGCTATACTGTCATGTCATATGCCTGCAACCCTATACAGATACAGATTCTTAGTTTTAGCATTTAAATTTTCTTATTCGTGCTCAGCACTTGTTCAGAACTTGTAAGCACTAAATAAGCTACTAATTACTATAGCACTCAACCTTCCTCATTACCTAGAGGAAAACAGTTTTTATACTTACTTTTCTCACTTGCTTATCTCACTTGCTTAGAGAAAAACAGCTCTTGTACTCACTTTCCTCACTTATCTAGAGGAAAATATTTATTTATTCAGGCATGTCCAAGGGTCAGCTCCCAGTGTTCTCTCGTGTCTATCTGATGAATCTGGGCATCTTGAGGCAATGTAGAAATTGCCTCATGTACACAGACAACCCTCTCCTCCTACCACACAACACTACAACCTGTGAGAGATGCACTTATCTATCCAAACTGGAGGTAAAGCTCTCTCCAACCAAGACTGAACTTGACAGTCATGAGGAGAAGGTAAACATTTGCACCACACCACACTCATCACATAGTCTTACTAAATCTACACCACCAGAATCCACACATAGTAACGCAAAAACATTTGCTGAGGCTCTCTAATAATCTGTCTAAGCAACAGAGACCTCCAAAGCAGAAACGCAAGCAACCTCCAGCCCCCAACACAACCCAAATGACACATAGCCCACAGACTCGGTGTGCCACTCAACCACAGCCAATAAGGCAAAACAACGTACCCAACACACTAGTCATAGGTGACTCTATAGTCAGGCACACTGATGTCCCACTGTCCAGGCTAAACAAGGAGAAGGTTACTGTCAGCTGCCTGTCAGGTGCCAGGATCCACCACATAACCCACGCACTCAGGTCACTCCACAACAAGTACAAATATGACTCTGTCATTGTCCATGTTGGTGTGAATGACCTGAGATGTACCTCCCTGGACTGCATGAAAAGAGACATGGAAGAGCTCTCTGATCTTGTAGCCCAGGCAGGTATGACCCTAGCCCTGAGTAGCATTCTGCCATCACCCAGAATGATACCACAGCACAAGGACAAAATGATTGACTTCAACAATTGGCTAAGCTTCTGGTGTCATTCTGAGGGGATCCAGTATCTGTCTTCTTGGGATGACATGGTCGACTGACCACAATGCTTTGCCAGAGATGGCCTGCACCTGTCTCCCCTGGGATTCCGGATACTGGCCAAGGCTCTTGCTGCCCCTGTAGTGCCTTTTTTAGGCAAGGTTCAAATAACAAATTCACCACTGTAACAGGAACAGGCAAGCAAAAACTGAGGGTAATGCTACTCAGTGCTAGAAGTCTAAATCTCAAAATGCACTCACTCGGGGCACTCCTTAAAATGGAAAACATAGATATTTGTGCAGTGACCGAGACCTGGTTCAAGGCTCCGGAGAGCACCCCTGCACTACCAGGCTATAACTTGTACCACACTTTTCGGCCATGTAACCTGGACCGAAACACCAAAGGCGGAGGTGTATCCATATTCATTAAGGATATCCACACCTACAGGATAGTTGCTCAGCATAATACATCCAAGGTAATCCAAGTGCAACTAACTCTGGGCAAAACTGCAATCCAAATTGTAGCTTGCTACAGATCTCCTACCATGCCCCAGGATTCCCACTCCTCTTTTCTTGATGTACTGGAAAATATTAGGGTTCAACCAAACACCCTAATAATGAGTGACTTCAACTACCCCACCATTAACTGGGAAAACTACTCGTGTACCAACTCCTTAGCACAACGCTTTCTGGAATTCATAAACTCCAATGCCCTGGATCAACTTATCCACACCCCACCAGGGGCAACAATATCCTAGACCTAGTCATTACCAACATGAGTGACCGGTGTTCCACACCTGAAGTCAACTCCTTGTTGGTCCGATCCGACCATAGGCTAATCACCCTTGATATCCACATCCAGCCTCCACCCCCCATTAAGGAAACCACGGTAAAAAATTTCTCCAAAGCCAACTTCATGCTTCTTAAGACAGAAGTGAACTTCATGACACCCATGCAGATGGACAATACAGTTACAACTGCTGAATCCTACACAAATGCACTCTATAAGCACTTACATGAGTGCATGGATCGTACTATCCCAAACAGAACCAAGACGCTATCCTACAAAAAAAGGAAGCCAATCTGGTGGCCCCCTGCCATAAACAAACTGTGCAACAGAAGGAAGAAACTGCTGCAAAAGAGAGTAAAATCCCATGAGTGGAGGAGCTCCCTGGTCAGCCTCAGTAAGAAGCCGAGATCCCTTATAAGATCCTCCAAAGCTAGCTACGAAAACAAAATCACCACTAATTCTAAGGACAGCCACAAAGCATTCTATAGCTATGTCAAGAATCTCGATGGCAGCACCCTGATCTGCTCTGAATTATAAGCACAACGGCACGAAAATTACAGAACCAACTGATATTGCCAACATCCTGGCATATAGGTTCAGTGCTAACTTTAACCCCCTCACCCCCCTAAAGGGCCCATATCTATACAGGAAGAATGCAGAGTCCCTGTAATCACAACTATGCAGGTAAAAGCTGTACTCTCTAAAGCCAAAAACACAGCATCCATGGGAAAGGACAGCATCCCAGGCTGCGTTTTACACGAACGTCAGAACAAACTGGCTCCCCACTTAAGCACCATGTTCAATAATAGCCTCGCATCAGGCTTTGTGCCCACTGAATGGCACACAGCAACAGTTATCCCTCTCCACAAAGGGGGAGCCATCACTGATCCCGTGAACTATCAACCTATTAGCCTGACTAGCCTGGTCTGCAAGGCCATGGAATGTATCTTCATGGAACTCATAAACAAAGACACTGGTACCCTCCAAACTCTGGATCCCACCCAGTTCGAGTTTGTGAAAGGCAGATCATGCCTCCTGAACCTGATTGACTTCTTTTTGGCAGTCACCAAAGCCATAGATGAGGGTAAGGTGGTTCACACAGCCTATCTTGACCTCGCCAAGGCTTTCAACACCATCCCCCATTCGGGAATTATAGCTAAACTCACTAAACTAGGTATAAATCCCTACATCACAAGATGGGTTGCCAACTGGCTCACTGACAGAACCCACACTGTAAAAGTTGCAGACTCCAAATCTGACCTCAAAGCAGTGACAAGTGGAGTACCACAGGGTTCCGTCCTGGGACCTTTCCTGTTTGGTATCTACTTCTCTGAAGTACAGGCTAACGCAGAAGGCCTCTGGCTAACGAAGTTCGCAGATGACTGCAAACTAGGAGCCATAGTCAAGTCCCCAAATGATGTGGACATCCTACAGAAGGGCTTTGCTGAGACAGATGCCGGGTGTCAGAGCCATGGCTTCAAGCTCAATGCCAAAAAGTGCTGTGTCATCCCCTTTGGTAAAAACTCTGTACCCATGAACTACCATATAGGGAGTAATCTACTTAACACCGAATGTGTGATAAGAGACCTTGGGACCCAGGTGGACAATAGTCTCTCCTTTGATAGTCACATTGTCACAGTAGTCAAGGAAGTCCTTCTACATGGCACACCTCATCATAAAAGGGTTCTCATCCAGGAAAAAAAGAGGTCATTGTCCCCCTCTACTTGACACTCATTAGACCCATTATAGAGTACAATGCCCCTTTTGGAATGTACCTCACAAGACATCTGCAGCAGCTGGAAAGGCCACAGAAGTACCTCACAAAGAGGATTACTGGCCTCAAACAAATGCGCTTCACTGACCGCCTCAAAAAACTCCAGCTTTACTCCGTAGCATATCGCCTACTCCGAGGTGATCTCTGCCTAACATATAAAGCTATGTCAAACCTAGAGCTGTTGGACATGCTACACCTAAAGAAATGCCAATCCCTCTGAGCTACACACTCTAGGGACCTAAACTTTCTCACCACAATAAACAGGACATGCTGGAGGGATAGATTCCTGTCCCATAGACTTCCCATACTGTGGAACAGGCTACCCATCTGTGTCAAGCAAAGTTCTTCATTAGCACTATTGATGAGTGGATGGGAAATAGGATATACACCCCGGGGATCACTTCTGTGTGTCTGCTCGACAGTGGCACAAGAAAATGACTTTCTTGGGTGACGTAAGCCAGGGAACCTTGTTGGCTAGGCTTACGTAGGCTCTTGGGCCGATAGCCTAGTACCTACCTATGAACCTATCCCCACTTTAATATCTTGGAATTTTGTTGGCCGACTCTATGTAGCCATATTACGGGATTGTGATCTGTAACTACAGTGAATTTCCTTCCATACAGATAAAGCTGAAGTTTTTACAGTGCCCATATTATGGCTAGACATTCTTTTTCTACAACTGCATAACATTCCTCCCAGGGCTGTAGTCTAAGGTTCACATATATGACTGGGTGCTCTTCTCCCTCTGAGGAAACTTCACTGAGTACAGCCTCCACCCCATGGTTTGAAGCATCCACCTGCACCACAAATTATTTGCTAAAATCTGGGCTAACTAGCACAGGGGGTCCTCCCAAAGCCCCTTTAAGCTTTTGGAATGCCTGCTCATGGGCTGGGGTCCTCACTACCTTATTTTGCTTGTTTTTCTTCATCAGGTCTGTGAGGAGAGCAGCTATTGTACTATAATTGGGAACAACATTTCCACAGTACCCTGCTGTCTCCAAGAATGCCCTCACCTGTTTTTTTTGGTAAAAGGGGCAGGCCATGCTTAAATAGCTTTTACTTTGGCAAGTTCTGGCCTAATCTTACCGCTCCCCACTCTATGTCCCAGGTAAGAGACCTCTGTCATACCCACCTGACACTTACTGGGCTTAATGGTCAGCTCTGCCCAGGACCTCCCTGACATGCTGAGGGTGCTGTTGCCAGGAGTGGCTGTAGACAGTAGTGTCATCCAGGTAAGCAATAGAAGAATTTCTTGCTCCTGCTAGAATACGATCTACCAGCGTCTGGAAGGCTGCTGGGGCATTTTTCATCCAAAAGGGCATCTTCATGAACTCATATAATCCAAAAGGAGTCAAAAAGGCTGACCTTTCTCTAGTGTTGGGAGTCAAGGGCACTTGCCAGTAGCCCATGGTCAGATCAATAGTGGTCAAATACTAGGCATGGGGTAAGCAGCTGACTCTGTGACTGTTTAGTTTTCTGTAGTCCTCACAGAATTTGATGCTATCATATTTCTTTGGTACTAGCACCACTGGGGAGGCCCAGGGACAGCTGGACTCCTGGATTACCTCCATTTCCAACATTTTCTGTATATCCTCTGTCATAGTCTGTTGGACTCACTCAGGCACCCTATAGGGGGCCTGCTTGATAGGCCTTTGGTGTCCTTTACGTACATGGTGCTGCACCAGGTGGATGCACCCAAGTTTCCTTGTGAACATGCTCCCAGATTCCTGCAACACTGCTCAAATTTCTTGAACCTGGGTAGGGGATAGCCGCTGGGATATTGCTACCCCTTCCGCAGAGGTGTCATTCTGAGCCTTACTGAGATCATCAGTCACCAGGTCCCCTTCAAACTCCTACTGTCATCCACTGCAAATATTCAGCACTAGGGATTCCCTGTTATGGTAAGTCATCATCATGTTAACATGCTACAATTTGTAACCGTGCCTCCTGCCTAGCAGATTAACCAAGTAATTAACATCACTGACCTTCCTTACCACTTCAAAGGGTCCCTCCAAAGCTGCCTGCAACTTATTGTGTCTGAGAGGAATAAGCACCATCACCTGCTGTCCCATAACATACTCTCGGGCTCAAGCATTCCTGTCATACCAGACCTTTTTCTACTGTTGGACTCCTGCCAGGGTCTCCTGGGCCAAGCCCATGAGCTCCGTAAGTCTTGTCCTGAGGTTTAGGACATATGCCACAACAGACTCCTTGTGGGATTCACACTCACCCTCCCATTCATTACTAATCAGATCTAAAGACCCTGTCACCGTATGCCCATACAGCAACTCAAAGGGTGAAAAACCTGTACATTCCTGGGGTACCTGTCTGTATGCAAATGGTAGATGGGGCAAATATTTGTCCCACTCTCTCTTAAACTGCTGTGCAAATGCCTGTAGCATGGTCTTTAGTGTAGAGTTTAACCTCTCCAGAAGACCATTAGTCTGAGGGTGGTGGGGTGGTATGGGGTTTTATTTAGGTGCTTCACCCCACAGAGCATCCACTGTCAAGCTATGAGGTCTGACATGAAATTGGCACATCTGTCATTCAGTATTTCTCTCGGGAAATCTACTCTGCTGAAAATTTCTAACAAAGCATTTACCACGTTCTCTGCCTTGATGGCAGACAGAGCCACCACCTCAGGGTATCTAGTAGCATAATCTACTACCACCAGGCTATACTTCTTCCCTGTGGAACTTTGGGTACTCAAAGGCCTCGCATTGTCCATAGCTACCCTCTGAAATGGCTAGCCAGTCACAGGCAAAAGCATCAACAGAGCTTTGACCTTGTCCCCTGCCTACTTTTTTGGTACTGCTCACAGGTCCTGCAGTACCCTGTTAGATCCTTTGCAATCCCAGGCTAATAAACTTTCTGCATAATACATCTCTTGGTATGCTTTATACCAATATGACCTGCAAAAGGAATGTCATGGGCTATGGCTAGAAGTGCTAGATGGTAGGCTCTGGGCACTACCAACTGCTGTAATACCTCACCCTCTAGCCCTCCCTCAGAGGTACACTCTCTATACAGTAATCCTGTGTTCCAATGTACAGGCTCCCCTTTACCTTGAGCATCAGGTGCCGCTTTAGCTTCCTCCCTCAAGCCTCGTAAGGTAGGGTCAAAAAGCTGAGCCTGTGCCAAATCTTCCTTTGTGACCCCTTCCCAGCTCTCCTTCCACAGGAAGCCTAGTATCTTCTGACAGTGGTGCCTCACTGTCCGTACCACTCACCTCTGTCCTTGCTGTCATCTGTCCATGGGAACGTCAGTACGTACCAGCAGCTGTGGCTCACTTTCAGGCTAACTGCTACAAGGTTGCTCCCTCCCTGAAATAGCCACATCACCAGCCCCAGCTTCAGGTGTGGGGTCTGTCTATGTCTCCCCCAAACTACCCAGACCAACATGACTGCCTCCATGCCTGAATGCATCTAACTGCGTGCATGCAAGTTACTGCATTATCAAAATCATTCCCTATCGAGACATCTACAGGAATATCCTCAATCACAACTACCTGTCTGCTTCCTTTTCCACCCTCCAAGTCAAGGCGAACCCTGGCCAAAGGTATTTGGAATGGGATCCCTCCTATAGCTCTGATTGAAGTGCACTGCCCACGCAAGTACTACTCCTCTTTAACCACTGCAGAATTCACAATGATTATGTCAGAGGCTCTCTCGGTCTTAGCAGTGCTCTGTCTTCCATCCACTAAGATAGGATACAAACTCCTGTGATAGTTTAGTACTTCTGTTTTCTCCAGACAACTTACTAATGACACGTTGTTATTCCCACTTGCAGGCTCCCTCACCTTTGTTCCCCACCTTGCTTCAGTGGACATTTGTATGCAACATGGCCCCTCTGGTTACATTTAAAACATCTAACCCTTACTCATGGCTGTGTACCTGAACTAGTGGGTTCCACTGTTACTGGTAGACAATGTTGGGGTGATTTAGGCTGCCCAACATGAGTTCTGTTATATCCATGTGCAACACTGGGTATTCCCTTCTTTTGCAGTGATGCCCGACTTGCTATGTAGAGATTCCTCTTTCTCCCAAGCTCATCTGCAGAGTTACACTCCTAGTCTGCCAACCAGATTCTCATGTCCTCAGGAAAAGTACTAAGGGCTTGTTCCCTCACCAAAAGGTCTGCCAGTCTTTCAAAAGTGGTGACTTGACACCCACTCACCCACCTATGAATATAATGCCTTAATAGGGCAGTAATCACATATACTTTCATATACCTTGCGTCTCTGCTCATGAAACTTTTTTTTTTCTGTAAGCTCAGGTGTTAACTTAAAACAGTTTACTAAACATTGCTTTACTCCTATCATAGTTTAAACAATCAGTATCAGACAATTTAGAAACAGCAGTTACAGCTTTTCCATGGAGTAAGTGGGTCAGGAACCATACCCAGCTCTCTTGGTTAGCATTATATTGTTTACATAGTTTTATTTATATATTTGAAAGAATATCTAAGTCATCCTCTCTGCAAATTTTGGAAGTAATTTACTGACCTTTATTGCTTCTGTGTGGTCCAGTTGTTCCCTTCTCCATTCCCTCCATGACCCTGCACAAAGGGTCAATATCTCCCTCTAGTGTTGACACTGCTTCTCTTTTTCTTCAGCCTCCAGTCACCTCAGTCTCTCATTTTTTTTCGACCTCCAAATGACGCAGTCTCTCTTCAGTCTCCAAATGTCACAGTCTCTCCTCTGACTCCAACTTCAAAAGCTTGGTCTCCAGTTCATTCTTGTGCTGCTTCTACTTCATTTCAGCCTCCAGTTTGCTCTTTTCAGTCTCCAAACATCTGGACTCCAGTTCAAGCCTCTTTATACTCCAGATGGAGAGAAGTAAACTGTCCTTTTTCCTGAAGACTACACATCCCCAACCCCATACTGGTAGCCCTCCTGGCCAATTGGTCTGCGCTGCAGCTGTGGTTAAAGCTGAGATAATTTCCTTTTTAGTCCGGTTATCATGCACCAGTCCTCTGGCTTCACACACCTTGGCCAATTTGGTTTTTTGTCAGCTTACCATAATCCTCTGCTGACATCTTTGCCTGCTTTCCCTTACTAAACTAAAAATAAATAAAACTGTTGTGAAAATGAAACTCTGAATGTTTACCTTGTGGCTATTGAGAGTACACATACATTCAGTGACAACTGCCCAATGCTACTGAATTCATTTAATATCCCACAACTCTGTTACCAATATGGGACGGTCTCCCTACTTTGAGCCAGTAATCAAGAAGCCTCAATCCTCAATACTGACACCGATGAGAGACAGCCACTAAAACAGGAAGAAATTTATACTGTATTTTCAGGTGCAGCTCTCTGCATCAAGCACAATTTCCCTCAACAGCACAATGGGAACACGTTCCAGACCTGGGATTGGACTTTCTCTCTCTCCAGATCCCAAACAAGACTCACTTTAGAGCACTGTGTCCCATTTCCAAGTAGCTGACACACCCAGACCTGGGTATCTGGTTTACACACACACACACACACACACACACACACACACACACACACACACACACACACACACACACACACACACCTGGTACAGAATTACTAGCTATACCCCTTCTGCACAGACTGTAAAGTAACCATGCTCCCACCAGTCAACCACCCTCAGGCACTTACAAGGGTATCGAATTAGACTGAGTAAAATCAGTACTAAAATAAATGGTGTAACCAATGCACCAAGGCTTTTTCAGAGTGGCCACAGCATCACTTAAATAGGCACAAGTACACTCAAGATGTTACACAAGTATTCTCTAAGAGACCAGCCACAATGAAAGGTATAAAAATATTTAATAATAAATAATAAAATCAAAAACATGAGAATACTAAATATGCAAGTAAAATAAACACCAGAGTTTCAATTACAAGAGAAATAAAAATAACACAGAGAGATTCAAACAGATGCAGAAAAGCAATACTTAACTAATCTCACTGTTTTTCCTGACTCTCTGAAGAATAACTGTTCCCTAGCTAACTTAATTAATACAGCAAGGCATGATTAGATGCTAAGATGCTTACTTCCACAAGACAAGGTGATGAGCTTCTAACTGAACTGAACTTAATTGGATCAATCAACTGTGATAACTGTCATAGATCTTAATATCATGTTCCAAAGAAAACCAAACTGCTGTGAGATTTCCATCCTCAGTGCTGTCTATAGAATTACATCACATTTGATCACCTAACTCTGGTACAATACACACTCAGAGCTTTGCTAAGATCTGTTGCAGCATTTGAAAATTATAGAACAATTTCAAAAACTTCTACTCTTCCCTTCCAGAATTCTTTATTTAAACATATGCATTTAATCTGTTATAATAACACTGTTGATATATTTTTAACACAAGCATCTGTACAAGTCAGGGTGATAGTCAAATGACACAAAAGTATTTACAAAACTCCAGCTAACTATGCTGGAACATATTTACACATGCACTGTCCTGCTGTCTCTGGCACAGATGGCAATACCTCGCATCATCACAGGGCTCATGCAGCATTTATTAACAATCCGATTAGCCAGGTATTTCTGCATAACTTGAAAGTGTCTGTTTATAAAGTGGCACAGAGCAGGTATGAAACATAGACCCATAATCCTAGGGAGAAGCAAATCAGGTACCTAGCAGTCTTTCAAACTGTCCAAGTTCTCTGGGACTTTGCAGACCTCCTATTTACATAATATAGTAATTTCAGAATGAAATATTTAAGTAGATTGGTTTTATCTGTGGTGTTCATCTTCTGGGCATGTTGGCTTTTGAAGGAAATGTTTCTGTTTAAAAGCAGATTAAGGTGTTTTGTAGGTTCCAGTCTCTCTCTCTGCCTTCTGCTAGACCTATTTATGTGGAGATTGTTTTGCCTAGAGTGAGTTTTGAAGTCATCTATTTTTAGTTCCATTCTTTTGTGTTGTCATTGCATCATATCTGAATGCTGTGTACAAGTGACAGCCATTGCCCTTTGATCAGCTAGGGCCTCTTGTTATGTTTCAAGCTCTGTATCCATTTTGGGTTCTCTCACTGACTTCCTTTAAGGTTTTGGTATCATTTAATGCCTTTTGCAGTAAGCCAGAGAGAGAGAGATAGTTAACTGAGTGCTTCAAATTATTTTTTATTTCTTCTGAGTGCACTGATTTGGCCTTGACTTTGGCCTTGGTAGCTACATGGTCGCCTGCCATGGATATAGTCTTTAGTTTTTAAAGCTAAAATCCACAGATCTGCAGTCAAGCATTGATAAGTCACAATACAATTAACGTATCAAGCAATCTTTAAAATTATCAGTGTTCACAGTCTACGTTATTTTAATAATTTAATATCTCAGACAGGAAGTCCAGTTGCAGTTAATGCATCTAGCTGATTAGCATGTTAGTGTATCAAATTCCTTATTACAGAATATGTAGAAATCTGCTATCTGGTTTTGAAACACTGTTATATCAAAGGGTTTTCAGCAACAGTTTTACTGAAACTAACAAACTGTGCTCTTCGCAAATAACACAGTTTGTGGAATTGCCTGTTACCCTACAATTGTGTAACTGTGAAGTTAATATGTATGAATAGGGGGGTAGTGAATCTTCCCAATGAAAATGCTTGTTTGATGCTTTTTTTGTTTACTCTTTGTTTTCCTGCCTTTGTACTCTTGAACACACTGTCTGGTTGAACTGATAGCTTTTTCTTCACACCCCCTTTGCTGGGCCTAGGGGTTGGCCATCCCTCTCCCTCTTGGAGTACCCTTCCCCCATGGCAGCGTACCAAACATGACACCACTTCCTGAGACAGAGGGGAGGAAGTGTCCCTCCACATGTTATTTCCCTTGAGTGTCTCATTGCAACTCCACTGTGATAACATGGGCTCAGTTGGCAAATAACTCCACTGAACAGGCATCTAGGGCTCTTGCTAGTTGTCACTCGTAGTGCTCTAGAGCTAACCGCCTTCCTTTCAGGATGGGCAAGGTGGTAGGAGACTCTCTTTCTCTCTCTTTCTCTGATCCTTTCTGTCCAGGTCTACAGGTGCCCAAGTTGCAAGTCGAACTTGGGTTGCTTGTGATATAGCTAGAGCTTTATCCCCTTAAGCCATGCGCTAACAAAACATTTCCATAAGTGAAGTTCTTAAGTGGCTTGGCTTAGGTCTGTGCTTTACTTGGCAGGTGTTGCCAGTTAGGATGATCTGTTAATCTATATGGGAATGGTTGCAGTTTACTGTCTCCACAGACCTTCTTGGTTTTCAGTATACACAGGAGGCTACCAGCCATTCTAGACTGTGATTTCTGTGCATTATATAGCTATGATATCATAAGTAACTTTTAGTGTCCCTAGCTCCTGCAACTTCTTAATATGTCAGTACTTTCTCTTCTGTTCTGTTCTGTATGTTTGTCTCTGCTATCCTTCATACCTGTTTTTAAATCTTCCCACACATTTATTTATTTTAATTTATATTTCTTTTATTTTACATTAAAAATATGTTTGAGTTTCACTAGAAGAGGAGTTGCATCTCAATAGACACGTTTAAAGAAATCACATGAAATACACATTTGCCTTACAAAGATGCAGTCTTATGTGTATTGATCTGTGTGTAATACATCTGTCTGTCTATCTATCTGTATTCTTTTTTTTTTCCTTGACAAGATTGTACATTTGTTTAACTGATGGGCTAGGTATTATTTTTGGCTTCACTTTGGGAATTAGGAGTGCAGTTAACAATGCAGGCACAGATACATGCTTTATAAGTGGTTGCCAAAGGAGGGTGAATATGTGTTAGCTATAAGTCTACCCACTTCAGATGTTTGTGCACATTTGTAAATTTATGTAAAACTGTCTAGATATGTTCTTTTTTTCACCATATAACATTTCTTATTAGCTCTCCTTTTTGGTGGTTCGGGGGTATTCTAGTCCCTGTTAACAAAGGTTATTGAAGGTGAGATGCATAATGTGGATGCACTTTTTGACATTTCTATGTGTGGTTTGCACTGTATTTGTTTATTTATTTAAATAAACAGTAAAATTGTATTACCAAATTAGTGCATTTCTTTTGGGTTACTGTTATTTGTACTCCTGGATTTAGCAGGTTGTTATATAAACAGATTGTCTGTATTATAACTTCATTTTTATAAATTTAACAAATGGGGACATAGCAACATAGAGTATTGTAGGGGTGAATTTTTATAAAAGCCAAGCACTTAGGAGATGATAAAAGATAGCAGTAAAGTTATGTTTTGAATGTTTAGTACTGGGGACATGACAGGAAAAGTGGGTGAAGATGTGGAGAAAAGATGTACCACGGTTGTTGGTGGCAGGGATATGCACTACTTGTGCAAAAGCATGCCAGTTTTGACCAGAATGATACCTCACTACAAGCAGAAAATGATTGACTTCAACAATTGGCTAAGTTTCTGGTGTTATTCTAAGGGGATCCAGTATTTGTCTGCTTGGGATGACATGAATGACAGACCTTGATGCTTTGCCAGAGATGGCCTGCATCTGTCACCCCTGAGTTTCTGGATACTGGCTAAGGCTCTTGTCACCCCATAGTGTCTTTTTTTAGGCGATGTTCCAAAGACCAAATTACCACCATAACAGCTATAAATAAATGCAGTCTGAGGGTCATGCTGCTCAATGCTAGAAGTCTGAATTTCAAGATGCACTTGCTCTAAGCACTCCTCAAAATGGAGAACATCGACATTTGTGCTGTAATGGAGACCTGGTTTAAAGCAGCAGAAAGCATGCCTGCATTAGAGGCTATAACTGATTCCACACCTTTTGGCCCCAGAACATGGACCGAAGCTCCAAAAGCAGTGGTGTCTCCTTATTCATAAAGGATATGCACACCTTCAGACTAGTAGTCCAGCATAATGCATCTGAGATACTTCAGGTACAACTAACATTGGGTAAGACGGCAATTCAGGTCGTAGCTTGCTATAGGTCCCCAACCATGTCCCAAGACTCTCACTCCACATTCCTAAGCACCCTGGAAACTATTAGGGTCCAACCAACACACTCATACTAGGTGACTTCAACTACCCCTTCATCAACTGGGAAAACTACTCATGCACCAATACACTGGCCCAACACTTCCTGGAATTCATCAGTTACAATGCTCTGGACCAGCTCATTCTTACCCCCACTAGAGGAAGCAACATCCCTTGACCTGGTTATTACTAACATGGGAAACCGTAGCTCTACACCAATAGTCAATTCCTCCCTAGTTAGATCTGACCACAAACTAATCACCATGGAAATCCACATCTCACCTACACCCCCCACAAAGGTAACCACCATGAAAAACTTCTCCAAATCTGACTTTGGGCTCCTGAAAACAGGTGGCTAACTTCACAGCACCCATATCAATGGAAAATAGATGCATGACTGCCGAATCATACACCAATGCACTGTACGAACATGTACATAAATGCATGGAACTAGCTATACTCAGCAGAATCAAGACGCTCTCCTCCAAATAAAGAAAGCCAATGTGATGGTCCCCTACCATTAATAAACTCTACAACAGAAGGAAGAAACTGTTGCAGAAAAAGTTGAAGTCCCAAGACTGGAAAAACTCCTTTATTAGCCTCAACAAAAAGTTGAGATCCCTCATCAAAACTTCTAAAGCCAGCTATGAAGGCAGAATTGTGGCAGACACTAAAAACAACCACAAAGCCTTCTATAGTTATAGCAAGAATCTCCACGGCAATACCCAGGTTTGCTCTGAGTTACTGTACAATGGTATCTCCTATACTAAGCCAACAGATATTGCCAACATACTGGCCAACAGATTCAGTGCCAACTTTAGCCCTCTCTTCCCCCCTAAAAGATTAATCACTATACTGGAGGAATGCCAGGCACCCAGCATTACTGCAGCACAGGTTAAAGCTGCATTGTCCAAGGCCAAGAATACAGTTTCCATGGGACCCAACAATATCCCTGGATGTGTTCTCCATGAACTACAAAGTGAACTGGCACTACATCTCTGTGCCCTGTTCATTCACAGCCCTCACCTCAGGCTTTGTCCCTACCGAATGGCACACTGCTACAGTCATCCCTCTCCATAAAGGGGG